>NW_027468718.1:40598771-40961271 GCF_046254945.1 Alosa pseudoharengus
GATGCCTCCAGTCTCATGACCCAACAACTGCAACTGCGTCGGGCTTTTCGTCAGGGGCTGACATGAGAGCAAGAGAGAGAGAGAGAGAGAAAAAGAGAGAGAGAGAGAGAGAGAGAGAGAGAGAGGGGAGCAGATGACTGGGCACAAGCGGCTGCCAACGTCGAAAGATCAGCCAGCTCAGCTCAACTCAGCTCAGTTCAAGAGAGAGAGAGAGGGAGAGTAAGAGAGAGAAAGAGGGAAAGAAAGAAGGAAAAACAGAAAGAAAAGAAGAGAGAGCTACAGTGATACCATAATAAAGACGGGATAGGGGTGTACTAAAGATCTTTCAATCACACATCAGTGCAAATCTGGAAACATAAATATGCAGGCTGTGTGATCTTAGAGGGTGGGGGAGGATGCATGGGTGGAGGGGATGCAGGGTTGCTAGAGAATGTAGTCTGTGATTACACTCCTGTTCATTGAGCAGTCAGATTGATGTTCTGCAGGCTCTTTGGCTGGGTGATGGTGGGTGGGTTATAGCCTTCGTGGATGCACCAACGCCAGACTGGGATTTGGCCGACCTTATGGCCTTTCACCGAGGCTGTTTATTCAGTGTGATTTCTCTCTCTTTCTCTCTCTCTCTCTCTCTCTCTTTCTTTCTTTTTTCCGCTTCCTCTGAACTGTGTCCAACCACTTGACTCTGACGTCCGAGTCAGGTCATGCACACACGCACAAACAGAACACGGGCAAATAACCCAACCGAGGACAAGACTAAAAAGACTTCAAAGAGAGGGGGAGGAGGGAAGAAAACAATGCCCTTGCTTTGATGAAATGATATGTGATTACCATTTGCATTTCCCGAGGCCTAAGTTCTGCCCCTCCCAACCCCCCAGAACTACAGCGGGGGAAGAAAAGAGCAAAGAAAAAAAATCTTAAATAATTCTAATGACCTACTTCTAGTCTTCCCCTGGAGCATCCCGCCAGTCGACACTGAATACTACTACTAATAATTATAATAATAATAATAACAGAGGCTTTAGGTAGAAAAGGAAAAGATGTGTGTAGAGGAGAATATGAAAATTAACATGAAATCAAACAAAACATCTCTTCTCATATTACTGTTGATTGATACCTCACTTCCTATTGTTTGTTCTCCCTAGACAGCGCTGTAATAGGCTTTTGAAGAGACAAAGACTGTGGCAATTACAAGAGATAGTTTGTCTGCTACTTCATGCATGTACATTGACAAAATAGGACCACATCGGTGCAAACCATTGTACTTATTGTCTGGTACTTAAAACTGTAATCCAAACAAACGTAACATGCACACATCCAAAAGAAGGTGCTGGATAAAAAAGTGATATCATAAAAAATACGGAGTGTCTATTTAGACCCACTGGTACGAATAGCCTTGGCCACACAGCTGAGCTATTCACACCCTGTGACATAACAACAAAAAGACGTTGCTCAAGTACACAAAAAACATGGCGGACATTGGTTTTTTCGTCAGCAGAAAGTGAAGAATTCTGAAAGGTTTTGGCACTAATATCTGTTCAGATTAAGTTTTAGATTGAAAAATTGTGTTTTATTTTCATAATCTTGGTTCAGTGAACACATACAACCGTCAGTTTGTTAGTTAACAGAATGTTAAACAGAAGGTATAAGTTTACCTGCAGAAGTAATCTCCTTGTGGAAGAAGATAGTACAGTGGTCACAGATAGGGGTTGTGGGGCACCGGGGTTCAATTTCCATGTGATGCGTTTTGGCAGAGTGAGTGTGCATGTGTACCAACATCTCTGGAGAGAAGGCGGGCAATTTGAACAAGAATTCGGTTCAAAAGGGGTACAAATAGCCTTACCATAAAAAATATTTACAGTATATCCTCTGCTGTAGTCAACTTTTAAACTTACTAAGTCTCTGTTATTCATAGAGGGCTATTTTCTGGGTCGTGCAACCTCTAAACAGAGAATCGAAAAGGGCATGGGTGGTTGACATCCTGTAATCTATATTCAGGCCATTACTGACTTATTTATTTATTGATGAGTAAAAACTTTGTAAAGTCAGAACAGTAAAGCATGCTAATGCATTCTCTTTAAGGTGCATGACACACACTGTGTGCATTATTAGTCACTGTACTGCAAGTTAATCAAGTACTCGCTATAGCGTACTGTGCTATTTAAAGACAGAGAAGTTCAAAAGAAATGTTAGTCTATGAATCATCTCAATTAATATTATGAACCAATCTGCAAATTTTAATTATTAATTAACACTTCACTTGCAATACGCTTCGCTGTCCAAATTCCCTCAAAAGACAAGAAAGCATTTCAGGTCAGCGCTGAAAAAGAATCTGACCCCCCCATAAACCTTATTTAGTCCTCAGATAGTAAAACAATTCATAATAAAAAAAGATGTACGTGCACGCATCAAGCAATGAAACAAGTGGCTGCCTTTCACATTACCGCATAAATAATGGCGCTCAGAGTCATTTTTAGCGGCTAATTAAAGCACTTTGTCAGGTTGCAACTGTGATTACCAAAAACGCACAGGCATCTGTGGCTCTGAGAGCACAATCTCCTTGGCGCTTGCCTTGTTAATCCTCTGTGCTAGCTCTCCTGGGAATACCCATCCTCTCATCAAATATGAGTTTAAAACAAGAAACCATGGAAACAAGAAAGAGAGATCGAGTGAGTGAGACAGAGAGGGAGACAGAGAGAGAGACCTTCATGATTTCCATGCAAGTTGCTCTCTTATATGTAAAGAACGCATAGTCCCTTTGTCACCTCGGCGAGTGTCACAATTGCCGGCGGAAACCGAATGCGGTTCGGCAGAGATTAGTGCCCTTACTGCGGCAGCGCAGCATGATAGGTAAAATCTGATGTCTCCTCGCGCGCGGCATGACCTGTCTTCCTGTATCGACAAGCTGGCATCTCTCCACAGTGGCGCGCCTCCACCCCTTCCACCCCCCACCGCCATGTCGACATGATACGCTGCACTGACTCTCCCAGACTCTTAGCGACGGAACAGCAAATGAAGCAGCGTGGCTAATTGCTTGTAAAAACAATTTCCCCCAAAAGAGACGTCAAACCAGGCCCTTGGATATCCTTCCAGACAATTATGATGTGTGCCGTGAGAGTATCACCGAAAATTACGTTTATTCCAGAAATAAATATAAAAGAAGCCTCAAAAAAACGACCTAAACCGAACGTTTTTGGGTATCTATCGGCGCACACAACGCACAAGAGTACACATGTGTCGATCTGATAAGAAGTCTATTTTTCTTCGTTTGGGGAGAGGAGAATGCATCCAGAAATGGTTCAGATGAATGAATCACCCAGAAGACATACCACTTGGCTCTCTCACTGACAACTGGTGTATGTCCAAAAGAAGCCGAGCCAACAATTTCTGATGGCAGCTCCTCTCCTAGACAGTAAATAATTAAAAACACGACTTTGACTGATCACCCTTAGAATATTGTTCATTGCTATCAATATTATCATTGCTTAGCTATGAGAGAACTCAAGAGAGCACAACTGCCCTAGTATCAAGTTCCAGAGGAGAGCTAGGATAATCACCAGGTGTGTTTCCATGGAGCTCCTTGTCAACTAAATGACACTCATTGATATTTACAGTCTCGTTTGCAGGCGTGCACGAGCAACAGTCTCTTGTTCATGTCTCTCATATCGCTGTAATGAAATTGCACGATTGGGCGAATTAGATTTTAGTGACAGACCTTTTTAATCATGGAGAAATCAAACAAAACATTTCAGAAGGGGGTAGAATTAAGGAGGGGGCAGGGAGGTTGTGAAGATAAGCAAGAAGCGAGAGCGATACCTAAAGCCTCCGCGGGATCCTGGTGACAACAGCGCGCAAATACGCATTCCCCTGATCGGTCCCAAGGACAACAGGAGTCAGGTGTCAGAAACCATAAGCATCCCCGGTGCGAGCGAGAGCCTGCGTGCAGTCTGTTGTTTGCGATCCTGTCACAGGCCATTAGAGGCAACCAAAATCTACCACACAGGCGGGCAGCAGTCGGTCTTGGGGGGGGTTGTGGTGGGGCCGCTGCGACCGGGTAGGGGCAGCTGGGGTAGGGCTCTCTGGGGAGCGTGGGCCCCGGCTGTGGCTCAGCAGTGCAGACGTGGCTCCTGCACTGACGGGCGTCTGGGCCCCAGCCAGCTGAGCCCAGAGAGCGCTGAGAGACAGGGGAAAGGGAGGATGGGGTCAGCTTTGCTCGGGTATTTGTCAGGAGGAGGAGGAGGAGGAGGAGAACGGGAGAGAGGGGAGAGAGGGGGGCGAGAGGCTGATGGCCACACTTGATAGTAAACTGATCTGCGTTTTGTGAGGTGATGGGGCTGCAAGCAGATGTTTAACCTCTTCTAATGGAGGGTATAGTGTGTGTGTGTGTGTGCGTTTGTGTATGTGTGTGTGTGTGTGTGTGTGTGGGTGTGGGCAATTCTCTGTGTGTGTGTGTGTGCTTCCGTGTATATGCAGTGTGGGGATTTTTGTGTGTGTGTGTGTGTGTGTGTGTGTGTGTGTGTGTGTGTGTGTGTGTGTGTGTGTGTGTGTGTGGTGTGTGTGTGCATGTGTGTGTTACCGAGCGTTTGAATGTCAACGCGGTCTGTTAAAAGCTTTGGCTTCATGCACTTTGATGCTGCGGCCCCTTTTCGACTGAATCAGTTTTAGTTCTGAGTTCATTCTGAAATGTCAGCACTGTTTTGGCAGCTACAATCATTCGCCCTAAAACGCCCATCTCAGCCACTGAGATGGGAGATAAAAGATGAACGCTTTCAGAGTCGTGGTTCCATCAGAACCACGCTGGACCCAGAGCCAAGCAAGGGTGGCTGTCACCATGTCCTTTAAGGCAAGTTACAATTAAAAAGCTAACACTAACCACTGTAGCCACACATAGACATTGATCAGACGTGATCTAGTATTATCATATTTTGTAATATGTATCACATGTTAACACAAAACATTTCTTCAGGAAATTTCATACACATTTGTTTTATAGACAATGGTGAGATGAAATGCTGATTTTAGTTGAAAGTATGGTTGCGTGTATGCTTTTCTAAATGCAGCATAAATGGAGATTCTTCACATAGACAAGATTAGGGCAAACTCACTGCAGGTATTTTGCTTGAAAGTGATGGCTCACTCTATAATCAGTAAACATACTTTATGAGACTTCATTCTTTTCTAGATTTCTCCTTTGGTTCGCACTGATAAGGATTTCCAAAAGGACTTTTTTTTCCCTCCTGCCCAATATTCACAGGACATAAAGATGAAAGCAAAGTATGTTTTGTCTTTCAAATGTTAGGAAAATGAAATAGCTAAAATTCCCATTTCACAAAACAGCCATTGATTCCCATAAAACTGTGCAGGATGTTCGCAGTTCTAAAGGTGTTAAAGTAATTTCACCCCCCGAGTGAAACAGGCTGCGAGCGTCTCAGATGTTCAAGGGCAAGAGCCGGAGCCACTAGTTAAGACAAAAAATTTCAAAGCGCTATTCAAACGATGTCTTTATTTCGATATCAAGAAACATCTCTAAAACTTTTCGCAAAAGTTTGATGACTTATAAATGTGAGTGCAGCATGAAAGGAAAACGACAGATGGCACTACTCTCTCTATCAGATTTATCCAGGCAAAAGCTGTTTCCTCGCAGAGAGAGTGACTTTACCATTAACATCTAGATTTGACTTAGTATACACAATACAAGCTCAAGGAACCTCAGCCATAGCTGTAAGCCTAGTGATTGAACTAAATCTCAACAATAGCTGGAGATCTTCTGAAAGATTCTGATAGATATTATTCAGTGGTGTTCAGTGGTGTTTGTGACCAGAAAAGTTTGTTTTAGAACAACAGACATCTGTACCTGCTTATCTGACAAAATAGTTTACCCCTTTGTATACCCCTTATGTGGATAATTCAAACATCATATTTCTAACTCATTCTTTTGTCTAAACTGAAATAACAATTCTGTTTCTTTCATATATTCCAGCATATCCAAAATGTCTTGCCTCAACGTTCAGATATGATGCAGGATGTATGAGCTGGTGGTATAGACTGGTGGTAATATTTGGAATGGATTCCTGTAGTGGTGACCAGCAACAAAATGAGGTAGCTTTACCTGACTGAAGGGCACCGTCAATATTTAGATGCTGATTAAACATTTATAGCCTGAATGAGTGCGCTGGGCCTTTTTCAATGAAGCAGCGTTCCTCTTGTCACCGGCGGCTGGGTGAAAAAAGCACCTGCGTGTTATTGCCGGCAACATGACTTTCAAAAAACATATTTATGGCTTTTTGCGGCTCCGAGAGTATTCAGCAAACTGTTTTTCATGTTGCTTGGTAAGCACGGGGGGGAGCGATTCTTACCAGAAACCATCAAGTGGAAATACATCATTGGTCGAAACTTAAATATTAATAGGATAGCGCAACTAAGGCAGATGAAGAGTGGGACTAGCTCATGTTTTATTCTCGACACATGCAACAGAAGTGAACAAAAGCCAGATTTTTTGTTTTGCTTTTTCGAGTGTTTCTTTTTTTAGGCGGATGAGGGGTGAAAAGCAGTTGCCTACTTTCATGAATGAGCACTGAAAAATCTGCCTTGGCAAAAAAAATAAAAAATTATAAGGAAACTCAGTAGCGCATGTGAGTGTGGTACCCAAAGCCATCGGCAAAAAGGTCACAGAGATGAAGGTTATGATGGCGATTCATTGCATGACACTCACACACACACACACATACACACACACACACACACACACACACGAACACACACACACACACAGTCCAAGCCCTGAGCTCTAAGCCTGTGTCAGACTGGAGAATAGTAGGAGAGCCTCACGCAACGTGCCCTTTCTGTGGCATGTTGTTTCATTACGGCCTCGTCTGCCTGCTCGGCCTCATCCAAGAAGAATTCCCTAGAATATATTCCCATGAGCAGTGCTCTGATATAGGCACTACAAAACAGCAAGGGCTGCTCTCTTAATCTCATCCCATTTTTCTGTATAGATTTTTTTCTCTTTTCTTCTCTTCTCCTCTTTTCTCATCGCTTCTTTTTTCTCTCTCTCCACTGATGTTTCACATCAGTGATCGAGGCTGAAGCTCTGAAAGTGTACCATGATAGGGGTTTTACAGGGGCGCTTCGAGCCATTTGAATCTCTCATGTAATAGCCTTTTTTATGAGGAGCATTGAGTCTCTCTCTTTCCTTCCCTCTCTCAAGCTTTTGTTTTTTATAACTTATCTAATTATCTGTGGGGTCCAGGCCTGGAACAATATTATATTATTATCCCTTCCATACTTAACATTTTGTTAAGGCCAAGTCTGGCAATAAAGAAGCAGCGAGATTGAGACATCAGAAAGTGCCAATCAGGCAAGATTACTAATTAAAAAGTCATTGGGCACCATAATCAATCTCGGGAATGTCACAATTCATAAATCGGCCTATCACTTTCCCGCTTAAATATTCATCTATTGGCATATATTAACAGGGCTGGGGGTAGTGGCTGGGCAGGTCTTAAAATGCAACGGCTGAAGGGGAACCCTTTGACTATCCGCTCTGCTCAATCGTTTCAGTACCATCAGCATTTCATCTGTAGATTTGTCTCCCTTTTTACTCCCCCTCCCCTTTAAAAATAAATGAGCAAGGCCTGGCTGGTAGGCCATAAAAACTCCCTTAAAACAGAAGGGAGGTTAACTTCGTCTGGGGTTTTATTATTTCTTTCTTTCTCTTTCGTTTCTATTCTTATAATATCTGTGTGTTGGGCTTAGTAGGCCCTCTCCTGTGCCCTGACGGAGTTGTTTCTCTTAGATGGTGTCGGTCGGCGCTGACTGGTAATGAGTGGCTGTGTCAGTGGCAGACTCAGGCCGAGTGCTCGGGCTCCCGCCTCAGTCGTCGATCGGTCTCACTCCAGTGCCTCCTCGGTCCACAGATGCTTCGTTCACTCCGCCGCGCCCACCAATTAAAGAATGTTCTAGTAGCACATTGCCTCCCTCCGGAGCACATAAGTGAAAAAGGGCTCCGAGATAAACAGATACAGACACACACACACACACACACACACACACACACACACACACACACACACACACACACACACACACACACACAGCTACATACACAAGGGCCTCCACACACACTTAAGACACACACAAACCCGAAAAGTCTCAGTTGTGAAATATATACACAAGCCCATTACGCAAGCCCATACACAGACAACAAAGAGACACTCCCGTTAAAACAAAAGAAAAAAAAGTGACACAACGCAACAAGGCATTCACAAACAAACGAGGGAGAGAGATTAAACACTGGAGGACCAAGCCACTAAAAATATTCCACTAATGCCTCCATAACTAACCCACACTGCTCCCATGCAAGTCAACTGGGAACACTGTTTTTTTTTTGCTTTACAAAGGCTCTTGCTCTTAAAAAGGCCAGCAATCAAAGGAGAGAAAAAAATCTCTATATTTCAGTTGCTATGACAGAGGCAGAGTGTATTTCTGTCTTGTGATGTGGCGACGGGAGAGGATCACAGGAGAAGAAGGAACCCGCCTGGTCATCTGCACCACGGCAGAGCGGCAGCCAGAGAGAGAGAGAGAGAGAGAGAGAAGAGAGAGAGAGAAGAGAGCGCCCCTCCGCAGAGACAAGCCAAAGCCACGGGGGCCAATGTGCTGCTCAGGCTGGGCTGACTGGGGAACCACTCACAGGAACCCCTCAGCACAAATCAACACAGGGAGAAGAGAGGGAGGGAGAGAGAGAGATAAAGGGAGGGAGGGAGGGATGGAGGAGAGAGGGTGACAGAGGTGGATAAAAAGGAGAGAGAGAGGGATAGAGGGATGGATGAGGAGGAGTGAGGAAGGGTTGTCGAAGAGAAAGTGACAGAAAAGGATGAAAAGAAGCGAGCAAGGAAGAGTAAGGGAGGGATGGAGGAGAGAGGATGATAGAAGTGGATAAAAAAGGGAATCATAGCAGTGACAGAAAGAAGGAGTGGCTGAGGGAAAGAAAAAGTCTGGAAGCGATAGAGGGATAGATGGGAGAGATGATGACAGACGTAAGAGGTAGGAGAGAGGAGAGATGACGAGAGAAAGAGAGAGCATGGAGGAGAAAGAGGATGCAGTGGAAAAGAGAGAGAGAGAAGGAAAGAAGTATAGGGAGTAAGAGGAGGATGGGAAAGATAAAGATAATTAAAGGGAGAAGAGAGAGAGAGAGAAGAGATATCAGCAAAACAACAAAGATAATTGGATAAAGGGAGTTTTGGTAAGGGTACTGTATTTAATCTGTCCAGCCCTGCTAGGCTGTGACAGAGGCGTAAGATGTTCCTTGAAGCTCTCGAGGGTAAATAAAGACACTCTAATGCTCTACCCAGTGCACTCCAGTCATCTCATCTCAACTCCTCTGAGGAAGAGAGGGAGACAGAGAGAGAGAGAAGATAGAGAGAGGGAGAAAGCAGAGACCCAGAAAAGGAACCGCAACGTTCTAATTGGTTGTGCTTTCTCCAGCATTACAGATTTTTCTTGGAGATAACAAATATCCATTCCACAACTCACTGTGTAGACAAAGTAAGAAAAAAGCCTCGAGGAGAAAGATACACACATATAGAGTATATATATATATAGAGCCTATAAAGAAATGCAATGTTCTGATCTGATCTGGTCACAGTTCCTGTAGCACAGAGTAGCTTTCACTTGAGATAACAAATGCTGTGGTACTCCATTATACACACATCAAGGTCAAAGTAGAGACAAAAGCATCCATGTGGTGGAGTGTTACGAGGTGGATACTGGGTAAAGATCACTGTAACTGCAGGTCTGATGGACACAGTGGGCCTGCTGTGTGTGCTTTTGGAGTCTGATGCGGTGGCTCTGTTGCTCTCACATGATCTCAAAGGGGGCCTCACTCTTGTCGCCAGGGCTATGGTGGCACATGTGGGCCAGCACTGTCTGTCTGACTGACCAAAGCCCTGGATGAAATCAAACACTTTCCACAGGGAGAGAGAAAGATGAGCGAGAGAGAGAGATGGAGAGAGAGAGAGAGACTGTAGGCACTCTCATTCTTCTCCTCTCCTCACTCCCATGCCATTAAATCACACAAATGAGAGCCGACCAAGAAAGAGAGAGGAAATGGATCTTCCGTCTCGCTGCATGGTGGAGAGAGGGCCGAAACTCTTGAATACATGGGGCTGGAGGATAGCTTTACACGCACAGACAGCTCCTGTATGGAAACACCACGGGCACATGCTGGCCTTGCCTTGCCTTGTCTTGTTTCTTTTTTTCTCTTTTCCTCTCTTTTCTCTCTCTCTCTCTCGTAAGAAGATCTGAGGCAGCCTGCGTCACACTGGCTTGGTCCCACACCAGCCCTTTTGTACACACACACACACGAAAGGGCAGTCAAGGTGAGTTCAAATAGCGTCAGCTGTGTGAGACAATGGCCAATCTGCTCCTAGATGTGGCAAAATGAATCTCAACCCCCCCCCCCCCGCCCCGTCACAAACAGAAATCAATAAGCATTGTGGCATCCTCTTCCTTTCTTAGCATCATTTGTCTTTTAAGGAGAGATTCTGTCACTTCTCTTTGGGTTTTCGTCTCCAGGAACCCAGCCCTCTCTCTTTAGAACCTAGCCCACCTCACCCCACCTCACCTCACCCAAGTCCCAGCCCCCGCTCTTAAATTCCCAGGATGCCTCTGCTGGATACATTCTCCTATGAGTTCCATTAAATCAGAAAAAATTATAGCTCCTTACTCCCATCCCAACAGACAAGAGGGAGAAAGATAGTATTGTCCGCCAAAAAAATCTATCAACCCGGAGGTAGATTGCTTTTCCCCCTCACGTATGAGGAGGGGGGCCCATGCTGTAATACATGCTATTTAGATACAGGACAGCCAATGCGAAATGAAAGGGCCTGAATTGATAGGTTGCAGAGTCTGGGTGGGATCGTGTGAAAGCCATTTCTCCTCCATATCGGGTTCCTTGTGAGCCGAAACAGAAAGAGGAACTGCTTCAGATATTAAAGGCTGAAATCCTATTTCACTACATATCTGTGTGTGTGTGTGTGTGTGTGTGTGTGTCTGTGTGTGTGTGTGTGTGTGTGTGTGTGTGCGTAGGTTAGCCAGCTAACAAAAGTGGTACGGGGGGACATTATATGGAAGCATTTCACAATGGCACAAGCTCTGGGGAAGTGCATGACTTTTCTATGTACAACCTTTATGATGTTTGCGTGTGTGTGTGTGTGTGTGTGTGTGGGCACCGTTTGGCTGAAAGGTTACAAATACAACAGTGTGTCAGGTGACTATTGGCTTGCACTTATCTTGCTGGCAGAAGCTGTTGGGTTCCAGTATTTTTAGAAAACCTTTTTTTTTTTGGTTCAAAGCCTGGCGGCAGTGTATTGAGAAGCCTTTTAATCAGCCATCAGCTAAGTGCCTTTCCCTCTTAAATGAGAACCAAATGTCACCAATTTCAGCCGAGAAAAATAATTGCGGTTGTAAATGTCACAAGACCCAAAATCAACAGTAATAAGAGCTTTGATCAATAATGTATCATGCTGTCAGGTACAGACGCATTCTGCATTAATCAACTCCCCCGTGAAAGAAAGAAAGAGTCTGGGGCCTCGGTGGAACTCTGCACCCCCTGGTGCTCACCGAGCCAGGGGGAAAAGATCCGATACGCCGATTTTGGCCAGAGCTAAAAGGCTTTGATTAGCATACGATATCAGAGAGCTGAAAGAGCAAAGGAGCGACTGAGGAGTGAGAGAGGAAGGGAAAGAGAGAGAGAGAGAGAGAGAGAGAGAGGAGGAAAGGAGAAAGATAGAGAGAGGGACAGAGATAGAGAGGGGAGATAGATGGGCAGACAGACGTGACGCAGGTGCATATGTCTGATGCTGGACCCTATCTGACATCTGCAGCATGACAGGATGGGGGTTTAGCCTGGGTGTGTCGGATGCTATCATAGAAGAAGGATGCAGATTTTGCACAGTGATAAAGGCGACGGATGACAGTGTTTGACTGCACTGTGTATGGGGCCGATTTCACGGTTCGAGAGAGCCGTGAGTATTATGCTGTATGCCATTCACGCTAGGTGTAACCAGAAATGGTGTTGTATTTGTTAGAACAGACTCTTAGCAAAGAAATTCAGAGACAAGACTGTCTGGTTTCAGCACAAGAATGCCTGTTTTTAAAAAGCACACACAATACTACTACCTTTACAATAAATACCGTATATGGCCTCAATTGAGTTCGATCCGGAGTGTCAATTTGGTTTGGTTTGTGCTGCAGCCAAGCTCTGCTACTTTTTCCCGAACATACAGGTTCACGCAATCTCATAAGAGCCGCGACCCGTCCTCCCCCTGCCTTCTTTATCGTCTGAGCATCTATTTTTATGTGCACGATTTTAACTCTTCTGAGAGTTCATAGCCTCGCCTCCGCTCCTTATTGTCGCCATTCTTCAGAGATGAATTGCATTACTGCGGGGGCCTGCACCTCTCAAACACCGGGCACACACGCTGCATTCATCCAGTACAATAACCCGGCCCATCTGACAGAGACTGGGTGCCCGGCGTGCCGCGGACCGATCTATTCCGAGTTCGACATCTGGTCCACATCACATATGTCAGAGGCAACGGTGGCTCGCATGTGCATACGTGCGCATGCACAACCGCCCACCCAGTCCCAGTTGCGTCCCCACGGCCCTAATCGAGGCAATCCAAAATAGCAAATGAAATTACCGTTTTACACTCCCACCCCCCCCCCATCCCCAGCTTCCAGCCCCAGTAAGTGCTGCAGAAACACTGACCACACATTAATTATTAAGCGCCACGGGTCCCGGGCTTTTATACATCCCCAGCCGTGCAGGAACACCTCTGTGGCAGAGAGAAGGAGATGCTATCAAGACCCTGTGCACACACAAAAGGAGAGGGACGGTGACGTGCTGTTAAAACCCTGATAAATTTGGGTTAATCCCCCCAACTGTGTATTCTGCACCACTGTGAGTCTGTGTATCGTGTGTGTGTGTGTGTGTGTGTGTGTGTGTGTGTGTGTGTGTGTGTGTGTGTGTGTGTGTGTGTGTGCTTGTGAGACTGCTGTGTTTCCAGATTGCCATCAAGTCCTGGGAAATTGTATTTTGAGGCAATTTCAGGCCTAACAATGGGAGTCAAGGCGGGAGAAAGGAGCGCAGGGCGTGGCTCGGTGTATGAGGCCATACCTTGAGGATGCAGTCGGAATTGATTTTGTGTACAAAACAAAGAGCGAGCCCCATGCATTCAGCTGGACAAGGCAGCAATTAAAGATGCCATTGTGCGGACAATAGCCTGTGCCTGGCACTGTTCAGATTAACGATTCCCGACGGTTTTGTTTTGGCCCTGAATAAAAAGGTAACGAAGGCATTCTCAACTCCCCTGTGTAACAGTAAGTTTGCTTAATAACAGTGGCGGCGCTGCAAAAAAATGATGTTTTCTTTTCTCTGCGAGTCCACAGCGTGGCCTTTTAGAAAAATCATCAAATGAGTTGTGCCGGCAGCGTCCGTTGAGAATCCTGTGTCACGTTACCCTTTGACATGCTTCTCAAAAAAGCTTAATTAGTTCTCCAGCGCTTAAGTAGCGTCAGTCAGCTAACAGAATTCATTAAGCTGTTAAGCGTCGACATATTCTCACTTTTTTTCTTCATTGACAGCTAAACAGAGATGAGGTGGGAGGAGAGAGGGGGCTGTGAACTATGTGGGCAACCGAACTGAACAAAAGAATCCTCCTCCAGAAAGAAAGTCTGAGGCCGACTGGACTGTCCCAGAACAATGATGCCTCTTATTAGCGGCTTCTTCCACTGTTAGCTTTAGCCAGCAGGCACCACTGTACGTTACTTAGTGACATGCTGCTCACATGCATGCTCCTCTTCATTTGGTGATGTTCTCCTTTAACCGATGAGATGTACAGTGGACATGGCTTTGTGCTGTGTGGAGAGGTTTCTACTGAGGGGAGTAAAGGATTGTTTTTTTTGTCTTTCAGCAGCGGCCTAGGGTGTGCTATGAATTGACTGGGCTATGGTTGGAGTAGACAGGAATGGGAGATGACAGATTTGCGGAGGGTGGTTAGTGGCACTCATCAATACATCCCTGGAGGAAAAATGGGGTTGGGGAAGGGTGAGAGTGGGTGAGATGAAGCCGCAGTTCTGGCTCTCCGCCCATTGCCGAGCCAAACCCGACCCGTCCCCAGGGTCTGGGACCTGCGTCGACTGACACCCCAGCTCTCCTCTCCCCCTCTCCCCTCTCCTGCTGTCATGTAATCCCAGGACTATCCCACAGCAAACATCCTGAGAGAGACGACACACAGCAGCTTCGCAAAACAGAGAGGAGGGACACAGATGCACAAAAAGACACATGGGGAAGTGTGTGAGGCGGTGTGTCTGTATATATCTGTGTTTGTGTGTGTCTCTCTCTCTCTCTCTGTGTGTGTGTGTGTGTGTGTGTGTGTGTGTGTGTGTGTGTGTGTGTGTGTAGGGTGGTTCTGTGTGTGTGTGTGTGTGTGTGTGTGTGTGTAGAGTGGTTGTGGAGTAGGAAGATATAAATAAAACATTTACTGCACTCAGATCACATATCTATTACAAAAAACATCAACAATGGGAAAGTTTGGGAGCACAACCCACTGTTTGAAAAATAAATCACCCCCTTGTGCTTTGCTTATCTCTTCCAAACAGTAACGTAAACAATACCACGTCTTCCCACACTCATAAAGACTCGGGAGCAAAAACACCACTGTAGCCTATACCAGGTGATCAAATGAATTCTTCAGATAACATGCAAGATGAAAGGAGATATAAAAAAACAGGCTGGCCATGCATTATAATTATGATGGAAATGACTTTCATACGTATGCACAGTCAGTCTCCAGCACACAGCCACACAAAGAGGTGGATGTGTACGCTCACTCACAAGCATATATTACAGTCACTCCAATCACATGGTGCAACAATAACCCCCATGCAAGAACAAAGAAACGGCAACGGGAAATACAATTTACATGACACAGTTTAAGAGACACACACACACACGCACATGCACACGCACACACACACACACACACAAAGAGAGACAATGCATAGACACATAAACAGAGAAAAAAAACATGCTCAACCAGTTAGAGGATAACAAATGCACTGAGCCAATGTGAGGCGGACGTCAGTGGAGCTAATTGGGCTAGTGGGGGCCACTGGCCAGGATGACACAGCTATAACGTAGACTGTATTATTCATCAGCATTGTGGCCATAAAGACCTACTGTGTTGTGCCATTATGCTGTTGTTGTTGCACAAACATAATTAGGCCATCTCCTGTGATTATTTGAGAGACAGTTGCTGTCAGAATATGTGGAATTGCAGGGTTGAAGCCTCTGTGCTTTTCAGAGGAGTTATTCTGCTGCTGCAGCTTCCAGTTTCTGATTAAGTGGGATATCTCTCCCTGAGCAATTGGTACAATACAACAAAGCAAAAGGCCAGACTGGTAGCTATGTTAAGCAGGGCAATCATTTTTCCTGCTCTCTTTAAAAAGGGAAGGTTAGGTATGAACCTTCCATAGTAGCATGTAGCAATTTGTTGTAGAATTTACTGCTTGAGATTCAGGGAATGCATGTTCACTGGTGTTTAGCATTAATATGTTACAGTCACTTTTACCCCAACCTCTTTTGACAGCCACTACATGAGATAAAACCACAGTAACACAGGCAGACACCAGATATAAATGCACAGGCTCACAATAAGCCAGGCCACACCAATGTGAACTTGAGCGAAATAACATTTACATAACCAAATCACCAGGCGGCACCCGGGCGCAGACCTGTGTCATAAAGCTGTCTTAACACCCCCGGCCAACCCCCCCCCAGTTATTTACACAGCAGCAGAGGCAGTCTAGTCTGAGGATCACGCAGACACGACCCTGCGTAGCAGCACCAACAGCAAGCAAGCTGCAGCAGCAGCGTTAACCCTAGAGCCCGGCGCGCTGACCACGCACATTCCCCGGGATCCGTCCGCGCCCATTACTGCCGCTGTTGTTTCAAGCAGAGATTAAATGAGAGGCGCGAGGAAGATAAATTCCGAGGGATCGGGCCAGGTCCCGCCAGACACAAAAATCAATGTTTTATCTATGGGAGAATTCTAATGAAGGCACAGCTGGACTTGGCTTACAAATCGCCGGCAGGTTTAGCTCTTTTGAAGCTCGATGTGATTTTCCAGGCCCTCCGTGTAAAATTAAGTACGGGACTAATCGAGGGGGTTGTTTAAAAAATAAATAAGGTGTAAGGCGTTTTATTTATTTATCTATTTATTTACTTATTTTTGAAGGGTGGGCTTGATATGTCACGAGCAGTATTGTTTCAAAACCCCTCCTCTTAAGTGGATATGTCAAATGGGCAGGGTGCTCTCTGACGTCTGAGTTATGGCGGCGGCAGCGTTTAGTGTCAGAGATTTGAAAATTAATTGGCCCGGTCGGAAATATGATGCATTTTATTTTGGCGGGCCAGGCATCTGTCAGGAGCTGCCGGGAGCTGTTTGGAAGGCTCGCCCGTACAAATGGTGCTCCCTTAACTCGCCTGTGACTCACACCGAGTCGCCATCAATCACGAGATTTACTGTCCTTCTCGCATATCAGAGCGAGGAGAATCGACTGAAATTGACACACAAATGCGGTCGGCGCCACGTGCTGTGATGCCGAGGGGAGAGAGAGGCTCAGAGGGGGCTGGGGTGGAGGTGGTGGTGGGGGGTGAGGCGGCGGAGAAAGCGGGTGGGTGGGGGGAGGGGTTGCTGGTGGGTTGGCATTTGCCATGGTGATATTATTGGGAGGTGCCGATTAAGCAGCGTCACGGTGGGGTAGCCGCGCGAACACCAAAGCCTGCTGATGCACCCTGCACACCACGGAGGAGAGGAGAGGAGAGAGCGTTGGATTATGCGTAATGGTTAGCACATAGACTGTTGGAAAGTGAAAGAGAGACAGTTGGAAAGAGATAGAGAGAAACAGAGAGAGAGAAAGAGAGAGAGAGAGAGAGAGGGAGGCATGACACGGGGTAACTTAGCTACGGCCGGCATTAGGGCGGCATGGCTCGGCTAGTCTCTGTGCTGCTCTCCAATCAGTGAGTGCTCTCAACCTAGCCATGTGTGCCTCTCTGCATTTAAATATGCACACACTGAAACACTTTGCCTCTGCATCTCCAACTCTCTAGAGCTCAAGCTCTCTTTCTCACTTACTCAGTCTATCTCTCTCTCATACACACACACACACATAGACATACACTCTCTCTTTCTCTCTCTCTCTCTCACACACATACTCTCTCTCACACACATTCTTTCTTTCTCTCTCTCTCTCTCTCTCTCTCTCTATCCATGGCTGTGTCTTCTCAGGAAATTTCTGATGTGTGAAAAAAAAATTCTGCAGCCCTACAGTATGTGAATTATGGAGATGTGGGTGATCTCCACACAGTTGCCATGTTGCCAGGCCTACACCCCATTAAAGCAGGGAGCCGACACCGTCACAGTAGATTGGCCCTACATGCTTTTTTTTTAATCATATTTCCTCCCATGTGCTGTACATTTGTTTGTTAAAACTTTCATCTCACTGTAGATATTACGAGACATGTCCTGCTTGGAGGCACAGAAGCACCACCGCATGAAATTGCAGCAATCATGTTCACTCTGAATAATCCGGAGAAGGAGATGGGCCGCCGTGAGCTCTCCGCACATGACCAGTGCTGACAAGGCTGCGGATCCCTGGGTCAGAAGTCAATGCTCTCCCTCTGCTTGTATCACCGGCTCCCTCTTATCGCTGCTGAAATAGCATCAGCTTATATATATATATTTACCTGAGTTGCCCATGGAAACAGGCTTTTATGATGCCAATAACCCCGCAAGCCATAGAGGCCAGTGCATGTATCTATTCCTGCCGTCATATGAGATTGGTTGGTTTCGCCCATTTATGATATTTTTTTTTTATGTATATTTATATCTCAGGCTACTGAGGTCAACTGTAGGTGTAATGAGATGAAGCGCCGAAGACAATAACAGCGGAGCAACCGTCTTACTCGCATGTAAAAGCAATGAGCTAAAAACAAAGTATACATTTATATAATACACCACTCTGGATGATGGTGAGAGGGTAGCGCGTCGAAAAGAACACAGTCCAAAGGCCTGTAAAAATAACACAACTAAAATGTCACGGCACGCGGGGTAACCTGCAGAGAAGAGGCACGTTTTGGAGAGGCTGTTGGAAATGTCAGGAAGCATTGGGGTCGCAGTCACCCTCCCACCGCTCAAACCCCCCCCCCCCCCCCCCCCCCATCCAGGCAGCCGGATCGCTGACAGAACAGTGACCGCTTGGCTCTTAGCTGCTCTGGATCCATTAACTGGGAGTCTTGTCACATGCTGATTAAACGGAGCATCGCCACCGCCACCCCAAACCCACTCATCTTCCCCCTCCCATCCTCTTGTAATTGGTTAGGCATGAGGCAAACAGGTTTTCACAAACAGATTCACACACACACACACACACACACACACACACACACACACACACACACACACACACAGACATACTGTACACACACACACACACACATATACAAACATACAAACACACACACACAAACACACACACACACACACACACACACACACTACACACTAAAGAACAGATGCAGCCCTAAAGCGCATACACATATTATGTGCCATACATACCGGTATGCACGTCCAACACACCCAGTCTATGTACAATAATACACGTACTGTACACACCCAGATTAATACACATAGCACGCACAAGCGTAATTGGTTAGGTGTGAGGCAAACAGGTTTCACAAACATGTTCGCACACACACACACACACACACACACACACACATACACACAAACACACACACACACACACACACACACACACACACAATCTCCTCCATGGCTCTACATCACAGCCCTGCCCGCCCTGTGTCTCATTGTGATGGGGTGGGCCAGCCTGCGCCAGTCCTCCTCTGGACAGCCCACCCATCGCCTGATGCCAATTGGAGGTGCCAGCGGTTGACCCTGAGCCTGCCCGGCATCTCTAAACGGTGGCAGATTAAGACCCATCGCTGTCTGTCGGCAGATTGCAGAAGAGGATCTCCCCCCACCCCTCTCTTTCCAGCAGCATCCTGGAGAGAAATGAAGGTGACGATGCCTGAATAATTAACCAGCACCAATAAAGACTTCAAGCCCCTCTCTATCTCTCCTGCTTTCTTCTCTCTCCCTCTCTCTTTCTCTTTCTCTGAGAAAAATGGGGTGGGGGGGGGGATGTGGCCATGGCAGAGGGAAGAAATACCTTGACAACTCACAGGCATGTGATGTTTAATCCATAAATGCAGCATGTGGGTGCTCAATTGTGCGGGGGCGCAATATTGCGTGAAGAGGATAGTGACAAAGCAAGGGAGAGAGAGAGGAGGGGGTGGGGCAGAGAGAGAGAGAAAGACAAGTGAAGAGTGAGAGAGAGAGAAGTGGAGAGAGAGAGAGAGTCAGAGAGGAAGTGGAGAGAAAGAGGCTAATTGACTTCTATCAAAGAGCTGTTTCCACTCCCACTCCAGATATACCTGCATTAGAAGAGGCAGGAGGTGGGAATCTCCCACATGCTTCAGACGCATCCCAGAGCAAAGGCTGAGGTCACCCGGAAACCACTCGCAACATCTGCAACACTGCACACACACAAACACACGCGCATACACACGCACACATACGCGCGCACACACACACACGCACACACGCACACACACGCACAAACACACACACACACACACTCAATTTCTCCCCTTCAGACATATTACAGTAATGCCCACACACTAACACTTGCGCTGTCTTTCTCTCTCTCACTCAGACACTATTTCCTTCCCAAATACATCCACACACACGCACACACAGTCACACTCACACACCCTCATCGTACACCCCTCCATTGTCAGTAATGTCTGCAATTTGATTTGGCTCCTCTCAGACAAGTGCAGCAGACAACTCAGGGCTGAGGATCAGTAAATAGTCAGACAGCCAGCAAAGGTATTCTTAGAGAATGAACAGTAAGTGCCGCGGGAGTCTCTCTCCCTCTCTCTCTCCCTTCTCTCTACTGTATGTCAGTATGTTTTTGTCTACAATCCGGCTGTGGTGGTGCTGCTTTCTCATATGTGTGTATATTTTTTTCCCTTCTTTTTCCCCCCTTCTAGTCTCTCAAAACTTCCGAGAGGCAGAAAAAAAGCGAGGGAGAGAGAGAAAGCGAGAGGGAGAGAAAGTGATTGAGGCAGAGACAGACTGAGGCAGGGAGAGAGAGAGAGAGACAGTGAAAAAAGAAGCCTTGTTCCTATCAAGCATCCAATCAGGCCGGTGCGGGTGAGGCTGCCGGCTGCTCTCTGCATTATAATATCACTCAAAGGAATCGGCAACATTAAAAAGGCTCTTAGCGTGCAAATGGTAGTGAGCGGCTCCGAGAAACGATGGGGACGCGTTCAATTATCGGTGTGACCACAGGGCTCTTGCTCTCTCTCTGTCACATACACACACACGCACACACACACACACACACACACACACACACACACACACACACACACACACACACACACACACACACACACACACACACACAGAGACTTAATTTCTTTCTCACATACACACTCTCACACACAAACATAATCTTTTTTTTCTGAAAACACTAACTCTCTCTCTATCAATCTCTTTCTTTTTCTCTCTTTCTCTCTCTCTCATACACACACACTAACTCTCATTCTTTCACAAACCAAACACATACTGTCTCTCTCCCTCCTTCCCTCTCTCTCTGTTATTCGTACAGCACTTTGCCTGTGCCGTGGCTAAAAAGCGTTCTCGTTTCCTGCACACTTCAGTTCTATTCCCCCCTTCAGTTTGGCCTCCTCTGCTGCATTATTCACCATAATTGCTCAAGGTGGGCGGTGTGCTGGTGTGTGTGTGTGTGTGTGTGTGTGTGTGTGTGTGTGGAGCAAGCCAAGAAACAATGGTGTGTGTGTGAGTGTGTGTGTGTGTGTGTGTGTGTATGTGTGTGTGTGTGTGTGTGTGTGTGTGTGTGTGTGTGAAGGAGGGGGGTTGGTGGTGGTGTTCTAGCTGGCAGGGTCAGAGAAGATTTGTCACGTGCAGTTGTGCGGCAGTAAGCGACAGTCCCTGTGGGGGCGGCAAGAGGAGAGAAAAAAAAAGAAAGAAAGAAAAAAAAAACCTGGCTGGCTGACATCACACCCGGCCCCTCAGCACAGGAGTGCAGGGCCAACACACTCAGGGGCCACGGACCTTGTCTCCCCACATTCACAGGGGCCACAGAGACAAGAAAACCTTTTAAAAAGCAGCATTTATTCTGTCTCTTCACACAATTGTTAAAATGCCGTTCGAGCCACGCACACACGGTCTTGATTTCCGTGCAGTTCCCTCTCGCACAGCGTTTGAACAGCAAAATGTGTCATCCACACACACGCCAGTCAGGGCGGACCACCTTCTTGTTTGGGGGCCGACTTCAATATGTATGAGCTCAAAAAAATACAGCCTCAGCCACGGATCACATTCGGGAAAAAACATTCGATTTGAGGACGTCAGGTGTTCTCTCTGTGAGTGTGTACGTGGGTGTGTGTCTGACTCTGTGAGTGTGTGTGTGTGTGAGAGAGAGAGACTGGGAAGGGGTAAAGCACCCATGATACAGGGTAATTGTGCTATTATGGCTGTGGAGAGGCTCACAGGAGTCCCCTGCTGTGCGTTTGTGAGCCAGAAGAACACTGTTTATCCAGGGGGGTATTTTGCGGGTATCAGAGAGTGAATGGGTCCGATGGCGGTGGAAAGACATGGGATTTGCACATTTATAAGGCCTCCAAATCCACTGTACCATTCCTTTTGTGTGGACGACAGGGCCAACGACAACAAATACTGGTGGGCGAGGGTGGTGGGGGCGGTTGGGGTTAGAGGGGGATGGAGGTGTCTGATACCGTCAAGTGTCAGATTTAAAAAAGAAAAAAGCGACAGGATTGCAGGAAATGACAACAAATACCTGTGCGCGCGCAGATACACTCACATAGTCAAAGACACATACAAACTCACTAGTGGTTCACATACACACGCACGCGCACACACACACACACACACACACACACACACACACACACACACACACACACACACACACACACACACACACACACACACACACCTGCATGTGGTTGAGGCAAGACTCATTGTAAGAAAAGAGGGGCTTAAAAGCCACGTTGAGCACAAAAAAAAAAAAAAGACTTCCTGGCGAAGACACAATGCGAAGTTATTTAAATGAAGCTCGGGCGGCTGTGTTCAGAACAAGTAGCTGAGCGATGTGAATTTTAATCAGAGTGCTTTGCCGCACGTGTGTCCCTCCCATGTGGACCTCACTAGGGGGGTGGTCTCTCTGCGCCTCTGAAGCCACGCCACCCCACCCCACCCCACGCCTCACTCCCGCCCCATCCTCCTCCCTCTCTACTAGTATATAATGCAGGGCTACTCTACGGGCACAAACCGCTCCACACCTGAGTCCCCCGCCCTGTCACACCTGGGTGGTAAAAAACGGTAAAAGCACAGAGGGGGGTCGCCTGTGTGTGTGTGTGTGTGTGTGTGTGTGTGTGTGGAGAGAGGTGCTGGCCTGGCTAATCTGCAAGGCCGCCACATTAATTATCCACAGGCAGCGCCGACGCCAGGGCCTGGTTAGTGCTGGAACAGGAGACGTTCGGTAATTATCAATTAGGACAGCATTCAATGCATGAGCTCAGTGTTTCACTCATTCTACTAACGCACACACACACACATACTTAAACACATACTTAAACACACACACACACACACACACACACACACACACATATACACACACACATTCAAACACGCACACACACATATACTCAAACACACACACCCCCTCCCCCCAACAAACACAGTTTAGAGAGCTTCCTCAGCTGAGACACGCTAAAGGCAACTGCAACATAATAATGTCTCTCCCTCTCTCTCTCTCTCCCTTCCTCCATCCCTCCCTCCCTCTTTCTCTCTCCTTCCCTCTCTCTCTCTCTCCTCCTTCTCTCTGCCCCTAAACTAATAACATTCAGTGCGGGCCAGCTTGGGGCTGGATGGGGCTGCTGTTTTTTCTCTGATTAGGGCCTTGGCTGTGTGCACTGGCTGCCGTCTCAGCCATGCGTTTAGTCACAGTACTGCACAGTTATTAGTCAGGACTGCACCAGGCACTGTGTGTGTGTGTGTGTGTGTGTATGTGTGTGTGTGTGTGTGTGTGTGAGTGCTGGCTGTTTCTGATTAATGGTGAAAGGGCAGCCCGCGAATAGTAAGCACAGGTATGCAACCTTTGCATACACACACACCCCCACTTTTGTCGCACATACCACATACACTATGTGTGCACATGCACGGGAGCTCACTGGAAGAGCAAACCTCAAAGAGAGAGGGTGAGAAAGAGTGCATGTTTGTATGTGTGTTTGTGTGTATGTGTGTGAGTGTGAGAAAGAGTTAATGCATGTTCGTGCTGTGCGTGTGTGTATGAGAAGAGAGAGAGTGAACGCATATTTGTATGTGAATATGTGTGTGCGAGAGAGAGTGAATGCATATTTGTATGTGAATATGTGTGTGCGAGAGAGAGTGAATGCATGTTTGTGTATGTATGTGTGTGAGAGAGAGAGAGTGAGAGAGAGAGAGAGAGAGAATGAATGCACGCTCGTGTGTGTGGATGTGTGTTCACGAGAGAGAGAGAGAGAGAGAGAGGGGGAGAGAGAGAGGCAGAGCCGCTGGGAGCACTTCCCCAAACACCAGCTGAGAACACATACACACAGGCTGGATGTTTGAAGACAGGCCATTTGCATAGCGCACAATGCGAACAGCTACAATACAATCTGCACCTCAGAGCACTTCCACGCGCTCACATCTTTTGTAATGGGGCTGATTTTATCTCCACGTGATGAAGCAGAGAGATAACAAAGACAGAGAGAGAAGGAGGGAGGAAGGAAGAGAGAGAGAGGGAGGTATGGAGAAAGGGAGAGAGGGATGAGGGGAGAGAGATGTGCAGTGGTGGTGATAGCGGGGGTATCAAGAGGGAGTTGGGGGGGGCAGTAGGGGTAGGGGGTAGGAGGGGGGTGTGGGGTGGAAATAAAGGCAACCCAGCTCCAGGGAAAACGGATGCCTGCATCACAGTGCAGCAGCAGGGACAGAGGGGTGAGGCTGAGGCTGGCAGGCTGGCACGCTGGGAGGCAGGCTGGGCAGAGCAGGGCAGAGCTGGGCAGAGCTCCGGCTTCAGCTCCCGCTCCAGCCCCGCTGGTGAAGTGACTCAGAGAGGAAATCAATAAGGCCATTGAAAATAACCCTGGCTATATGCATATTCACGACAGCTGGGGAAGAGAGAGGGGAGGGAGGGAGGGCAGGAGAAATACCACTGGCGCGCTAAAGCCATTGTTCACTCTGGGGAACGGACAGAAAAGTTATAAATGGCCATGCGCTCCTCTCAGCACCGTCATGGCGGAGGGCCAAGCAGGTATTTATTCAATTTATGATAGCATGAAAGTATTCAGGCTGCCTGCGTCGGCTTGTGAAGAAACGGCCGATAATGGCAATGCAGTAGTTTTGAGATAGTGAACTTCTGCCATCTATCATATCCTCTATTTACTGGTAGCCCTAATCTACAGGGACTGTCCTTAAAAAAAAAAAATACCGCATCGCATTTGTGGAGACTGGGGCAGCACGGCCAATTATTTGCCAGTGCGCACGGCAATGTGCCAGGGCTTAAATTAAAGGCTTGACAGTTAACCATTAAAGGAGATGACTTACTTTCATTAGGAAATCCTAAGGAAATCTATTTCCGCAACCTGCGCCGGGGGCTCGGTTTCGAGCGCCTGTCAACAATGAGGTGGAGATTCATGGGAAGAGTGCATTTCTGGAGATGAGAATGTAAAGAGTCTGACCTCTGACCCCAGGCTCTCCACACACACATTCCATTTCTCTAAATCGTTGTGGGAGTAGAGAGCAAGCAGCCATTGAACCAGAAAGGCGGGGTGTGAGAGCAGCTCTGCTCTTTTAATGACAGAAATGGACGCAGCGCAATTTTTTTTTTGCCCATTAACAACAAAATGTAATACACATCCATTTCAACAAAAAGCAGCAAAACACACACAAATACATAACATCACAGCATGTCATATATCATTATACTTTTACTGACAATACTTAGAATACTAAGAACAATCATGACTGGCAATTTGTAACCACGCTCTTTTATAATTCATTATAGTGATATTCGGACATTTTACATACAGTCAACAAGTGATCCTCTCTCTCTGCCTCTCTCTGGTTGGTTCATTCATTGGGTGGCCTGTGATGCGTGCAGCAGCTTAGCGTTGGGGCGGCCCAGAGTGTAAGTACTGGAGCTCTAATTACAGAGATGGATTTCACTGAGTGCCTCTCCATTACCCACCGCACAAGTCCACCGCAGCACAAGGGTGACCAGGGGGCCACCCTCCCACTTTTCCCCCCACGCGCATCTATTAGACAGCTATTATGTGCAAGCCTATCCTACCCTCTTCTCCTCCCTCCCCCTCCTCCCTTTTCCTCTCTCTCTCTCTCTCTCTCTTTCTGTGCCTGTATCTGTCTCTCTTTCTTTGCTTCTCCGTGTTGTGTTATTTTGTTTCCCAAACGGCGCTGTACAAATGTTCTGCGCTGTCGGAAGATTTGTCCAAAAAAAATATGGCCGCGCCACGCACGAGAGCCAGATGGCACTGCACCAGTGCGAGGGATAAGCAAAGCACTTTACAAAGCCTGGCGTTCCCGTACACACTCCCTGCATCCGTACACACACACACGCACTCCCTGGGAGCCTGACAGACACCGTATACAGCAGACATGGGCAGGGAGGTGTGTGTGTGTGTGGTGCTTTGAGAGGGGAGTAAATGGGATGTGGTCTGTGTGAGTGTGTGTGTGTGTGTGTGTGTGTGTGTGTGTGTGTGTGTGTGTGTGTGTGTGTGTGTGTGTGTTTGGGGGGTTACAACCCTGCCCACCCCATCATCCCCTCCATCTTGGCCACTCTGGGTCTCTGTAAATCTAGATTAAATGGCACTGGGTCCCCCTGGTAAGTGTGAGCAGCAGTGAGGGCGACTGCGGTGAGATGGAGAGGGGTTAGATTGAGACGGATAATTGCTTTGAGTGAGAGCCACTGGAGGAAGGGAAGAGAAGAGAAGAGAAAAGAAGAAAAGAAAAGAGAAGGGAAGAGAAGGGAACGGAGAGGAGAACTCTTTCCCTGCCATTTCTTTTGTCCACACACAGTTTGTCTTGGAGACTCTGGCTGGTGTTGATGTCTGTACTGTGGTGATTCTCTCTCTCTCTCTCTCTCTCTCTCTCTCTCTCTCTCTCTCTCTGTCTCTCTCTCTCTCTCTCTGTCTCTCTCTCTCACACACACACACACACACACACACACACATATCAGGGCTGCCATGCAGCTCTTTCAAGCAGGGTGGAAGGCAGATGAGCAACGTCAGCGCTTGATCCCGAACGGAGCGCTTCAATATTTCATCTCAAATCATTTCGGATTCTTTTAAAAAGGGGTGGTGGTGGTGGTGGTGGTGGGGGGGGGGGGGCGGCTGTCAAGACTCTGTTCTCCTTCCACACTGTACGAGAGACCAGGAGGAGTGGAGCAGTGAGGGAACGAGAGGGCGCCCATTTAATTAGCACATTACAATACCCACAATAAAAGAAAGAAAGAAAGAAAGAAAGAAAGAACTAAATGAATGCTTTGAGACACTTCCGTTCAGGAAGTTTAATTAAACCTCACCACCGTGGGGCTGAATCTGTTAGTTACGGTGCATCTGCATCTCCACTGTCTTTCTAAATACCGCGACCAATATTACAAAGGCAACGAGGCAGAGGCAGAGGCACTTGACACTTTTTTCAAAGTACTTTCAAAAAGTAGTCGGAAAAACTAACGACATCTCTCTTCCCATTCTGGTTTTCCCAGTTGCCGTACTCCAGATTCAGGCTGGAGTCATATTATGCTGTGGATTTTTGGAAACAGTGGCATGAATCTGGCAGGGGACAACAGTGGGGAGGATTATAGGGAAGCTGAAGCTTTAAAGAGACTATTACGACTAAATCCCCAAGCTTCATTTATGACTGTGTATACGGAGATTAGAGACCCCCATACACACACACACACGTCCATCTGTTAGGAATTTACACACGGTCACTGGTCAGGACAACTCGCAATTTCATCCATCTGCAAAAAGCTTTCCACATGCCACTGTTACACACACGGTCACTGTCACACACATTAAAAAAAAACAGCCCAATCCATGGAGTGTTTGGTTGGGGGGAAGGGGGGGGATTATCGACACAACATGCACACAGCACTCTCCATTCTCTGCTCAGCACTTCACTCTAACCCACATGACTTCGTGACTTCGTGCCTAACTTTTCTCTCCCTCGTCCGTCAGCATGCATGCAATGTGTGCAAAGCTCAACACACTCAACAGAAAACAGCAGAGGACTCGACTCCAGTCCAGTCCTGTCCAGTCCAGTCCACCTGAACTCACTTCATAGTCATCTCTGTGCAGCCTAGTCTACTTGTGGGGAGGGGGGGCAAAGAGAGGAGAGGATACGAAGAGTAGGAGTGGGAGAGATGGGTTAAAAAAAAGAACTGGGGATAATTACCAAGTTCTTGTTGCCGTTCTTGCTGAGGGGCCCCCGGAAAACTCCCTTGATGTTCCGAAAGTGTCCATTGCTGAGGTGCGTGGAGCTGATGACGATGTAGTAACACGCCATGAGGCTCTCGGACGGCGTCCATGCACAGCGTGTGCTCGAGTGGGGGTGGAGGGGCACGGAGTAAACAGTACCGGTCCGGTCTGGCACAGCGGCCAGAGAGAGATACACAGTCACTCTCTCTTTCTCTCTCTCTCACTCTCTCACACACACACACTCACACTCTCTCGCTCACATATAGAGTGAGGGAGAAAGTCCACAGCTTTAGTCGTCCTCTCCTCTCTCTTCTCTTCTTCTGCCTCCCTCTTTTTCTTCTTCTTCTTCTCTCTCCTCTCTGCGTTTCAGATCAAAGGCGCCGGGCTCACTTCCCCAGTCAAGAGAGAGAGGAGGGGGGGAGCTGCCTCATCTCTCAGAAAGGAGACTCCTCCAGCAGTAAGGAGCACCGCTTACAGGCTCACGAGCACACGGACACACAGCGACACACACACACACACTCTCTCTCTCTCTCTCTCTCACTCACACAGTGTCTCTGAGCCACTTGCAGTTTGTCTTGTTGTTGTCTCTCCTCTCGCGGCGAGGGCTCTTCTTTTCTTTGTGCTGTTGTTTTCTCTCCTCTTCCACTTTGCTTCCAGCAGAGCAATATCCTCCTGCTCCGCTTCCGGCAGCGACAGAAGCGCCGCACTCCTCTCTTACTCCGCTTCTCTTCTTCTTCCTCTTCTCTCTCTCTCTTTCTCTTGTCTTTGCTTCACTTCTTCTTGCCAGCCTCCTCTTTCTCAGTTGGCCGCTACTCTCCTGCTTTCTCTCTCTCTCTCTCTCTCTCGTTGTCTCTTTTCTCCCCCTCTGCTCACGGTGCTGTGGCCGCTGCGCTGTGGCGCGGTGCGAAAGTGGCACTGGCGTTCCGGCGCTCTCTGCCGGAGTGCTGCTGCTGCTGAGCGGGTCGCTGCGCGGGGCTGCTGGGAGCTTCTGCTGCTCTCTCTGCCGCGGCGGCGGTGGAGGTGGAGGTGGAGGTGGTGGTGGTGGCGGTGGCGGCCGAGGCAGGCATGGCTGTTATAGAGTTGCTGCGCGTCCGCCGGTCCAGTGCGCGGAGCCAATGGCTGCGAGCCTCCCGCGAGCGCGTGTGTGTGTATGAGTGTGTGCGCGCAGGAGAAAGAGTGTGTGTGTGTATGTGTGTGTAAGTGTGTGATGGCGAGGGCTGAGGGAGAGAGAATTGCATCTGTCACACGCACTGCCTCTCCAGATCGTCTGAGTCAGCCCCCACTTCCCCAGCCAACCAGGATACAGCAAGACTCTCTCTCTCTCGTTCTACATCCCTCTCTCTCTCTCCACCTCCCTCCCTCCCACTCTCACTCGCTAGTAAGCTCCAGCTCCCTCACTCTCCTCCTCCCCACTCTCTTCATTTCTCTCTCTCTCTCCCTCCTGCCTCTTCCCCTCCTTCTCTCTCCCCTTCTCTCTCTCTCTCCCCCGCTCTCCCTGTAAGAAGCTGAGGCAGCAGACTGCGCGCGGGCAGGTATGAGGATGCTGCTGCTGCTTGCTGCCGCTGTTGGCTGAGGATTGCAAAGCTGCTCTGGAGGATATTTGTTACAAGCGCTCTCATCCATCTTTTATCATGTTAATCTGTACCAGAGATTATATAAAAAGCCAGTTGTGTTCCGGAGACGAAGACACACACTCTAGCCCTGAGTGTTGGGGGGGGGGGGGGGGACTGTGTTGCTTGTTTCAGCGGAGGCGTGAAGCAGTTAACAAAAGAGAGAGAAAAAAAGCACTCTGCCATTCTTGACGGACTGGCTGTTGAAAAGCAAATCATTATTTATTTATAAGGGAAATGGCCATTGCTGAGATAGCAGTCAGATCAAACGGCTACTTTAATTTCATGCGAGCTTTTTAAAGTGTGATGAAAGTCCAGAGCAACCAGTAGCACCCGTGAGAGCATGGCATACACACACAGACACACACACACACACACACACACACACACACAGTCTGTGTTTCGTTCATTTATTAACACACACACACACACACACACACACACACACGCACATGGGTTCAAAAAATCAACTGCTGAGTTCAGCTTCCCAGCACAGTTGCGCCACTCTCCTCTCCTCTCCTCTATGCTCCACTCATTTACAGAAGGGGAAAGGAAGAGTTCAGAAGCCCTCCTTTGAAAACAGCTCCAGGATGTCGTGTGTCATCTGCCAGCAGAGGAGCCAGAGAGCAAGTCTCTTCACAGGCTGAGAAGCAAGCAGTAACGCCTCGTAACTAAGCAACACAGTTTCTCCAAGTCAATTCTAAATTGCATACAGTGGGGGAAGCCAGTGGTAGCCCGCCAGAAGAACAGACAAAGGGATATAAGATTCAGCCTGCCAAGGTGATGGGAAACTAAAAAAAACGAAGAAAAAGGAAAATAAAAATGTACAGTAAAAAAGGGAAGAACTGCACCAGCGAGGGAGAACACAATATTATGAAGCGCTACAGTTTTATGGATCTTGGCAGAGAACAGGTTTTGGAAGAATGTCTGACCAACTGTCAATTGAAATGAACCATCAGTGGCTTCATCGGATTCAGGGAGGCGGGGGTGGGTGGGGGGGACAAATGCTTTGCTTTAATTTATTCATCACACAAACGGAGAAAATTAATTATTCATTCAATGAAGAAATATCCAGTAATTGATTCAGAGGAATAGAGTTATTGAAACATTTATAATGTACACCCTAAAAAAGGCTATCTTAATGTATGTCAAATGAAATTAAATAGTGCAATTGTATTCATAGTTATTTAATTTCCCGTGCTTGTTTGAATGAATAGCATACTTGCCATTTCAGGGTTGATTAACTGTCTAACAACAACCGGAACAGTTAAATGAATATGCTTATGTCATCAGTTGTCCTGTCAAAATAGATATCACATAATTGTTATTAATCAGGCGTAAGAGCATAAACTGGGAGAGGCTGAAAGGGTTCACCAGCACTGTGTCAGTTTGGGGAATAAACAATCCCTCATCATTAATCTAAATGCTTCCATTGATCAAATCATGGATGTAATGAACCTCAGATGTCGGCTAATATCCTGGCTGCAACCACTAAATGCATTTCCAATAAGAAAACAGTTATCCTTTCTCTTACTGCCCGTCAGTGACAAATATGGTTCGCACTGCAGGCTAATGACTCATATAATAGGCAAACAAAATGTTCCTGAAGGCCCTAACCCATATTCAGTGTGTGTGTGTGTGTGTGTGTGTGTGTGTGTGTGTGTGTGTGTGTGTGTGTGTGTTTGTTTCTGTTATTGTGAGAAATGCAGTCAGGTGGAAGAATAACACACATCTGTAGAAGAAGTATCGGAAAGAAATAATTGTCTGTGCACATAGTGAACTGCACTGTACTATATATATATATATATAGCGACGCAGCAGTACGACCTGTCATCTGCCTGCCATATTGTGCGATCGGTTCCAAACTGTGAATGTATGCTTTTGTTCGTAGCCTACTGTCAATGCGAGCCACTCACGGCAGTTTCTAGGCAGTTCCGAGTTAGCAGCAAGGGCCCACGCTTCCATCTGTCTGGCTGGAAATATTCTTTCTGTTGCCCACCCGCCACGAGTCAAGTGTACACACAAACACCTCGAGAGACGCATTCGAGTGTCCCGTATGTGGGCAGCCAGGGGTAACAGAGGTGGGTTGTTTGTTATGTTGCTGCTGTTGTTGTTTGTTTGTTGATGTTGCTTTTGTTGGTCTTCCATCACGCTGGCGCTTCAAAGCTTTTTATTTTTTTTTTGGGGGGGGGGGGGGGGTGCAAACCTTTCTGGGGTGATTGCAAAATGGCAAAAAGGGAAAGTATAGTAAGTGGTGGAATGGCGCTGAATCAAGTTGTTTTTTTTTATCGACGAGTGAGCGAGCACGGTGTTGGCCAGTGTCGGAAAGAACTCCTTTGTTGACATTTAGTGGCTCATTTCCTTCCAGTGTAGGGGAGATGGAGAGAGCTGGAAGTAAATAGCTTTTGTCAAGAAAGTGTATGAGTAACTCTGCTGAAACTACTTCTCCACAAAACACTTGAATGCCTGATACAGACCTCTGATTGGGGTTACATTTCAGGCAATCATTTCCCCAGCAGCATCTTGAGATGTCCATTTCACAAATGGCTACATTGAGGAGCTCGAGCTACTACCATAGCCCATGTAGAAGGTTCCAGAACAAATTCCACAGGATATCAGCTGACCTGCAGCAGAGGAGGTGGAGCCCTTGCATGCTCAAACATGCTCCTGGGAGCTCCGGCATATGGGGCTGGGCAGGCAATGAAGAGATGAGAAGACTCACTAACGCAAGCCACAGGGTACAGTAGATGCTCAGGGGCTACTCAAACGTAAGGAATGGACATGCTTTAACGCCAATCTACAGGGAAAGCTGCCCTGTATGAGGGTAAAATAAGTTAGGTTAGGTGAGGATATTTACTGCAGTGGAATGGAGAGGTTTGATGTGCATCAGGAGGTGGGGGAAAGTAAAGAGAGTAATGATGCAGACACAGACAATGGATAGAGGCTCGCTTGTAAACATTGAAAGCTATAACAAGAGGATACAGGCAGTTGAGAAAACATCAGGAGGTCAGCGTGAAGCAGGTGCAGTTAAGGAGGCCTTTAGCAGCGCCGAGGAGGAGTGCTGCTCAAAATAAGGGAAAAGATTGAACAAGTTAGGGAATATTCTTAAGGGACTGGTTAAAAACATGTCCAGGCAAAGCATTCCGTGTGGGGAAATCAGAGAGACCGTCGAATTACAGGATTTGGAGGAATATATGAGGCATGGGTATAGGCAGCAGGAGACATAGAGAGAGAGAGAGAGAGAGAGAGAGAGAGTGGTCAATCTGCCAGCAAATATCTATCCAGTTGGAAAGACTAGCAGATGGATGACAGACCTCCCAGGAGGAAAGAGGTGGTGGAGGTTGTGTGTGGTGCAAGGGCCACGTCTGCACCTGAAACCCATGGCAAGTAGTGTTTACCATTTACAGGTTCATAAACAAGCTAATGGTATGGAAGAAAGGAGTGGTCCAATGCTGTACAGTAAAATGGTATTGTGTGTGTGTGTGTGTGTGTGTATGTGTGTGTGTGTGTCAATTAATATCAAAGGAGAACATGCAATTGACATTGCAGTTTAGGCCAATCCAAATCCAAATAAAGTTAGTATGTGTTCACACATTATGTGTTCTCTGAGTCACATGCATGAAGATGGAGGAAGAGGCCACTAGTCCAAGTGATTCAAGAGATGTAGTTCCCCAAGGAAGTCCTAAGGGTTTCAGCACCACGGACAGGGACACCTTATTTCAGCACCACCCCGAAGAGGAAAGGAAGGTGGGGCCACAGCCTATCATTGACTAGGGATGAGATGGCCTATGGAATCAGCCCATTAATTGTGGTATATCTCAATTATAAGCCCATGATCTTTGAAAGGATCGTGCTGTTCATGCCGTAAGTCCCATTTTAAAGGAAAGTGACGATACTGAAAATGCAGCATGCAAGCACAACCCTTTCCACTCACATTCATAGGATTTAGCCATAGCCTTAAGTCTTTTGATTTCAAGAACAGTTCAAGAATGTGCAACATAAATGAAGGGTATGCATGGGAGGTTGGATTTTAAATGTTAAAGTGATTTGAATTGCACAGTATCCCATTTGATTCTCCATTATTTTCATGACTTCTCTGCTGATACTGCCTTGCATTGTGAATTGTCAGTACAAGATTGTGTTTCATGTTTAACTTCAGAGGAAGGCTCCCCTGTAAATCTGTACTATAAAGGAAACGGCTAAGGTGGCTACGTACCAAGCAACAACCCTTTAACTAAGACACAGCTTCAATCAAAGTCACTTTGAGCCTCACCCACGTTTCATTTTCACTTAAAGTGCTGAGACCCTTTCTGAGGGAGAGAAAGGCCCCGGGAGGCAGGAGAGTGAGCAGCAGCGACTCCTCACAAGCCTGATTGTTCTTCCTCACGTGGAGGTGAGGGTTTCCTGTGGCGTAATATAACAGGGTTTGCTTACACATTTGAAGACAAACAAAACTATGTTTTTTTTTGTCGAGGAACCAAGGGATCCCAGGATATCTGGTGTGTGTGTGTGAGTGTGGGTCTTGGAACTCAGAAGCATGATCTGGCTTCAAATATGGGCAGCAGAGAAAGAGGGGAAAGAAACTTAGCACGGTGTGCTTGCCTTCTGCAAATATATTCTGTTTCTATGCCACATAATCTCCCATGGAAGGCCTTTTCAAAACTCTAATAGCAGCATGAGGCTGATTAGAGCTAATTTCCAAGCAATCCAGTTAATGACAGCTTTTGAACACTAGTATAATGGCTGGTGGCAGTATTTGGATGTTAGCTTTGGCAATAGAGGTTCTAATTATAACATCGAGGTGAACTATTCATAGTAAGAGCCCATGCATCATATTGATTGCCCCAAGGACCAGTTAGCTGTTATCTACGTTAAGAGCTAATGCAACAACACTAACGTATTGATGAGATTTCCATCTGTGATAGAGAAACCTATGAAAACATCATGTACACCAAGCAGTGTTTCCCATAAATTGACTTATTTGTGGCGGCCCACCACAATATCAACATTAACTACCACACAATGATTTTCCAGGTTGTACTAAATTGTGCTTAAATGTGGATCATAACCATGTTACGCTAATTTGTTAAAAACTGTTGAATTCAAGTTAATTCTGCAAACCTACCCCTACAAATAGAATTCAGTTCTGTGGGAAACACTGCCAAGGCAGTCTAACTCAGTAACCATAGTACCAGTGCTAGTCTTGCAAAAACATTGCACTGCACATCTTGCTACAGGTCTTCTTTACTCATGCTAAAAATGAGACTTATATTAGACTATCTTCTGACAAGTGGCAATTTAAGAGTCTTATTTTTGCTTAGTTTAGCATGTGAATAGTTAACTTGTGAATAGCTGTGGTTTGAAAGGAGTTGCAGGAGTAGGTGAAGGAGAGATGTTGAGAAGCTATAGCCTACCTTGTGTGGGTTCCTTTGTGGTGATGATTTCTTACAGAGTTAATCCTCTCCTCAGCATGAAGGCGGACACATAGGTTACACATATGATAATTCAAGAGCAGCAACTGTGTGAAAATGAAATCCAATAGTGCTTGTGTGTGTTTTTGTTTTCTCCCATAATCATTCAATTGCCACGGCCCAGAAAACACAATGTAGATGACTATAGGCCTAGTCATTTTGTTCACACATCCAGGAATGCAATGAAGGAATTAAATTTATATGCACACAGTGTTTCCCATACATTGACTTATTTGTGGCGGCCCACTACATTATCAACATTGACACCACACAATGATTTTCCAGGTTGTACTAAATTGTGCTTAAATCTGGTTAGCATCATAACCACGCTGTGCTAATTTGTTAAAAACGGTTGTATTCAAGTTAATTCTGCAAACCAACCACAACAAATGGAATTCAATACTGTGGGAAACACTGGCACAGCATGAATTTTAACCATTTTAAAATGCAAATACCCGTATATCTGAGTGAGGCATATACTATTGTCACGTAATGAAGAAGAAAATATACATGTGAACATCTGACTTCACATAAGTTCCTCACATCGGCTAAGCTTCCTGCAACTAGCCTTGTACAGACAACAGATGTGCTAGATGTTTTGTATGGTAATGTGGTAACTATATACAATTATAATTATATATGAAGTGATAAACGTCTGTCAAGACTTATATACAACTTTGAGAGACTAGATGAATTATCAATCAATTTATGCTAGTACACTTTTAAAACGAATGTGTTGTCCCTATCTGGACATAGAGATGTGTTAAAAAACAATGCAAGTTGTGTTGTTTTCAACACAAGTTGTGTTATTTTCACACGTGTAACAAATAACAAAAAAGGAAACAGCACAAACTGTGTTGTCCTTATATCTGGACACTAGCCTGGGAAATCCAGACCCTGGTAATCTAGAAAGATTAAGGGTCTGGCCACGAACAATGTAATGGCCCAACTCGAGGGGCGGCAACAAGCATGCATTTAAAAATCTAACTGCACGCAATTGGATAACACTAGAACATGTTTACTCTGAATGATTTCGGACTTCGACGCAATCGGAAAAACACTACGACCAATGTGTAACTGTCCTCCAACGTTACAGTGCTGTCTTCATCAGTTTAGCTGGTTCCCCGGAATTCAAGGGGAAAAAGTAAGGTGCATCATTGCTCATTGCCAGAGTGTCTCGCAGAGACAATTCCATTGTGCTCTCGCGAGAACTCTGGATTTCCAGGGTGTCTGGACACAGAGATGTGTTAAAAACAGTGCAAGTTGTGTTCTCTTAAACACATTAGTTTTAAGAGTGTACATTTTACAAGAGAGAAAATATTCTTCACAAGATCCAGTCCACTTTGTCCCACTAATCAACTTTAAGACGAGCCACCTCTCCACAGCACTGCATCTGGTGATGCATTTTGTATTTTCTATATTTTCTTAATATCTGACAGAGGGCACTGTTTATCACCTTTGTCATGGTTTAGCAGTAGGTTAAGCTAAATACTGGGTGAAAAATGTATCCAGTTGTATACATGAATATATATGTATTTATTTGCTGAAGAGTGGGTTCAAATGCAATTCATTCATATAGGCTATTAGTCCACTCCATCTCCAGTTTCCACTCATGTATAATCAGCACTGTTAAGAGAATATGCATACAGTGAGCTATAATACATACTTTTATTGTAAATAAATGTTTTAGTATACTTTTGTATGGTATACTATCAAGAATGTATAGGCAAGCTCATGTGACGGCATCATATTGTAGACCTATATTATAGGCATTCTAGACCTACATAATTCAGACATGGCTGAAGATCCTCTCCACTGGTTTTTCCTGTTGTACATAGACACATTCTTGCTGTTCAATGAGTTATTGCCATCTTCAATAAAATTATTTATTCTATTTGCCTCTCTTGTCATCTTGGGGGACCCTTTTCCTCGTTTTCACTGCATACAATTTGTGTATGGAATAAGGGGTTTTATCTAGCTTGAGGGCTTCCATGTATAGTGTCCATCCACCCTGGGACATAAACTTTTTAAAAGAAGAGTCTATAAATATTGATCTGATAAGCTTTGTGGCACTGCCCATGGACACAAAGCGCTTTACAAACACATAAAAGATGACTATTGTCAGTTTTTTTTACAGTGCAGAAAGAAACGAGTTTCAAAACAGCAGCATAGAGAAAAGTATTATGAAAGTTCAAGTGGCTACCATACTACCACAGAACAACTCTGCAAACCTTAGACCTCTGGCGAGAAGACCGTGAAGAAAAAAAAAATCCACACAAATGTGTCCTGTGTGAAAAGTGATGGCAGAAATGAGAGCAGACAACTCAGAGGAAATCACTGGGTGTGCTTACTTGACAGGCCATCAGCCCAAGGAGTTCAAGAAGCCAACAGGATCAGCAGAGCAGAAAACTAATGAGAGCGGCAGTTAGTGGGTGAAAACTTGCTGCTACTTGAACCAAAAATTATTGTCAGCTCCGCGTCTTTCTGTGATATTGATCTTGATCTAAACATGATGAAAGATTACTGTTGCATCTTGTACTTTTCCTATTATCTGGAGTGCTGTGCCAAAGTTGATATCTAGGGTACTCTCGGCATAGTGATTATTGGTGATTATTGTTTCAAATGTATATTTAAGCAAGCAAGCTGTGCTATATTCACAATATAGAATGGCCTCTCAGAGCTAATTGCTTTTATAAAACGGCTACCACATATAGGACATTAAAAATGTATACAAAATAAACAAATAATCATGAAATGTAAAGGCTATTTCATGTACAAATGTCCATTCTTCCGCGGAGTCCCCATAGAATAGTTCCACCGCTAGTAGATTCTTATCGGAATTCTTGCTCAGCAACTTTGAATTTTAACCGTTATGCATTCTAAGTGCATTAATATAAAACTAAATGCGGTCTCCGCCGTGCAATATTGGAAAAATATACAACAGCATTGAACACGATTCAACCAATCATTATCAAGGACTGGAACTATCCATTTTATAAAACTACATATACAATACAATACACAATAAATTACACATGTAATCTTTGATTTCTTCCTGTTCGGCAGCTTTGCCACCGATTTCGAATGGCTGTGATGGGCGAGGGTTTTGAATATAGCTTTTAAAAGCAAGGATTAGTTTGAAAATCATCTGTGCCAAGTTCCATGACAAACAGACAAAATCTGTGACCTGTGAAAATGTTTTCACGTTTTGGACAAAATCCAAGATGGAGACCAGATCAATTATATTGACATCACAGGTTGGCATGTGTCAGCCTAAAGACCACCCACAGTATTAACAGACACCCCCCAGTAAGTTTTAATTCCAAACACATCAAGGGCTCTATTTTAATGGTCTGAAACGGAAGTGTCTTTGCGCAAAACGCAAGTGACTTTGTGGGCGGATCTTGGGCGCTGATGCTATTTTACCGGCGGGATAATTTACTGTTGCGCCGGACGCAAATCTAAAATGGGGTGGTCTGAATAGCTACATTAATCATGGGTGTGGTTTGGGCGTAACGTGCAATAAACCAATCTGAGCTTCATCTCACATTCCCTTTAACAACAGGCACGCTTGTTCCATAGCTGATTGCTATTATGGTGGCGTATTTGCCAGGCGCAGCCAGGAGCATTCACAGCACTATAATCACTGTTCAGTTGGGAACAGTTAGCTATTGATTTTTCCTCTTGACAAAATGTAATGCAGAATTGTCACAAAGACATACTTTCCGATGTTTTGGGATCACTAGGTTATGAATGCATGGTGATATTTTTGCAATGTACAATGTAATCTAACATACTCTCCCGTGCTGCCGCTGGGGCATTTGGATTAAATGGCATCGGCATGCAATTCAACATCACGTCTCCTTAAGTCCTCTAATATTTCCTAATTTATGTCATCAACACATCCATGATTCGTGAAAATGTGTACGCTAGATTTATGCCTATTTTTTCACATCTTAATAGACACCACACTGATTTCCCTCGAGTGGTAATTTTTTTCTTTGAAATTATGTATGGTTTACAGAAATGGGAACTACGATGTACAGTATAGATGAGAGGAGCGAAGTGTGCGTTGCGCAGCAGGCGGCCAAGCAAGGGCTCCTTACCCTCAGCAAACTCAACAACGAGAAACAGTTTCCAAGTTGACCTAACTTTCAACTCTGCACAGTATCCCATTAACTGCATGACAGTAGGCTATTTACAATATTTTCTGTTAAGTAGAGTTTGTAAACACGTTATCATCAACTTAATGCACGCACAACATTTGTTTGAGCAGGAGAGAGAATAACAATGAATGGATGCAGCAACTACAGAAATTGTAGCCATACTTGCTGCTTTCTTGTACTATGGTTGCTGGTTAACAGCACATAAAAGCTGATTTAAGCTAATTCACTAACTCAAGACTTCAAGGCCATCATGGATATAAAACGTTTTTTTGAAAATAACGAAAGGATGGAGGGAATATAACAAATCTTGGAGTTATTTCAGATGGGCTACAACAAGGTAGGCAAAATTGTGGTGCTTAAAACCTTAGCGCAGCTAGAATAGTGCTTAGGCTGATGTTAAAGCGCACGCGATGTTTAAAGCCATACACAACGGTAAATTGGAACAAAACTAAAGGTAACTTTAGCCTTTATAGGGCTGTATAAAGTTGTCCAAATGAATAGGTCATAATTAGGCGTTGTTGTAGTAAAGATATTCTATGTAGATGTTGTACTATATAGGCTACTAAATTTTTAGGAACAAAACCGGGAAATGGACAAATATTATCAAGGCTTTGAATGTTTCCGTCTGTGCACGGGGGTGTCTGTAGATTGGTGTGCAACACATTCATTCATGCAGGCCTGTGGTCATGCATGCGCCCTTAAAATAGCATCTGCATTTGCGCCACAGACTTTAGACCAGGGAGTTCCTGGTCTGTGGCGGAATTGTTTTCTGAAACTGCAAAATATCAACAGTGAACGTTTGCGCTGGAACACGCCCCGTCTTTTCGCTGAACCGCCCCCGTGGGCGCAATCGAATTCCCTAATTTACAGGCATGTACCTGTGGAGGGAAAATTCCAATATGCGCTGACTGCAAAATAGGAAAGACAAAAGCGCGAGTATACAAAGTCAATTGCACTGGGACGCAAGATAGAGCCCCAACAGTTACGAATCAAAATGCATTTTTGCTAATTGCAGTGCCCCCTAGAGGTCAAAGGTCACCAAATTTCTTCAGTCTCCTCCAAATGTGGTCTTGAGTCCAGTCCAAATAATAAGTTTGGTTTTGATTCATTCAATACCAGGTTCAACTACCTGGTCCAGGTTCAACTAAATTGCTCGTGGAGTATTCGTCACACAGATATCACTCACAGCCTATCACATGAATGAGCAGAATCAGAATCTTTCCAATGATTAGCGCCAAGTTGCTCTGATAAATGGTTCGTGAGAAAATTAACATTGAACTTGCCTGTAATTTAATAATGTTTGTATTCTGCACAGAGCTCAGCACACCCATAACTCTCGGTGAAATATCTCACAAACTCTTCACTCAACACTAAGTATCAAAATAAACAGCAGGCTTTACCGAATATGAGCATATAAACTATGCCTCTGTATAGTAAACGATTTCCTAGTATGGCGATTTCCGAGTATGGTTCTTATATTGCCAGATTCCAGACAATCCCACCTACACATATATAAATATATATATGTAGCCTATGGAAGTTCAACTACATAGGACACAAGAGTTTCTTTCTTTATTTTTCTCAACCAGTGTGTAGGTAGTAAACGAAAATAGTCTCTGGCATTCAAAGCCTAAAATACGTTAGCATAAATTGGTAATGTTGACATGTTCTCCAACTAAAATAAGGGAGTGGGCTTACTTTCTAAAACCAAACAAACATACACACACAGCCTTAGAAATGGATAACAACACTTAACATGTCATAACATACAAAATGACAGCACTTAGTCCTACAGCCATCAGCAGTGCATAGAGCCCACACATTAGCGAGTGATCGACTGTACTTTCACCAAAAAAATCTAGGTCTGCTTTGCAGAAGTTGCTCAGGGGGGTTTATATCATGGCATATACCCTCATAAACAAGCAGGCTTCTAGCACACAGTGTGAGACCATCATGTGTTGGATAAGTAAAATCTGCTTCAACACTGCTAGGGCCGGCCCTGGTAGCATATCTCTTGTATTTTCAAATTTTAATGGGAAAATACCAGAGAGGCCTATTTACTGTAAGGTGTAATGAGACTTGCAGTAGGCATACAGTAACAGGGTGTAGTTTATGTTTAGACATATTTCAATATGTCGTTTTACAATAAACATGCAATCAGGAAGTTGCTAAACATACAGTACATGGACCCGTTGAAGAATGGAGCCAATGGCATTAATCTCAATATCAGGAGTTAACTTATGTGTAGGCTAATAGGAGTAATAAATGATGCATTAGTTAAATGGAAATGTACCAAGATGAACCAATTTGCTAAATGGACGGCACCTCTGCAGAACTCACACATTGGAATATTGTCATTTGTAACCTAGTTTTTTAGTCAGCGCAATAATGGACTTCTCTGCAGTTGAGGCTACAGTTCAATAACCGAGCAGTAATCACTTTACCCTTTAGAGAAATTATTGATCAGCATAGAGAGCACAGCAGTTTTCTTGACATCAGACCCTAGATATGATCGCAGCTCTTTGTCTAGCCTAGTTGTTCAGGGCGAAGGCTATGCCCTCTCCTATCACAGCAAAGAAAACTGGTGAGTTTCAAGCAGAGACAGTTTATTAACGCGGCAGCGGCTTCCACGGCAACTACAAAGGTAGGTGCTAAAAATACGCTCTGAGAGTGCTGCACAAAAGCGCACAGCCGCATCAGGGAAGAAAAAAAATTAAGCAAACGACACTTCGCTGAGCCCATTTAAAGCAAGTAGGGGGGATTTAGCACGGATGACATAAAGATGACAACCAGTGGTTTCAGCGTCTTTGTCGCTTGATCGTGGCACATTGTGGAGATTTCCACTGGGCCCGCAGCTCATGCCAGAGCAGGTTGTAATGCACTGTTCAGACTGTGTGTGCAAACCCGCAGACGAGAGAGAAAAGGCAGGCTTTCATTTCCACACAAACCACACAAGGGGCTTGGGTTTCATTGTCTCGGACGCGCGAGTGGGTGAGATCCTGGTCAAGTTTGTGCATAGCCCCATCATTCAAACCAATTGTGGTTTCACAGGCAGATTGGCTTGAGGGATTTATGGGGACTTTCATCTGAGTGCTGTAGATCAGCGTCTAAAAACGCCATAATGTGTTCTGTTGTTCTGGATTATTGTCGAGGTGACTAATGCAAAGTCTTGAGCTGTTGGTTTTTAACATGAATAACAAACCCTTACAGATTTCATTCCCACTAACACACACACACACACAAAACATTCCTTTGCCAAAGCTTCAATTTGTCATTTTTCCCCCCAGTTCCAAATTCTTTTATCCTGCTGTCTTCCGTCAGCCTTGGCAAGCCTTAGAAAGCATGAGGCCGACCAGAGAAATGTGTGAAACAGCCTGTCCAATTGTGCAAGCATATGCAAATATGTTCAATCATATTAGGCAGCGAAACAGCTCAGTCCATTTAGTTTCAAAGCGCATTTTGTCTATTACACAGTGTCGGAGTTCCAGCATTTGTGTTGACAGATTTGTACGATGTAAGACAAAGTTGCAATAGTTTCCAAAAGAAAATGACGCACACTGGCAGAATGAGAAAGAGTGCAAACCTGTGAACACAACAAAAAGAAAGTCTAGATAGAATTCCTGCAGCGAGACAGCTGGGATAGAGAGAGGGAGAAAAAGAGAGGGAGAGGAAAGAGAAGAGGCCTCCCATCTTGCCTTTTTCTCTTTTCTTTTCATTCAGGCTTTTCTTTCATTCAACCACTATCTCTCTCATCTCAATAAACAAACTGTATTAGCATACATATTGTGCCACCTCTCTCCATTCCCCTGGAGAGAGCCAACATGGATGTATGTGTCGGAAAAAAAGTAATTCACTATCCTGAAACTGTGGTGGTGGTGGGGGACACCGAGGTCTCTGGGGGGGGGGGGGGGGGTCACGGAGAGGATTTTTTTTTGAGGGGGGGCAAGGAGAGGGTTGACATGGCTGTGCATCCTGTACTCAGTCATCCTTAAAATGTTTTTTTTTTACCCCTTTGTAAGCAAGTTCACCAGATAAATTAGTGTGTCTACATTATTTCCTACACTGGCACACCAAGTGCTTTATCAATTCAAGACCCTGACATTTATCACTGCACTCACCAGCGCACACACACACACACACACATAAACACACACACACACACACAGAGAGAGAGAGAGAGAGAAAAAAATGACAATACTACATCTAATAGATAGAAGTACAATGTCTATTGTGGGGTTGGGCAATCCCTTTCCAGATAACCGTGCTGTCTGTGCCTGTAGTGAGTGTGTACTACCGGGCTGTCATCCATTTTTAAAGCGCTGAAAGTAATCAGATTTCTGTGCATTAGCGGCACAGAACCGTCAGCACCGGGGCTCACTTCCTGCCTTCCTCTCCGACCAACATTCTGTTCCGCCCTCCTGTCACAGACCGTCTGCTCACAGAGCCACCGCGCTCTCCAACTTAGTTATTCTCCCTTGTCTTTTGTGCTGTAACTTTAGTCCCAACGAGGCTGTAGCAGTCTATTCAAAGACAGATTGTTAACCTTGTTTATCTTGCTTCATTAATTTATAAGATTATCCCCGCACGGTAATTTAATTATCCTAAGATTAACTATGCAAAGCTGTGGCACAATAGTTATTTGAATGATGAACGGTTTATTAAAATAAACTGCTTTGCTTAATTGTTATACCCACATTAAGTGAATGAAGTGTAAAATAGAAGCAGATGGAAAACACCAATTAATATACAAAATGAAAATATTGGCTCTCTGATCTCTCCTGTAATACACTTGCAATAGCCCCTGTCAGAGGCCACGACATAGTGTTGTTTATATGCTGCATGCATCAGAATCAGTCCTGCTGATTGTCTCTTTGAGGATGAGTTTAAATAGCACCTCTGTTGTATCTTTTTCTGAATGCAGTCATTGATAGATAGATAGATAGATAGATAGATAGATAGATAGATAGATAGATAGATAGATAGATACTTTATTGATCCCCAAGGGGAAATTCAAGTGCATGAAATGGAATTAAATGAAGCATGGTATTCTTTTGTATTTGCATATTCCCAGGATTGGGCTGCCTTGTAAAGACAATGATGATGTGCGTAGCAGGTACCAGAGCGGATGGTGAGATGAATCACACCAGATGTGAGAGAGGGACACCAACTGTCAGTAGCAACACACCAAGTGACAGTAGTTCAGGAAATTTTGGGATAACCTTGACTGTGGCAGGTCAAGCACAAATGTCACACAAGCTCGTTCCTGATTTATCACTCCTGAGGCACTTCCACTTCACGAAAACACATTTTCATCTCATTTACCGGTGAGCAAATCTTAGTTGTGTGTGTCCAGGCTTGACCTCTGGCCGGTGAGGGCTAGGTGTCTTAGCACGGCCACTTAAAAATCAATGGAAACCCTCCAAGAGAAGGAGCCCATGCTTGTTCTCCAGTCAACGGGAAGGATAGAGGGCACGGTGGAGCAGCGTCAAGGTTATTTGATCGGTGACCTGCGGTGCGGACATGATTGCCGCGGTGCGGCGCATCGGTCGGCGATCTTATGAGTGGACGCCATTCCCCCATCCCCCCGCCGTCAGCAAAGGTCTTCCAGGGCGTCCACTGGCAGCGAGCATCGACCGGCGTCCCTCCGACTTGACGCATTTTATCTGTCTCAAATCGGTGGCTGGCAAGATTTCTGCACCATGCCAGGCACACCAGTGTGCGTGGCACTTTTTTTCCTTTCCATTTTTCTCTCTCTTTCTCTCCCCCTCTCTCTCTCTCTTTCTCTCCATCTACTGCTCTGGTGTCGTGCTGAGGCCTGTGAAATGAGGACTGGAATAGCTTCACCGAGTGGATGAATGCCAACACACGTTTGACTTTGTATATCTTAGGTGTGCATGAAAAATAAAGAATAAACAACACACACACACACACACACACACACAACCTGTCACTCTGGCGCAGCAGACGTGACACAAAGTTCATTCTACCAATATGCCAAGAAGAACTGTTTCACGCTTAGGCTGCAAAGCATGGCATTTATTCTCCGAAGCTTAAGATGCATTCCGTAGTAACACTGTTTATAGGCTGTCTCTACACAAACCCTCTTTCAGTTACACCACAGCCAGAATGGATAGTCACAGCCATAGTGATTACATGTATGTAAACACTATTTAAAAAGGGGTCTTCTACTGAGATTTACCCCTGTCTGAAAGCAGATATGTAAAAGCAGTATCATGAACCTCTTCAGGTCAAGCAGGCTGACTTGATCAAACCCAACAGGGATTGCTATCAGCTGGAAGGCAGCGATAGCATCTCTAGCCTGCAGATAGGCCTTATCCTGGGTAATCGGCGTCATCTACAGCGAGACTCTCGCTGTCACTCCCCGCAGGCTCTTCCAATGAGTTTCGCCGGGCTCCTCTGTGGGTGACAAAGCCTCTTACGCTCCCAGATAAACTAACCACGTTTATGAGAGACGGACGCCGCTGTCCCTCTGTATCATTTCATTAAATGGACCCAACAGTGTAGCATTCCTAGAAATCAGTGGGTCAATAGGTGAGCGTTTGGTTTATTTTGTTTTTGTTTTATTTGTTTTTTTCTCTGTTTTTTCCCCTCAGATTTTTTTTCCACTTTGCTTGTTTTTAAATGACACAGGAAAGGCTGAATGCTCTCTAGCTGAACAGAAATGGTGAGCACAGTTTTTAACTTGCACGCCTGTGTGGCCCTATTCACAAACTCCAAAGGCGAACCCCGACTAGTAAGAGGGAAATTGCTCTCTTTGAGCAGTAACATGAGAGGCACTGGTCACCATACATGTTATACTGTAAGTCAATAAAATGAATTGACTCCACCATAGAAGCACTTTGTAAGTTGATCAGGCATACTCATTTTAATGTGCCAATATATGACTTCGAGCTTATTTAAACAGCAAGATTTAATCACATCCTGTCGGGATGTGTCTTAATACCATTAAAGCTAAACTAATACATTTAAATGTCTTTATTTGATAAAACAACTGCCATTTAGAAACTAAGTGATCTTAGAATGTTTAATGTAAGAATACATCAGAAATGAGCCATTGCATTGCATGATGCAAGATGAGGAATAAAATGGCCAAATGTCAACATTCGCTTGTTCTCTGAACGGAATACCATTACACATGAATCACTTAAAGGGCAGAAGCAATCTGTCTTTATGAAGGTAAAAACAACAACTCGTCCTCATAAATGCCATGCTCTGCCATCCTCTCTCAAAGTGCCCACAGGGGGGATTTTCACTGTATAATAGAAATTGACACTCTATCCTATGTAGATTTAGATTTAAGCAAGGCAAGGCAAGCTTATTTATATAATGCATTTCATACAGAGCGGTAATTCAAAGAATAGTAAACAAGACTAAATAAAGTATAAAAGGCCAATATCCTAATAATATTTTTGAAAGTAAAGTACATAAAATATGATAATTCAAAGACAGAGAGCATCTGAGAACAGTTTGGTCTAGATTTGATGTTGGGGGATTTTTGATTTAATCTGATAGTTGGTTACAAAGCTATCACCTGAAGCTATTTGATGGTCTTTCTAGGAAGCCATATGAGATGCTTGAGTGATGAGAGTCTAGTTTATGGGATGAATGGGAGATTATGGTTTGTCTGGTTACCGATTAGCAGACATCTGCATGATTAAGTATGGTCTCCATGGTCAAATAGACAAATGACTTTACTCAGCAGCTCTGGGGACTGCAACCAAACACACTGCAATTTGCATAATATGACGGCAGCACTGATATGACCTTCTCCATATAGTCCTTTTGTAAGACCGCCAGTGATCTCTGCTGAAAACACAATGTAATAGTTGTCCTTGAATAAATGGAATAACTAGACGGAGTGATTGCAAGTATAATAGAAAACATTCTAAAGTAATTAAATGCTATAATGCAATAAACATTCTCAGAGTATATTTTTGGGCATCTTTGCCTTTTTGATGGTGAAGAGTGACAAAAAATGAGTGAGAGAGAGAGAGAGATAGGGATTGGGAAATGACCACGGGTCAGGTTTGAAACCAGGCACGCATGGGCCCTGGGACCCAAATGTTGTATCAACGCTACAGCCATCTGTGCCACAGCTCACCCCCGAAAAGAAACATTTTTGCAGGTGCTCATGAAATGTTTTTTGAAACACTGTGGGTTCTCTTTTGAATATTTCAATGATACAACCCATGATTACATAAGTACCTCAAAGTATTAAATTATGTTGGGCCATCCCTTTAAGGAGCCTATTAGCATTCTCTGCTAAACAGCCTTATATTTTCTTGGACTATGCAATCAAGTGTATGCTCGCAAGCTAGTAGTCTACTTTACTGTAACTTCAACAATTTTGCATGCAGCATTTTTACATTTCTGGAGCAGTTATTCTTCACATTTTCTACACTGAGAATATGCCCTCATGTAAAATGAATATGTGTGTGCCAAATATTATATGTGTTTCATCACTTGTCACTGTCTGCATATTCTACAAAGGATAAAACATATTGGTAAAAATACACATACAAAATGTTGATATATGACACATGCAAGATAACATGTGGAAGAAAATGGAGATGCTTATGGGAATGCTTATGTTTTGATGTTGCTGCTACTGTTATTTGTGCATATAGCAGTATATATTATGCTTAACTGTGTCTCCCTGTCTGTCTGATTTGCAGTGGTAATGCCGTTGAGAGGTAACCACTTCAAATGCCATTTCATCAGAGACTACACCCCCTGATCTCCTCATTGCTTTCGACATACAATCTAACAGAAGGGGATTTGGAGATCAGTAGATCATTAAAATGGAGCTGTGGTGACATAACTTGCGTTAGCCGGGTGCATCTATCCACAGGAGCAAACAGGAACCATGGCTGTTGTTTTCAGCGGGTGTTGTTTTCCATTTCGGCTGGGCTGCTATCTGTGCGTATCGACAACTGATCAATAAGCCAATAACAAAAACTGCTGGTCAAGGTGATAGGTTTCTATGGTAATCTAAGTCGTGCAAAAATACAAAACAACTTCCTGACCTGTAAGCATGAAGGAGGGACTACACTCCTGTTTTTCATTTATTTATTCATCCCTCTTGTCTGTTCTGTTTTTTTTATTATTATTTTGTCCTCTCTTTCTTTCTCTTGTACTCCAGTGCAGTGAGGAGAAGTGGAGGCCTACTGAGAGACAGATCGAGGAGGCGTCAGCCAGCGACCCGGAGACAAAATCGAGAGGAGAGGAAAAGAAATCAATGGATAACAATCTCAGAGAAAACAGGGAGCCACTAGCTGCCCCCCGTCCCCCGCATCCCCCTGCCCCCCGTCCCCCGCATCCCCCTGCCCCCCGTCCCCCGCATCCCCCTGCCCCCCGTCCTCCCTCCTCATCCACCCCTACCAATGCAACCAATACTTTAAGTGATAGCCAACACCTGGGCCACTGTCCCAGAGCTCAGACAGACTGATCGATGCTCCCTGTCCCAGGCTTTACTCGAGACCCCCAAGCTCCAGCTGCCAGCCTAAACCTGAAGCCAGACAGCCATTACCTAGCAGACGACTGCAGGGGTGTGCTGTGTTGCTGCTGCTCCTGCTACTGCTGGTGATGGCAGGCAAACACCTACTGGTTTACAAGACTCTACACGGTCAAAATGCTGCTGCTGCTAGCAAAAAAAAGAAAAAGAAAATACCTGGCTATAGGGTGTGTTAAAAGATCAGGATTTGACAGGGTGAATGCATCACCGTGGATTCAGTTATGCCCCTGGCCTGACACAAAGTGGGAAGACAACATTTTTAGCGGTGTGGTGCTGAATCTCGGCAGCTTTTCCCAGTGTCCATCTGCACCCCTCTCAGTCCCCTCCCAAGGACACAGAGACTGCGTGTCGCAGAGCATGCAAAACAGGCACTTGTTTTAAAAAATATATATATATTATTTATTCTTTGTTTCGAAAAAAAAAGAAGAAAGAAATAAAAATGTCCCAGAAGAGCGGAATCCCTGTGTTCCCATCGCTGTGAGTGAGGTGAGCGCCGATTAGTGCTCTCAAACTGCCAGGCTCCATTAGGACTGCAGCGACTACAGTATTTCCCATTTGCTGTAAGTGGCAGAATGTCTGTGGCCTGTCCCTGTTGATGGAGAGTAAGGCAGTGCGAAGCAGACAGATGGTTATTTTCCCCTGAATACATCCTTTTAATGATGCTCATTCTGGCAGGGAGGCACTGGGCCTCGGCTTTGCAGTCCCTGGCAAGCCTCAGACCAATAGGAGAGGATAGACTGACTGACTGTATATATCCCATAATTATTACTACAGTGATGCAAAAGGCGGACTGTCACACCAGTGAGCATAAAGGTAAATGGGGCTTTATGAGCAGGGATGCTGAGGGAGTCTCTTCTTGCTCCGCTCTCAAATGAGTAAATAAATAAATAATGGGCATTTTGTGTGTGTGTGTGTTTGTGTGTGTGGGTGGGGGGAAATGGGTGTATATGTGTGTTTGTGGTGGTGTGAGTTCTATTTGAAGCTATTACGGGGCCTGTGTGTTCTCAGTTTAAGGGATATGCAATAATTACATTCCCCAAGACAGTTTGTGGTCTCAGAAGCAGTGACAGCTATTTCAGTTTTACATGTGAGTCTGTGAACATTAGAACACTCTCCTGTAAAGATGTGTATTTATGTCCTTTGGAATATTATTCACTCTGCAGCATAAAAGGCAAAAAAATGGCTTTAAAGTGTTGTTTCCCAAGACTAATCCGCTTTCCAGTTTATGTGTGTGTGTGTGTGTGTGTGTGTGGGTGTTTGTGTGGGGGTGGGTGGGTGGCTGTGTGTGTGTGGAGGGGGGGTGTTTCCTTTTTCTTCTGTTAGTGTAAAATAATCTGGAAAGCTTCATTTGTCATGGTAGAAGATCTAGGTGAACCTTTTACTGAGACAAATTACACCCCTAATATGCTCAGTGGATCAATCACCAAAGGCAAGAAGTGCACTTAACTGAAAACTGAGAACTAAAACTGTGTTCAAGTCAGGTTAGTCTCGCCTAGATTAACTGACACAGTTTCTCTATTGGTAACAGGAATGTTTAATTTTTTCCCCCTGTTTTCTTGTTGTTATATAATAACAGGGTTATATCAATATTTCATTTGCAGCATTATGAGACTGGTAATGGTGGAAGGATAGGAAATGACCAAATCAATAGTCCCCGTTTATGACTGCGGCAGTGGTACAATGTTGTGGTATGCTCTAGTCTATGCAGCGATAAGTGCAAAAAAAAAACCCCTCATCTTCACATTCCATTGTAATTTGATATTTTACACTTACATCGATCGAAGAAGGGCACTTCTACTGGGTGATTTTAAAGGTTTAGCCTGATACATTGTTATCTCATGAGATACTGGCAAAAATAAAATTGACCAGACACCATGTAATCCATATCCAACCATAATACAATTGTACGGTACCATAGGATAGCACTGAAGAGGATCTGCATTTACCAATGGAGAAATAGCAAGGTCAGCAGTTATGCATTCATCAACACCAACATGCATGAATTTCCACAAACATGCTATTTGGAGCGATAACCAATTATTTTATTCTCAGCGGCTGTACACTGCTGTGTCACTTCAGATTTCTATGGGTATCAATTTTGTGCCATCCCTCAATGCTACTCCCATTCAGGACCAAAAAAGTGTTCACCATCCTTAAAGAAGAAAAATCAATAGTCCATCCCTTAATGTAAAAACGGGAAACGGGCGGCGCTGAGGCATGCTGCTGGGTAATTTATGCAGTTACAGAAGCGGCTGACGTAGAGCGAAATAGGAAATGATGGTGATGGGTGTGAAGCATCAATCAGGTAGCAGCACAAGAGGGGGTGAGGTGCGCACACACACACACACACACACACACTCATACACTCACTCACTCACTCTGCTGTTCATAAAGCTAAATTGATGAGGAAGAGTAGGGTGTAACCACTGACAGGTAAAAATGAGCAGGGTGTGCGTGTGTGTGTTTATTGTGTGAGTATATTTGGATGTGTAGTGTTTTGTGCTTGTACTGTATGTGTGTGAGTGTATTTATGTGTGTTTTTGGTGTGTTCTTATATATATATGTGTGTGTGTGTGTGTGTGTGTGTGGGCGGGCAGGCGGACAGTGAGGGCCTTGGAGTACGCCTGCCTCGCTGCGTCGTCAGCCCACCTCATTTGCTACACTTTACCGGTGAGGCTCACAAAGCTGTCTTGAATTTTTGAGAAAGCCAACACACGTCTACTGAATCAGGATTGGGTTCGAGAAAGCCCTGGGGTCTCACATCTCTGCCAGAGTCTCTCTATGTGTGTGTGTATGTGTGTGTGTGTGTGTGTGTGTGTGTATGCGTGCATGTGTGTGTGCCTGTGTGCACCTGCCTGCGTGCGTATGCGTGTCAGAGAGAGAGAAAGAGAGAGAGAGGGAAGTAAATAGAGAGACAGACGCACAGATAGAGAGAAAGTAAAAGAGAGAACTCAGAAGACTGCACATAGTTCACACAAATGTAGCCCTACATGGAAAGGAACTGTGAGTTTGCTAGTTATACTCAGGCATATCGTAAGCTGTCTTGTCCATTATTGATTTCTGCGGACCCACCTTCTGTCTTGTTAAATTTGATTTCCTTGAAACCGTGCAACCATTAATGTTCTATTCACAAGGGTCATTTTTCTCTGAATTCTGCACTCAACTTGTAATAGACATCACAGTTCAGCACGGGTAGCAAACCCGGTTGTAGCAACTTTCAGAGGATACATTATTTCTCTCTGCAATTTCACAACACATTGCATTTTTCCCCTATTATGATCCAAAGTAAGTCATTCTAATTTTTGCATTACTGTGTTTTATTGCCTCTTAATAGACTTCAACTGATGCTTTTAGAACACTTCTCCATTGGATTTTATTATTTTGGTTCATCTTCGATTCTCACACAAACCATTATCAATGTGTTCTCTCTCAGAGGACCTCTCCTTGCAGACTTTGAGCGGGGGAAAAAGTGTTGAGACCGCTAGTCTGCTAAGCATGCTCATCACTCTTATTGATCCATCCTCCAGTCTCCTCCGGCTCATGCAAATTCAGACCCATCCCCTGTCTAACCCCCCCAACCCCAGAAAACTCCCTAAACGGTGGCCTGCCATTGGCTAACCATGACAGAAGTTTCAAAAGTGTCCAAGCGTAGCTGGCGGAACCATGTGACAGTCCCTCGGAGAGAGGTAGATAAATAAATAGAAGGTCATCACCACTGCAATGCATATATACATTTTGTATTCCTGTCATAGAGGGAGGTTTCACGGCAGAGAAGATGGCACAATCACAGAAGAAGAAGCGAAGGGGCAGAAAACAGAGGGATAAATGGCACTTGAATGTTTAAAGGAAGAGAGAGAGAGAGAGACAGAGAGAGAGAGAGAGGGAGAGAGAGAGAGGACGAGAGAGAGAGAGAGAGAGAGAGCGAGGCCCGGAGCAAGTGCAGTATCAGTGCACACATGCATGCATTATTTCAACCCACCTACTCGCAGACATATGTCAAACTGCCCACGTAGGACTTCACAGGGCACTTCATTAAACCTGAGGCCAAGAAACAACAACAGCACACACAGGAAGAAAAAAACAACTCCTTCAACAGTTTGAAATGAAATAAGAACATAAATACGAATGTGAAAAAGAAAGGCATACTGTATCTGAAAAATTCTGTGTGTGTGTGTGTGTGTGTGTGTGTGTGTGAGGGACGGAGCATCTTCTCGATGTGCGGTCGGCCTGAAGTTCAATAAGGAAGATTTGTCACAGTGCACATCTATCTATCTATCTCTTTCTCTCTTTCTTTCTTTCTTTCTTTCTCTCTCTCTATCTTGTTCTCTCTCCGGCAGGGTAGACGGGGTGGTCACATGGAGCATCAGCAGCTGCCAGATCCACCCCCACGGTTCCCCTCGCCACGGCGCTCAGAGGCATCAGAGGCAAATAAATCACCTCGGGGACGCCGGGCCATTTTTCACTTCTGGCAAAGTGGCCATTTTGTAGTAAACTCCGAGCGCGGGCAATTTGCACAGTGGAATATGAGCTGCAGTCTCTGTCTGTCGGCCCACCCTCCCGTGATTAACGACAGACATGTTGGAGTGGCCGCCCCTCAAATCCTGGTGTGTGTGTGTGTGTGCGTGTGTGTGTGTGTGTGTGTGTGTGAGCTTCTTGCTTCCTCTTGACACATGTGGCACACATGCACAAGTTGAAGAGATGAGCTTGGAGGCAGGGGATTTTTTATTTAAAGGAGAATTCCGGTGTGATTTTGACCTAAAGTGTTTTGAAACATGATACCGAGTGTGAACGTATGTCTCATAGCCCATCTCGGCTTGTCCCCTGCACTCCGAAATCTGGCGCTAGTTAGCCGATGCTACCAACAAGGCGGTCAATGGTGGTGCCTCGGCATCGGCATAGCCATGCAAATAAATCACTGTTTTACACCATTTACGAGTCTCAATGTATCTCCACACTTCATTGGTAGACTTCCGAGGGCCCTGACATTTAAAACGAGACATTGAGAACTTTGAAAAAGCACTGGTAGTTTACTTACAAGACGAATTATACAGACAGTATCTTCACGAAGTTTGGATTTTTGGAATCAGATTCCAAAAATAATTCCGTGGAAATGCATGGATTCCAGTTGCTGCTACTGGAAGAAACTGTAATCCATGCATTTCCACAGAATTATTTTTGGAATCTGATCCCTTATCATACCTGTTCATTCTTACTCGTCGCTCGACTTATCGTGACTAAATTCAAGATGGCTGCAAACGCTAAACTTCGTGAAGATACTGTCTGTATAAATCGTCTTGTAAGTAAACTACCAGTGCTTTTTCAAAGTTCTCAATGTCTCGTTTTAAATGTCAGGGCCCTCGGAAGTCTACCAATGAAGTGTGGAGATACATTGAGCCTCGTAAATGGTGTAAAACAGTGATTTATTTGCATGGCTATGCCGATGCCGAGGCACCACCATTGACCGCCTTGTTGGTAGCATCGGCTAACTAGCGCCAGATTTCGGAGTGCAGGGGACAAGCCGAGATGGGCTATGAGACATACGTTCACACTCGGTATCATGTTTCAAAACACTTTAGGTCAAAATCACACCGGAATTCTCCTTTAAAAATTGGGAAATGCCCACCAGTCACAATGAAATCTGGGTCTTCGTGGGTTTGTGGGAGTTTCTTGGTGTTTTAAGCCCCCAACGTTGCCTTCAAGGCAGCGCTGCCTAGAAGGCGCTAGGGTTAGGCATGGGTTAAGGTTAAGGTTAGGGTTAGGATTAGGTGCCTTTAAGTCCACGGTGGCAGCGGTGCCTGGAAGACGACATTGAGGGCTTAAAACACCATCGGGCTATGTGGGACCTGAATGTGGTGCGGATGCTACCACTTGTGTCCACTCCAACTCAAAACAGCACAAACAGGTTAAGGAGATGAACATGGAGGCGACCCGGGGGGTTCACAGAAACAGTGTATGTTTTCACAGACACAGGGAGGGCTGGTGGTGTGGCCTCACATGGTCTTACATGTCCCGGACAGCGGGACGGCTCTCTCTCTCGAACGCGAGCTGCAGAACGACAGGCCACTTCACTCTCCTTGATTGCGAGACGGCTTGTCTTGTGACAGAGTAGGAGCAAGTGCCCCGCATGAATGGCTTAGATGATGAGATTTTCATGTGCGCACTTGACAAAGTCCCCGGAACACAGAAGTAAAAGAACAGAAACCATCACATCAGGAGCTGGAAGCAAGAAAAGAGCAGGCCTAGCACATCCCCCTGAGGGCCGCTCCATTCATGTTCTCTGCGTTCCAAAAATGGCACGTTCTGTTGGCCATCTGGCATGGTTTTTAGAAGTCCCGATAAAAGCATCCCACTACAATATTCATGATGCACGTATTGATCCTACTGTAAATTGATTAAAGTATGACATGATCAAACATGCATACAGTCAGTTCCAAATAAGCAGATTGCCGTGACATAACCACTTAATGCCATTCAGCTGCAAACATGATTCCAACCCTCTGAGGAAATCTCTGCACAATCGAGTTTTTTGAGGATTGTTTTTTTTTCGCCCTCTTAGTCTTCCTTTCACTGGAAATGTATGCAAGACACTCAGGACCCACCACTATTCCAGATGTTCCAGCAGAGTTGCTCCAAGAACACTCTGCCCTGGACATTCTTGACTCTGGCCATGTTCTCGACGTGCGTCCTCCACTCCACCCTGCAGTGGCATCCTCACTTGCCTGCTCTGCCTCTCCTGCCTCCGAGTTCCTCTAATCCCCTCTGGCCTCTCTTCAGGGGACACAGCCATCGCCTCGTGATTTGTCTGCAACCCGCCGTGTGCGTTGTTCCCCCCCCCCCCCCTTTCTTTTCATTTCGCTCCGTCTGGCAGAAAACGAGGTCAGGTGAAGGAGCAGTAATCAATGCAAGATAGGTTGAGTGGTGGGCGCCCACATTAGCGCCCCCGCCAGCCCTGTAAGTACTAATGTGAAAGCCTTGCGAATGCGTCTGAAAGCAGGAGAGTTTTCGATACAGATGCGATATCCATAATTAACTTCAAGGAGGTCTGGTATTTGTACCTTCCTGACAATACAGTGGACTTAGGTACGCAATCAGTGTCAATAGTCCTACTTGTCAGTTCTGAGAAAAGCTTCGAACAACAAAAACAGCCACCAGAACCACAACGCATGAGTCACTCCATTATGGGCATCCCACATGTTGTGTGAAGCGTCTTGTCAAGTGGGTGAATTTTTGATGCCACCCTTTTGCTCTCTCTCCAAATGCCCCACTGTGTCTCCAGCACTTATAATGAATCCATTTGACATCAAAATTTAAACTCGTTTTTTTTATCGCATCTGCTAATTAAAAGTGAGGCTGTGGAAACATCATTAAAATTTTAAAAGGAGAAGAGGTGAGCCAAACTCCGGAGACATTACGGGTGGATTGGCAGGGTGTGGACATTTCGTTTAGCCACAGGAGACCTCTGTCACTCCCCGTCGTTTGAAACTAAAGGTAGAGAAGGTCTCTCACCCTGGATGCTATTTCATTGACTTCCATGGACAGCTCTTCCTTCCTCTCCATCTCTCACTGGAAGACTTAGAGGGAAGATTCTGGTATTAACCTGTTTAATCCCAAATTTTTCCCAGACTTGAATATATCAAAATCATGTGTCTTGAGTAACCCTTTGAAGTAATCAATTACTATTTTTTTTACATTTTCCTGAAAAAGTGGGTGAAAAGGAGTCTTTTATGCTTGGTCACAATTGTGACCGTTGGGAAACAACATAGTCCGATTTTAGGGATTTTCACACATTTCATGGTGCAATCATCTAATTTTCAATAAATTCCAGTCAGAGATGATAAGGGGACATTGTCCCAGGTCTGTTCTTTACTTTTAATTTTGTATCACAATACAATACTCAACATTGCCTCTGCAATTCTCTATTATATTATAAGTGTGCCGATTTTTACATAGAAAAGGCATTATATCCCACTATTATGACTATGGTGTAAACAACACCACCCTACAATACAACAGCAACCACAAATGTTACAAAAAGTGATGTTGTTTGTTTGTTTATTATTGTATTATTTAATTTTATAATTCATTATTTAATTAATTAATTACACAACAGATTGTCCTGCAAGTCTACTACCATACTTCCAATGCCATTAATTGCCTTTCCATTGGACCAGCAATTGGTCTCCTTTGCTCAGTGGTATTGTTAAGGTCACTAAATGAAGTGAACCTATGTTACCTGGTCCCTATGCTCCAAAGGCCTTATATTCATAAGGCCCTATGTTCCCAGTGTCCTATGTATCCTGGAACCTATGCTCATTCGGGTACCTATTATGTGCTTTATAAAGCTGGAGGACCCTGGAAACATACAATACTTGACCTGGGGAACACAGGACACCTGTCCATGATCCCATCACATATAAACCTGAGGAGCATAGGAGCCTGCTCTGACCTCAGTTATTGGCCTAATCTAGTGTCAGAGGGGTGTGATGTCCACTATATTGCTAAATTTGATTACTTTTACCACTGGATTAAGTAAGGTTCTAAATGCATATACAACAGCATTACCATATGAGCCTGTCTGGCATCAAACACACAAGTGGAGAGGTGTCTTTTGGTGAGTGCTGTTAAACATATTTTCATCACAGCATGCAACTAAGTAACTTGCCATCTTCATAAGGCCCTATATTCCCAGTGTCTTATGTATCCTGGGACCTATGCTCATTTGGGTACCTATTGTGTGCTTTATAAAGCTGGAGGACCCTGGAAACATACAATCCTTGACCTGGGGAACACAGGACCTCTGTCCATGATCCCATCACATATAAACCTGAGGAGCATAGGAGCCTGCTCTGACCTCAGTTATTGGCCTAATCTAGTGTCACAGGGTGTGATATCCACTATATTGCTAAATTTGATTAATTGTACCACTGAATTAAGTAAGGTTCTAAATGCATAATAGGAAACATTCTGTAATTTGGACATACAGTGTGAGAGCAGATTCTTGAGACACTTGATCTTTATTTTTGATCACATGAAGCTTTACTTCTGGTTCGTCTGACTGGTCCCTGTGGCAGAGGCCCTTTACTGTACATAAGTGGAGGGGTATTGTTGGGAAAATGGGTGGGGAATAAATTTTCTGGTAAGGTTGTTCATATCTACTGCAAGTCTCTGCATAAATTCAGCCAATATGCCTTCAACAGGCTGACTGGCAAGTTGATTATACCCCCCACCACCTTGTTTATATGTGACATTATGTAATATAATAGTCAATAAGTATAATGATTAACTGTTTTTGAGGTGTGACTGTAAAATCTGGGCAGTCAGTTAGATCTGATATGAGCAGGAAGTGACTGAAAGTGAAATTAAAATTAAGAACAGCATAGAAAATCAGCTATTACAATAGCTATGTATAATAGTGTGGTATAATGGATTTTCTATGTAAAAATTGGCACACTTAGAATATAATAGAGAATTTCAGAGGCCATGTTGAGAAATGGCATGTGATACAAATTTAAAAGTAAAGAACAGACCTGGGACAATGTCCCCATATCATCTCTGAATATAATTTAGTGGAAATTAGATGATTGTACAATGAGATGTGTGAAAATCCCTAAAATCGGACTATGTTGTTTCCCAACGGTCACAATTGTGACCGTCATCATGTTCACTCATGCTATGAGAACGCTGAACAAAGTTCACATATTTCAATTGCATCCCTCCATACTAGACACCTTAAAGATGATGTGTACCAAAAATCTTTGTCCTATGTGTAGCGGGTAGAGTATGGTGTTGAGTAGGAAGTGCCACTTGGTGTCTGGCAACGCAAGCCAATCGCGTGCCGAGTGTAATTAGGTGGCACAGGTGGCATGTAATTTCAAATGGTGGCGGGAGCCTGCCAAAGATTGCTTTGTTGGTGGTGCAGTGGAGCTGGGAGGTTGTGTTTGTTGTGCGGGCCGTGAAGTCGGAAGGTTGTGCGTTTTTAGTGCGAAAACGTGAGGGTAAGTTCATTTCTTCTAAGCGCTCATCTTTCCCCTGTTGTAATTTCACATGGTTGATTTCACGTCTGTTTGTTTTGTAGTGATTTGAGGCTTATCGATCACTAAACCGTATGCAACGTGCCTACATTGTCTTTTGGGAGTTTGCTTGGTGAACTCTGAGTAACTGGGGAAGTGTCTGGATCGCAGTTGATGTAAGTTGTGACTTATCTCTCGCCATGGCTAACCATCGGATGTTTGTATCGTTGACCCTTACCGCTGCCCTTGTTTGTTGGCAGATACTGCACTGAGCCGCCGACGCTCGCATTTAATCCTTCCTACAGAAGCACGGGCGCTCACGTTAAACCCTTCTGCGCTGCATTGTTACAACTTCGTTGGAAAGTTTCACCAACTTTTAACTACACCGGTCTCAATGTAAGTTCCCTGACTCAGTCTTGTCCTTGCTGCCGCCTTATAATTTTGCTAGATGATTGCCTGACTTGGCTGGCTATTGTGTTTGCATTGTAGCCCAAGAACAAAGCGTCAGCCACTGACTGATGGGCGGCCGGTGAACGCGCGTTTCTCCAGTTCTGAGGAGGACCATTTTAGGAGTCACAGCCACTGTTTTTCTTTCGTTAATTTGTTTATGTTTTCTTTTTGAGTTTGGTGGGGCAAACTTTAACACTCAGCATTTTAATCGGATAGACTGTGCGCAGCTTTGGGCCTACAGACCATAGGTGAGCCACTACGTGGCCCAGCGCAGTAACTCCTGTTGTTTGTCTGTTTGCTGGCTCTGTGTGTGTGTATGCGTGTGTGAGAGAGTGTGTTGGTTTGTGCGTCCATGTTTGTCTGTGTTTGTCTATTTAACCGCTTAGGGCTATGTGCAATATATTTGTCTGAGGACAGTCCTTGTTTGCAGTGCTGAATGTGTGCGGTGCAGAATCAAATAACTATCAGTGTGTACAAATATTTATCTAAACTTGTGTGCAGTGAATATTGTGTGCAATATATGGTGTGAAATCTATTAGTAGCCTATTATTATTTCCTTTATGCGCATTTATTTTGGTTTGAAGTGATCACCTGTGAATATTGTACCATGCTTGTTTGATACTTATTTATTGACTGGCCAACTACAGATTGTTGCTTCATGCCTGAGCGGCTACTATTTATTGTATGTATTGCCTCAATGATTTGTTGTTAATAAATTTTCTACTTTTGATTACATCAGCCCCAATTGTTCCTTTACACGAACAGCCTGCATTAAGGCATTTAAGAGGTCAAAAGGTGTTTTGCGCTCAGTAGCGCCCCCTTCTGGTTACATATGTTTACATAAACATACTTTTCTAAGCTTTAGTTTGGGAGCTTTTGGGTGGACATTTTCTGGTCAGGGTGCAACCAAAACATAAGCAGCTCTGGCCATGTGACAAATTACACTACACATTTAACACTGCACATATTTAACTGAGACCCTTTCAGGTTTCTATTTTTGGGAGAAATGTATTGATAATTCATCCAGAAACAGTTTTAAAGGCACAAGAGCAAGATTTTTTTGTACGGTCACAATTGTGACTGTTGGGATTAAGAGGGGAGAGGTGTCTTTCTTATGCATTCCTTTTTAAAATTCAGCAGGGCTCCAACTCTGTCACACTACTTAGTATGAATGCCCCAGGAAGTGACGCCTTATAGATAGTGAGGGGTGTGCTGGGGGGAAAAATCACGCTCTCTCAGCCTCTCCAGAATCTCCTCTACAGGCAACCTGTGTCTGTTCCGTGGTGGTCTTGGGGGAAATGCAAACGACGACATAGAAAATAATGTATCAAATTCCAGCTTCATCTCTTAATGTTTTAATCTATGCCCTGCTAGACTGGCGCCCCCCCCCCCCCAACTGCATCTCTCTCTCATCCTGACACCCCTCTCTGACACAGAGAAGAAAGAGGCTCTGAGTGTGTGGCAAAATAACATAAAACCTGGCTTGCTGCCGAGTTCCCCCCCCCCCACCTCTCTCTCTCTCGCTCTCTTACTCTCATTCTCTCTACCTCTCTCTCCCTTCTCCTTTCCTTTCCCTCTCTTGTTGGCATCCTTTAAAGGCAAAAACAGGAGCTCCAGAGTACATACCACAAATATATATTAGCAGTCAAAACTGATGCAGGGATTGATCTGTCTTTACTTTAGAGCGGCAAACAATACTGAGCGCCAACGACTGACAAGGAGTATTTTATGGCAAATCAATACTCTGTATGGTGTTCCTTTACATAGAGCACATAACGCTAATGCTGGATTCCAAAGGAAACAAACAAAGAGATGCTGCACCCTGCCAGATAAGCACGCTCTCTTTTTTATATGCTCGCAACCTGACTGTATGAACTGTGAATATTAAATCGAGCTCATTGACAAGGAAGTTTTCCTTTTCATGTTTTATTTTGTTTTATTTTATTTTATTTTATTATATTTCAGGCAGGCAGCCTCTTGAAATATTGCTGAAGCTGTGGAAATTACAGACAATAAGTGTCTATAATTGGGCAGAGTGTTAGACAAGGAACGCAGGATTCCGGCTTTAATGGGTCAAAACACTCATATGTTGGTCATTGAGAGTTTTTGTTTATTTCCTGCTGTAATGATTATTTCATGAGTCTTTGAAGCTATTTTTGCAACCCTCTTTGATTTCTAGTGAGCCAATCACAAGCCACAAAAGGGTAGGCTGCATAATAGGCTTCATTAACAGAGATAAAAATCAAACGACTTGCACCCCACAATGATTTCAAACTATGTAGAACAGCCTTGTCTCCTAAACAGGAAATCCAGCGCGCATTGCACTCCGCAAATGTTGGAGATGTTCATGCATTTTGCAGGAGATGTTTACAACCAAGCCACAAGGCTAACAGGCAACCTGAAGGTGCCTGCCTCTGTGCTTGCTGGCTGGGGTGGCTTGTCTTCCGACAGCGTTTGTACACCACCGATATGCCCTCTGTATTTTGTAAGGTCCTGGACTGCCTGGAAACCGGAGCTATGTGTGAGCTCTTCCAGGGTGGCCGACATCCAGTTGGATGGTCCAGTCCTCTTATAGCCAATCTGTCAGCGCTCACATCACATGTCCATCTCTCTCACTTGCTCTCTCGCTCTCACTCTCTCCAAGCCTCTTTTTCTTTCACTCTTGCTCTCTCGCTCGCTCACTCTCCATTTCTCCAAAACTCTCTTTCTCTTGCTCCTTTAATCTCTCATGCTCTCTCTCTCTCTCTCTCTGTCTTCTCTGCTCACAGCCTGTCACACTCACACTGCAGGGCCTGGGCTCCTGTCCACATCGCCTTTGTGTCGATGCACATCCTGATTCATGCACCACTAAAAGAACCTTGCGGGAGGAGGGGAAAAAAGAAGAAGAAAACATTGGGGCTACCTCAGCCAAAACTATTGATGACTGGGAGGGACTCACCACTGTGCCTAGGGCTGTGCAAAGTGCTGCTGGCCCTTTGTGTGCGTAATTGGTCGGCTCCTCAGCCAAAATGACGGTCATGCACAAGCTGTCTGCTTAAAGACGTAGTAGTCAGAGAGAGATCGAGGGATAGATAGAGAGAGAGAGAGAGAGAGAGAGAGAGAGAAAATCTTGGTGCCACTGCGTAACATGAGGCATGCCATGATGGCTGTCCACACATTTTCTAGACAGAGGGTGAAAAAAAGACAAGCTCTCTCTCTTCCCATTAAGACACCAGTGCAAATTAGCAAATGCATTGTGACATTATGACATCCGCTGAATAATAGCTTAATGACTCCTCGATGACTTTCGAGGCCAAGCTCAAAAATAACACTGTAAAAACACTGTTTTTTTTTTTTGCAGACCCTTTTCACCGTGGTGACAGTCACGGTGGGAGCCAAACAATTGCATAAGTAATTACAGATTCAAAAACAAAAATTTGTTGGTTTATTTGAGTCATAACCTCCTATCTTCTCCCAGTGGCTGTAAGCTGTGTACCACTGACTGAACCACTTAGTAACACTGACAGGAGTTATTAATCAGTCAATGTGTTGAAGAAGTCTGATCTCCTCAATGAGTAAGAGAGGTGGTGTGGGTGGAGAGGAGGGGGTTCGCTCAGCATGGGAATGCTTCAAATAGGGGCCCGGAGAATTTTCAGCAATGCGTAAGGAGGGAAGCAAAATGTTTGCCGCGCCAAACAAAAGCTCCTTTCTCGACAGAGCGGTGTAGATCGTGATTTGTGTTGATCGCTGAGCTCTGGCTTTATAAATATTTACAGCACGAGGAGACTTATACCCGACCCACGGGCTGATGCCTCACAGCTGAGGAAGAGGGGGAGAGAAAGAGAGAGAGAGAGAGAGAGCAGTGGTGGGCCAGCTCACGATGGGCCTACAGTCGATCTGTGCAAGGCACGCACCGTCGCCCACAAGCAAGTTAATGCCTCCACACACACAGAAACAATGGTGTTTTGTCACTGCACAGTGTTTGTGAAGAGAGAGCCAGGCCAGCATTGCCAAACTCAAGTGCTACTACCAAAGGATTTGTTTAAAAAAAAAACTGAAACAGTTTGAGACAGAAATGGTTGTGCAATATTTCCTGAAATCAAAATCAGACTTGAAAACTTTGTGCTGGTGCTTTGTAAAACCTTTGTGCTGGTCGACTAGGGTTGATCACTGATTATATCAGTTTTGTTTGACCAGAAACACTACAAACAACAAAGCATGTTTTTTTTTTAGTCATTTATGTGATGTTGCAGCGGTCTGTTGTCTATTCCTATATCAAACTATGCTGTCACTAGGTATGTGAAACATTTTTAAAATGGCACACAGTGTTGCAGGAAAAGAAACATGGATTGCTTTGGTATCAGACCCACTTCCTCCCTTGTGGAGTTGCAGATGAACCCGGTCCCAGAGGCTTAGCCTCGTGCTGCAACTCCACATTTAACCTCATCCTGCAACTGCACTGGGCTGATAAGCACAGCTGAGTCCCAGGCCCACTGGAATTCCTGCCACGTCATGGATCATGTATAAAGAAATTATATATCTATCTATCTATATCTACATACTATACTGTATATATTGTATACTGCTGTCCACAGCACAATGCAGAGCCCACCAGACACCAGATTGCCATATCTGCTTTGGGTGTATCCTAGCAGGGGAGAAAGCATCAGTGAGGCTCAGCGATGTGTGATATCTTGGTGAACAGTGTCTGCTGCGTGCGGCGTGCACCCATGACATTTCTTGGCGATATCACAAAATCCAGCCATCACTCTCGGCTGTTTCCTTCCTTCCGTATGCCGGGGGTGGGGGGGGGATGTCGATCTCTGGAGTGGGCCTGGGCTGATTAAGTAAGTAAGCGTTTAAAGGCCCTCATTTAGCACGGATGGCCATTTGGAGCTGATCAATGTTAAAAAGCCTGTCGCTTTCAATCATTTCACATGACATATGTGAGAAGCCAGAGAGTTGCAGCCAGCAGTGTGGTGTGCAGCTAGCGCTGGTAAAGGCTACATCAGCAGATGCGAGCCCTGGCAGAGTATTGATCTAGCGCGGGCCAACTAGAGAGAGAAAGAGGGAGGGAGAGAGAGAGAAAAGGGGAAGGAGAGAGAAAGAGAGAGAGAGAGAGAGAAGGGTCCTGGCTTGGATACTGTCCACCCCCCGCCCGCCCCCCTTCTCTCTGATTTATTTATGCATTTCAGTGCCGCAGCCCCCGCGGAAGGAGAGAGGGGTGTGCTTGCTCAGAAGGGAGAGAGAAAGGGGAACAGAGAGACAGAATAGGGTAGGGGGAGAGAGAGGGGCCGTGCCGCCTGATGGAGGGATCTAATGTTACGGTGCGGTCGTGCAGCCCGGGGCCACTCGGGCCTCCCCGCTGCCTAGCACAGCTTGTAGATCAATTAAACACAGCTCCGGCTGAGCGCGGCTGAGCCGCTGATGCACTGCACCGAGGGGCGGCACAGAGCGGGCCGGCATGCCACAGTGCTCACCGCAGGCAGACAGGCCAGGGAAGCAGGGGCCACTATGTAAATACAGTTTAATCCTGCTTAGGAGACCAAACAGGAGAACGCCTGTCACTAGCACACCACCGCCACCACCTCCCGCCCGCTTGCCTGTCTGTCTGTCCGTCCGTCCCTCCTTCCTTTTTCTTGTGTACATCAAATGGACGCAAATAGGCTCCCCATTACGGCACTCGAGGGGGCGGATGTGCTCAGGAAAAAGGGGGGAAAAAAACAGATTCAAACACTGAGAGGGTGATTTTAAACACACAGATGATCTCTTTAGCATACATGGACGGCTATGCCATGGGTGTTCCTTTCAGACATGGAGATGAAATTAATGTGCTGAAATAGCAAAGCAAGGGCATTTTTTGTTGTTCAAACTGCTGCCATAGCTCACTCATGCAGACAAACACAGGATTATCATTCATGAAGGATTCCACACAAACACCTGAAGCCAATTTTTCAGGTTAGGTCTTTGAAGCCGCGCAGGTGTAGCAAAAGTGGCTGAGGCAGGTAAAAAAGGTGAGATGTTGTCAGTGCCAGACTTTGCAGGGGGGTGAGGGCTCTGAAAAACCCTTAGCTAATTGTGTACACTGAGTTTATCAGCATTTTCTAGCTAACTATTAGAGGAGCAGAGCGAGACATTGATTTATGGGAGCCGTGGGGATGGTGTTGGGGAGGGGGCGGATTTTTTTGCTAAATGAGTAAACAATAACACCTTTGCCTCTATACATCCACACAGCACTGCAGAGATTTGTCTTTTCTAGAATAAGAAAAGTCATTTGTGTGGTCTCTATTATTAAGTTTATAATCATGTCCCCAAAAATTGCTTACAAATTAAGGAGATAAAATACATGCACATTAAAAATGACACAAACTAAGGGATGGTCCCATCCATAGAGAAGAAAATTGATTGCTTCACAACATGAGATTGGCTCTCTATGTAGATGAACATAAAATGAATGACAACAACATCGAAGAAATGTTTGGGTGAAGATTGTGATATCTAACAATACTGGGTGCATAAGCAATAACATATCACGCTGAAAGAAAACTAATTTTCCTAATTTCCATTTATAAAGCATAACACTTATCTAATGCTCCTCTAAAAAAGAAAAAAGAGACTTAGGGCTATATTTTAACGGTCTGAAACGGAAGTGTCTTTGCGCAAAACGCAAGTCACTTTGTGGGCGGATCTTGGGCACTGATGCTATTTTACCGGAGGGATATTTGACTGTTGCGCCCGACGCAAATCTAAAATGGGGTGGTCTGAAGTAGCTACAATAATCATGGGTATGGTTTGGGCGTAACGTGCAATAAACCAATCAGGGCGTCATCTCACATTCCCTTTAACAACAGGCACGCTTGTGCCATAGCTGATTGCCATTATGGTGGCGTATTTGCCAGGCGCAGCCAGGAGCGTTCACAGCGCTATAATTTTACTGTTCAGTTAGGAACGGTCAGCTATTGATTTTTCCTCTTGACAAAATGTAATAGCCTACAGAATTGTCACAAAGACATACTTTCCGATGTTTTGGGATCACTCTCACTGAATCACGAGATTATGAATGCATGGTGATATTTTTGCTATGTACAATGTAATCTAACATTACCTCTCTAGACAATGGCATCGGCATGCAATTCAACATCACGTCTCCTTAAGTCATCTAATATTTCCTAATTTATGTCATCAACACATCCGTGATTCGTGAAAATGTCTTATGCCTATTTTTTCACATCTTAATGTAATGGACACCACACTGATTTCCCTCGAGTGGTAATATTTTTCTTTGAAATGATGTATGGTTTACCGAAATGGGAACTACGTTGTATAGATGAGTGGAGCGAAGTGTGCGTTGCGCAGCACAGGCGGACTGTGAGAAACAGTTTCCAAGTTGACCTAACTTTCAACTCTGCACAGTAGGCCTATATCCCATTAACTGCATGACAGTAGGCTATTTACAATATTTTCTGTTAAGTAGAGTTTGTAAACACTTTATCATCAACTTAATGCACGCACAACATTCGTTTGAGCAGGAGAGAGAATAACAATGAATGGATGCAGCAACTACAGAAATTGTAGCCATACTTGCTGCTTTCTTGTACTATTTGCTGGTTAACAGCACATAAAAGCTGATTTAAGCTAATTCACTAACTCAAGACTTTAAGGCCATCATGGATATAAAACGTTTTTTGAAAATAACGAAAGGATGGAGGGAACATAACAAAGCTTGGAGTTATTTCAGATGGGCTACAACAAGGTAGGCAAAATTGTGGTCTTTTCGCTGAACCGCCCCGGTGGGCGCAATCGAATTCCCTAATTTACAGGCACGTACCTGTGGAGGGAAAATTCCAATATGCGCTGACTGCAAAATAGGAAAGACAAAAGCGCGAGTATACAAAGTCAATTGCGCTGGGACGCACGATAGAGCCCTTAAAGTGCAGTATTAGATGATCTCTTGCCACATTTGTTTTCCTGCTCTGAGTTAATACCGAGCTATTTGCACTGGCACTGTTGGCCAGGAGGCAGTGGGCAGATCATTGACATGTCAGGCAAATGTCACCGTCCTTTTTAACCCAGTCAGAGAGGGGGCCACAGCCACAGATGCCATCCAGTGGCCTGCAAAATGTCAATGGCTTTTTACCCTCATTTGACAAAAGGGAAGCAGGGCCGGCGCTTGTGTATGATCCTCAAGCAAATGTCAGGGAGCCATTTCGCAAAAGCCCTACGCGTTTCTCTCATTCTCCCCCAGAGACGCGGCATCTGCGTCAACAGCGACCACGGCAGCAGCAGCACCCACGCTGACCGCTGCTGTGACTGCGCAAGAATAATCCGAAAACGGGCAACAGGCCACCTAGAAAATGCTTTGTGGGAAAAAAAAAAAAACATAAAAAAAAAAAAAAAAATGGCGCAACAGTGATGGGGCGTGAGGTTTTAAATGAGGTGAAGAGGGGGCACCGATGTGGCATTGTGTATGTTATCCTGTTACATGTTGCATAAACAGACTGTCTGATGGGTGCTGATAATGGCTGCTAAAAATAAACGTGCCATCTGTTCATCTATCCGACTGCATCTAGGCGCCACACACTCTGTGCCCTTTTCTGCTCCTGGAAAGCCAACATGTGCTTGATTCTCCGTTCAGAGGGCATGTGCTCTTTCTTAACCTCCAGCTTAACACCATGAACATCAAAAAACTTTACCAGTATAATAGGAGAGAGAGAGAGAGAGAGAGAGAGAAAGTTTATTATCTCAGAAAAAACATCACAGCTGCAAAGGTCAAATGACATCATGGCTGCAAAGGTCAAATGACCTGTTTCATACAATGGTTCTAGAAAGTCAAGAGAAAAAGCTTGTTTCTATATTTATTTTATTTTATTCCAAAGAGTAATGTCAACAGGCTCGTAACAAGTAACCTGCTTAAATGTAAATTAAGCTGTCAACAGATGTATACCAACTATTAAGTCACAAAACTGCAAAGTTTTGAAAAAGAAAAAAAATACAAGAAATACAAGACAATATAACACATACAAAAGTTAGACAATGCGGCCACAACTACCTTGCGTGTAATAGGCCTACAGTGTCATACTCAGACCTGCATTGCAGCAAAAGATAGTTGCGATCAGTTGACCTTTGAGCATAACAGATACGGCAGAACACAGGGCTGTGACTTTACATTTGGTGCATTACTGTAGTCAGCCTCTGTCTGGATGCTGTATTGGGTTTGTAGAGTCCTTGTTGTTTTGGGTGTAACGGCTGTATCTGAGAGGATATCAGTTCCCACGCAGCACAAGCAATCTTGCGGCTTCCGCACTGACGGCATCTTGTTTCAGTGCGCAGACCCTGTACAGTCAAGACCACAAGGGCAACCAGCACTTCAAGTCAAATCACAGTGAGCCTCACAGGAACAGCCTTCGGGTGACAAACTCGAACTGTAAATTGTATAATCTGCATAAATATCACTGGATTCAGGTCAATAACAGCTGACGTTGTAGATTATAAAACAGGATGTGAAAAGAAATCCAATGAGTTTAAGTGAGCCACTCTCACTAGACAATTAAACATTAGACTTCATAAAATCATATATAGTCTCACTGGGCCTTTTAACTTGATCCATGCAACACTAAAAGTGATATACAGATCAATATTGCCTTTTGCCAGGTTTAGCGGCCTCAGCTAAACAATGGCAAGAATAGAGCAATGTGCAAAATTCAATATTGAGAAAAATGATCCGTGTTTCGCTGCCTTTCTCTCTTATTACCCGACATTTGTCAACAGGACTCAGCACTAAACCCGCACTTCTCTCTCTCTCTCTCTGTCTGTCTCTCTCTCTCTCTCGCCATCAGCATTATTTGAAAGTCAACAGAGTCATGGCTTTGCTGATATTCTGACTTGTCGGGGAGGCTGCTGGCGGAGCGGAGAGCAGGATGGGATGACACCCTTTGAGGAGTGCAGCACCGCAGGATGGGCATACGACAGGGCAGAGCGAGGGAGAGAGAGAGAGGGGGGGGAGAAGAAAAGAAGATGAAGAAGAGAGGATGGAGGGAGAGAAAACACACTGAGGCCATGCCTGAGAAGAAAACTCATTCTGATGTATGTCATATGAGAAAAATATAAGCAAACATAAACATAAACAAGTCTCGAGCATGTGTCCTGTGAACATCATGGAACAAAGCATTTGTAGGGCCCAGCATAGATTAATTTTGTAAAGAAAAAGGAAATATCACTTGTTTTCGTTAACCCACGGTTGAATGTTCATCTGGTGAAGTTCTTTGCTTACATTCATGTTGACATACAACAGGAAGAGTGCAGCCAAAACCCATCTTGAAAAATTCATTGAGCATTATGTATTAGCGTGCATGCTTTAGTAGCCTAGGGGGATTACTTTGGGGCAGCCGTGGCCTACTGGTTAGCGCTTCAGACTTGTTACCGGAGGGTTGCCAGTTCGAACCCCGACCAGTAGGCACGGCTGAAGTGCCCTTGAGCAAGGCACCTAACCCCTCACTGCTGCCCGAGCGCCGCTGTTGTTGCAGGCAGCTCACTGCGCCGGGATTAGTGTGTGCTTCACCTCACTGTGTGTTCACTGTGTGCTGAGTGTGTTTCACTAATTCACAGATTGGTATAAATGCAGAGACTAAATTTCCCTCACGGGATCAAAAGAGTATATACTTATACTAATACTTACTTCGCTTGCCTGCCTGAATCATAGGTCACAGCTGCACAGGTCCTTACCTATGATCTTTGAACCAATGCATTCTGCAAATATGCAAGGCGTAAGACGAGGCACTGTAACACCCACCAACGTAATAACTTCCCACCAACATAATAACTATTGCCTACTGCCAATGTAATAACCCAATAGCCCACCAATGTAATAATTATTACGTTTGCAGGAAGTTATTATGTTGGTGGGAAGGCTCTGGTATGTCTGCTTGAGTGCATTATGACATCAAATGGAATATTTAGTTGGCAACATTCTTATACAACATGCATTCCAAAAAAGTTGGGACGCTTTGTAAAATGTGAATAAAAAAGAATGCTATGATTTACAACTCATATCAACACTATATTTAATTGAGAATAGTTCAAACTTCAAAGACAACATATCATTTGTTGAAAGAGAGAAATTTTACTATTTTATGGAAAATACTAGATGTACCGCATAGCGGTACAAAATATGACCGCCGCTCAGTCCTGTACATCCATTCTGCGAAAATAAATCATATTAATTAATTTGTCTCCATCTTCTACTCCATCCCCCACTCGTGAAACTTTTGTGTATGCTTGTTTGGAATGTGTGTTTGCGGGCCGCACTCAAAGTAGCCTACTGGCGCTGCAAAGGTGAATAGATTTGTAGCACTTGCCAAAAAATTTGTAGCATTGTTATAAAACCTTTAAAATCTCTAAATAATCACAAGTAGGGCAGTTCATCACAGTCCATCCATTGCAACTGGACTGATGAAAGGTACACCTGTAGGCATTGTATTTGGGAAAAGCAGAAGGTAGCAGCATAATGTATTTATTTAATTATTTATTATCAAACAAAACAATCCCTGTCAGTTCCATGCCGTTTTCAACAGCTATCAAGAAGAGAGGTCATGTCATGGATTTTTGTGAATGTTTCTTCTTCTACATATGCATAAGTTTAGTCATCTAGTTCATATGATATTCAGCTTTATTGTCAATGCACAAATTAAATACCAGTAGTCTACACCCAGTGGTGCAAATAACTGACATGTCCAAAAAACACCCAGTGGTGCAAATAACTGACATGTCCAAAAGGGCCTTTATGAAATGCGTTGCTAGACTGTTCCTACACATTTTAACGGGCCAAGTTGAAGAGCTACTGTCCGTTATTGTTCGTGCAAATAATAGGCTGATTAATGTTCCCTTGCATTTTGCAACTATGAGGTCCATGGTTAGTCTGGCTTTCGCCAGACCAAGCTCAATCTTTTAAGAAATCGAAAAAGAAATCGCCGGCAGATCAGGGCCCAGTTTCCCGATAACGACGGAGACACGCTCTTAAGAGGGTTTTCTACGATTCATCTTACGATCGTTCGTTTGGTTTTTCCGACTGTTTCCCGAACATGCTCGTAGCGTGAACGCGCGTGCACTGCTCTTAAGAGGAGCTGTCCACGTTAATAGTTCTGAAATATCCTCTCATTTGATGGTGATGTCAGGTGACTGCACGTCACAGCTATATAGTGCAGGACGATATGTCATTTCATATAGATTTTTGCAAATTATGTTTTTTCACTTCTTCAGACCCTATAGTTTGCAAAACTACCTGTTTCCAATTTTTTCCCGGACTGCACAGGTCCAAAATCCAAGATGGCGGATATATCACCAAATATTGCAAATAATCGCCTTTTTAAACATTTTAAATGGATATATGTTAGGTATTATCATATACATACATTTTCTAATAAAATTGAATTACTTAGGTAATAAATATGACCATGGGTGACATGAGATGTCATGATTATCAACCAGTGATGGGTGTAACCACCATTATGCTATTTATTGGCATACCCGGAAAAACACATTGACTGATTTAAAAGTTTCCTTCACATAACCTAATAATCATTTGAATTAAAGTAATGTTCTGCACTCACCCCAATAGATTAGATTAGAGTAGATTAGATTCAACTTTATTGTCATTGCAGAGTACAAGTATGAAGACAACGAAATGTGGTTTGCATCTAACCAGAAGTGCAAAAAAGGAGAAAAGTGCAATGTGATATACAAAGTATAGACAGGTGGTGCATAGACAGGTCAAGAAATATAGTGCAGTGTAGACAGTTGATTTATATAAAGTAGAGAGGTTTAGAGTAATATAAATATGTGCAGTGTATTAGCAGTTACCTTATAAGAGCAGAATAAATATGTATGAACAACATACATGGGGGGGGGGGGGGGGGTCTGCCTCCTTGTTGTCCCTGTCAAGGTTGCCATGGTCGTGGACACCTCAACAGGCACAGGCAAGGAGGCATTGGACAGGGGTGGGTGGGGGGGGGCTTAGTTGGTTGGTTGTCACTGGGATGGAGAGCTAGACTTCAGCTGCAGGAAAGAAGCTTCCTCTGAACCTGCTGTGCGCCTTATGCAAGCATCGCTTGCCCTGGATGGCCTCAATGGAGGGGAGTGAGGAATGCGTTGGGCAGTTTTCACCACCCTCTGAGGTGCTTTTCGGTTGTGGGCAGAGCAGTTGCCATACCAAACTGTGACACAGTTGGTAAGGATACGCTTGATGGTGCAGGGGTAGAAGTTCACCAGGATCTGAGGAGGCCGGTGGACCTTCTTTAGCCTCCTCAGATAGAAGAGATGCTGGTAAGCCTTCTTGATCAGGGTAGAGGTGTTGAGGGTCCAAGAGAGGTCCAAGAGATGTGGACACCCAGAAATCTGAAGCTGGTGATACACTCCACTTCAGTCCCATTGATGAGAATGGGTGTGTGTGCTAGCTTTAGACTTCCTGAAGTCCACAATGAGCTCTTTGGTCTTCAATAATTCTGTTAACAGGACTTGCAGGAAATTGTGGGAACATATGAATTTGTTGATTATATGCAAGCCTAATGCTGCCCACTACAGCTAAGTCTGCCTTCATCCATGAATTGTGACTGGTTTCAGAAACAGCATCCTCTGAACAATCTACAGAGAGTAGCTCAGTGCAATTAACACACACATTGGATAGCATCTTAATAGATGGCATGGCTGTTGTGCAGGAGATGGTTGTCAGGAAAAGTGACATAAACTGTTGCCAAGATCTGGCAGAATGCTTCTTTGAAAATGTTGAAAGTAAGGCACGAGGCTACAATGACATATACTTATTATTTAACAACTATACCATCACAAACTCCATGAAAGACAGGACGAGACAGGTCCATACAATGGGAAAAGCACATGATAAGGGATACAAAATACAAGACTCTACACCAATCAAAGACACCAATTAAAGCTTTCCTGGGATCGAAGGAAACCAAAGCCAACCTCATCCTCTACCTTGGTCATAAAGCTGTTGAACTATGTAAACTGCCAGTCACAGTTCACACACACAGGTGGCAGTAGTAGTAAGTCATTTTGGCAAAACCCCATATATCTATATGTCACACAGATGTCTTGGTGCTTGCCCTTCGCAGGGTACCAGACATCAACAAAGACAGTCTCATTATCCTGGGCACTGGAGAACGTCGACAAAAGATACAGCCTAGAAATCTTGATGCACCCTAGCGGCAGCAAATGTAATTTGCAGTCAGGGTAGTCTAGCAACTCTCTGTTGGCTTGTGAGGTGGAAAAAACAAACTTCGCTCAGGGCAATCACATCGTGTATAGAGTCGGTGGACCTATCGGGTATCCTATTGTATCCTATCCTATCAGGAAATTGAAAGTCAACCGTTTGTCCCGCCATTTACCGTTTATCCCCTGGGAAAGGAAAGGTTTCTGTTTCAAGTCAATAAAGTCATGATGGTGTCATTAACACACTTTGTAGGTGTGGTGGAACGCATGGACAGAGCCCTGCGTAACGACCGAGGCACGCACAGCCAATGGGCTTACATAGCCGCAGTATAAAATTGAACACAATGTTTGTTGTGGAAACGCCCCGGTTCCTCATTTCTCGTCAGTATCTCGTTACTTCCTGCTACGTCCCGTCTACCTGCTTGTCGGTATGTCTACTCTTTTTACACTATCTCCTACTCGCTTGGTTTTATTAGTAGTATTGTGATCACTTATTCCTGTTATGTATGGCTTTGTAGCACTTCTACCTGTTGCTGGCAGTAATTGGTGCGGTGGTTTGTACCGGTGGAGTGCTTGCATTACGTTTTGTCGAGGTGATCTTCTAAACCAAAGAACTCGCTGGTGCCCAGCTGAGTGTCTGATTTGAAGGGGAAACAGCTGATTTCCTGGTAGGTAGCCACCTTGGATTCTGCCTTCTCACTTTCTGCTTTATGGCTGGCTCTAACTGTTATCTGATTATGCTTCGTAGATACCGTGAGTTTGGGGCTAGTGACCGCTGCTGTTTTGCCACGCTTTTCTCCAAGACCAGTGCTTCGCCTATTTTGGCCGTGAAGACGCCGACAACGCATTTTAATGGGCTAAGTGCCTTGTCTCTTGTTGTGTCTCTTGTTGTGTCTATTGATTGTTTGTGTGTGTGTGTGTGTGAATGAGTATGACGGTGTGCATGTAGCGTGCTGGTGTGATTTATTGTTTGGTGTGTGGTTTATTATTGTTTTTTTCTATTGTTTGTCTGTCTTTGTTTTGGGTTAGAAACCGTTACAGGCCTTGTGTAGCATAGCTGAGATCTGCTAAATGCTGGTGTTAAGACCCTCTTAGCTTTAGCTTTCATACTCGTGTTGTTTTGTTCCTGTCTGTCTTCTTTTGGGGTTTTCATGTCTTTGTGTTGAACGTTGGTGGGAGGCCTTTTCTATACTGCTGTGGATCACCAGTGATCCTTGTAGCTGGCCTGTAGCTAGTTCTTGTTTGTATTTGTTTATTTTCATGTCTTTGTGTTGAACATTGGTGGGAGGCCTTTTCTTCTATTCTATACTGCTGTGGATCACCAGTGATCCTTGTAGCTGGCCTATAACTAGTTTGTGTGTGTATTTGTTTATTATCTTCATGTCTTTGTGTTGAACATTGGTGGGAGGCCTTCTCTATACCGCTGTGGATCACCAGTGATCCTTGTAGCTGGCCTATAACTAGTTCAGTTTTCTATTTTGTTTATTATTTTCCTTTTTCTGTGTTACACATTGGTGGGAGGCCTTTTAGTATACTGCTGTGGATCACCAGTGATCCTTCTAGTCGGCCTACCACACCTGCTCGCATGTGTTGTGTTTTTGTCTGTTTGTGCATATGTGGGTATAATCCTCACCCATCTACTCATTCCCCCTGTTCTCCTTTTTCCAGGTGCTGAGGCCCCAAGGCAGGGAAGACAGTCCTATCCTCCAGGTGGTGGTGTCCTCCTACTGTGTGCAGTGCTCACGTGTGCATCTTGAGGTGTGCTGTCTTAGCCTTTGTGTTGCCGTGTGTGTGTAAACACGTGTGAGTGTTCTATTTGGGATCCCCCCCCCCTTGACTTGTGATATCTGGTCCCCCTGCTGGTAAGCCTCAGCACTGTCTCTCTACCCTCCCTTGTCATCTATATGGTGTGAGTGAAAGTGTCTTGTCTATCTGTTGTGAGAACATACAATTTGTATTTAATAAAACATAACTTATTATTGGAACCACGTCTCTGTTGCAGTTAGTAACGAGCTTGTGAGCTTTTGGTCTAAAATTTGAGTAAAATCTAGGTATACTTCTCTGGGTGCAAGTCCTAGGGTGGCGTAGTCTGGCGTTACACATTGCTACTACTACAATCTGGCGTAGTTTCGGCAGGATATACTTCCTAAGTAACCGAGACGTGTGTTACAATATTTTGATTGTATTTTCTAAGTTTGTTCCTTTGTTTAAGTTGTCGGTGTAAGAGCTATTTTGATTCAGGCGTCTTGATTAACTCTGTGTCTGTGTCTGTGTCTGGCAAAACAGCAGTGGGCCTGGTCTGATCACCTGTGCGTTCGGCCGTCTTGTTCTTCTGGCAGTGTATCAGGTCCCAACCATTTCACAGTAAGTCAAACTTTTTCTTTTTCACGGTCATGGAGGAAGAGTTACAAGAGCTAAGAGATGCGGTAGCACAGCTTAGAGCAGAAAATGAGAGATTGAAACGGCAACCAACAACTCCTGCACCTCAGGTACCAACAGATCAACCTCGCCCTACCAGTACTGGCCTTTCTGTAACAGAAAGACTGGTTTTCGTGCCTCGTGACAGAAAGTGTCCAATGTTTAGTGGTAGGTCAGGGATTAGCATAGATGAATGGATCGAAGAGGTGCAGGCCTGTATGCGGGCTCGCCACCTTTCTGCCATTGATCAAGCCTTTTTCCTCTTTGATCACCTGGAAGGTGAAGCCAGAGAAGAGATTAAGTACCGCCCAAATTCTGAAAGGAATGATCCTGAAAAGATCATGACTATCCTACGGGAATTGTATGGGTGCTCCCAGTCCTACGTAGCCCTGCAAGAGGCTTTCTTTTCTAGAAAGCAGCAGGATGGTGAAACATTACTGGAGTTCTCTTTAGCTTTGATGAGTCTCATGGAAAGAATTAAGCAGTGTGCACCTGATGGAATAGTTAATGCTGAGGTTTTGTTGCGTGATCAATTTTCTGAACATGTTATTGATGGGTCCTTGCGCAGAGAACTTAAGCAACTCGTACGACGCCAGCCGACCATGACCATGCTAGAAATCAGAGCAGAGGCTTTAAGGTGGGAGCGGGAAGGAATGCCAGGAAGTGCGAGGGGGCGTAGCCAGTCAGTTCCATCTTTACTGGGCGTTCAGTATGCAGTGCAAGGAGGGTCTAGGAATATGCCTGGCAACTCTTCCCATGGGTCTGAGTTGTCGGAGTTAAAGGACATTTTGAAGCGCCAACAGGAGCAGTTAAATCAGCTCTCACAGAGTGTTGCCTTGCTACAAGGGCCTCGGAACAGGCCTCGTGGCAGTACCATCATATGCCGACGGTGCCAGCAGCCTGGGCACTATGCCCAAGATTGTGAGGGAGAACGGGTCCCTCATGGTCAGGCCTCCTTGGCAGCACACTCTAGGTCTAATAGACAGTCTTCCCATCGCTCGGCGACGGAAAACTAGCACCCGCCGAACTGCAGGGCCAAAGTTCAGGTGGGGGACCGGCTGGCTCAAGTGCTTCATCTGTCAAGTCTAGTTTAATGTCGTCTTGTCCATATTTGAATGTACTTATTGGTGGGGTTTCTGTACCCTGCTTGATAGACACTGGGTCCATGGTGTCTACGATTACTGAAACCTTCTTTGTTAACCACTTTGAGCCGTGGGGTTCAGATAGACTCCGCTCTTGTCAATGGTTGCAGCTCCGGGCAGCCAATGGACTTGCAATCCCTTATGTTGGCTTCTTAGAATTGGATGTGAATCTTTGTGGGAAGTCAATACCACAGTGCGGGGTGCTCGTTGTTAGGGATCCGCCTGACGGGGGAGGTTCCCATGCACCAGGAGTGATTGGCATGAATATACTGAGTAGATGCTACCATGAACTATTTGGTCAGCATGGCCCTGCTCTTTTCAACCTGCCCTCTGTCTCTCAGGCCCACAGCTCTGTTGTTGAAGCCTTGCAGTGGTGTCATCATGCGGAAAGTCGTCCAATAAAGCCGGGGATGGTCAAAGTTCGTGGCAACCGCACTTATCGGATTCCAGGTGGCACTATGGTAATGGTAGCAGCTACTTGTTCAGCACAATTTTCTAACTCGCCTGCCTTGTTTGAGCCTACTGATAAGGGACTACCGGCTGGTTTATTGGCTTCTCCATCTTTGGTCAGCGTGACTCGTAGCACTGGCTACATACCAGTAGTCAATGTGAGTTCTGAAGATGTTCTGCTTTACCCTCGTACTGAGTTAGGTAGCCTGTGCTGTGTGCAAGTGGTTAGCCTGCCAGCGAGCATAACTGAGGTTAACACGGTGACTGCGACTGTTGCTTCTCAAACAGTTGCACCTTCTGTGAGTGATCAGATTGAGGAAACAGACCTCTCCAGCTTGTCCGTGTCAGATCAAAATCAGGTCAGAGCCCTGCTGCATAGGTTTAGTGGAGTTTTCGCCTCCTATGAGGGAGACTTGGGTTGCACCAACCTCATTTCTCATAATATCCCACTGGTCGATGATACCCCGGTCCGACAGCGACACCGGCGCATTTCACCATCTGAGTACGAGTTGGCTAAGGCTCATATCAATCAATTGCTGGATGCACAGATTATAACTGAGAGTAGTAGCCCCTATGCTTCCCCAATAGTTTTGGTGCGGAAGAAGGACGGTACTCTGCGCATGTGTGTTGACTACCGCCAGCTGAACGCTAAAACTCGTAAGGATGCGTTTCCCCTCCCCCGCATCGAGGAGTCTCTTGATGCATTGGCAGGAGCCCGCTGGTTCTCCACCATGGATTTAGCCAGCGGGTATAACCAGGTTCCCGTGGATGCAGGTGATCGTGCCAAAACGGCTTTTTGTACACCTTTTGGCCTTTTTGAGTGGACTCGCATGCCATTTGGGCTCTGTAATGCTCCTGCAACCTTTCAAAGGTTAATGGAGCGGCTTTTTGGGGACCAGCAATGTCAGACATTACTACTGTACCTAGATGACATTGTCATATTTTCCTCTTCGGTTTCTCAACACCTGGAACGCTTGGAACTTGTCCTGGGGCGTTTACAGCGAGAAGGCCTTAAGGCCAAGTTGAGCAAATGCGCCTTTTTTAAACAGGAGGTTGGTTATCTAGGCCATGTCATTTCTAGTCGGGGGGTTGCTACGGATCCTAAAAAGATCGAGGCAGTGGCCAACTGGCGCTGTCCCACCACTGTCTCCGAGGTGCGTTCATTTTTGGGATTTGCCAGCTATTACCGCCGGTTTGTGGAGGGGTTTGCCCAGTTGGCTGCCCCCCTTCATAGGTTGGTGGCATCGCTGGGCGGTACCAAGTCCAAACGGGGTTCAGGCCAGAACGTTGCATCCCAATGGTCAGAAGCATGCCAGCAAAGCTTTGAGGAACTAAAAAAAAGACTTACCACGGCTTCCGTCCTCGCATATGCTGATTTCAGCTTGCCTTTTATTTTAGAGGTGGATGCGAGCTATAGCGGATTGGGGGCAGTCCTTTCCCAAGAACAAGGGGGGAAAGTGCGTCCCATTGCGTATGTCAGCCGGGGTCTGAGGCCCACTGAGCGCAATATGTCAAACTACAGCTCCATGAAGTTGGAGTTTCTTGCGCTCAAGTGGGCCATGACTGAAAAGTTTAGGGAGTACTTGCTAGGTCATCGCTGTGTGGTTTACACTGATAACAACCCCTTGAGCCACCTGTCCTCTGCAAAACTGGGAGCTTTGGAGCAGCGTTGGGCTGCGCAGCTGGCCTCGTTTGACTTTAAGGTGAAATACCGCTCTGGAAGGCAGAATCGTAATGCGGATGCTCTTTCCCGACAACATCCCCCAGACCCTCTTGGACCCGCAGACTTTGTTCAGGGCACAGTTCTGCCGGCCTCTTTACAACAGGCTTTGGAGTCCCAGCCAGTAACCCAAGTTACCCAGGCAGCTATTACAGCATTGCCCGGGCATAACATCTTTGAGGTGCGTTCCATGCAGGAAACTGACCCAATATTCCAAGAGGTTTTAATATATTGGAGAACGAAAGTGCGACCTAGCCCTGATGAGCGGAGACGCATGTCTAAGTCCGCATTAGTCCTCCTGCGCCAGTGGGACCGGTTAGTGGAGAGGGAAGGTGTCATGTACCGTAAGGTATTCCGTCCAGCAGGGGCGGAAGAGTGTTTTCAGCTTCTTCTCCCTGCCAGTCTTAGAACAGATGTCTTGACCCAGTTGCACCATGAACATGGTCACCAGGGCACCGAACGCACCCTAGAGCTGGCTAGGAGACGGTGCTATTGGCCGGGTATGTCCACTGATGTAGTCCGTTGGTGCCTTGAATGTGAGCGCTGTCAGGCTGCCAAGGACACTAAACCCCCTGCACGTAGCTTTATGGGGCATCTGCTGGCCTCGCGGCCACATGAGGTGCTTGCTATGGATTTTACTGTACTGGAACCATCTCGATCAGGTGTAGAGAATGTATTGGTCATAACCGATGTTTTCAGTAAATATTCACTGGCCATTCCTACCAGAGACCAACGTGCGTCTACTGTGGCCCAGGTGCTTGTGGCTGAGTGGTTTTATAAGTTTGGCGTCCCGGCCCGTATCCATTCCGATCAAGGCCGATGTTTTGAGGCAACTCTTATCCAGCAGCTGTGCCACCTCTATGGGATTGAGAAATCCCGCACTACTCCATACCACCCGGCAGGAAATGGCCAGTGCGAACGTTTTAATCGCACTTTACACAACTTACTCCGTACCCTGCCTGTGTCCCGCAAGAGAGATTGGGTAGCCTACCTTCCGCAGTTACTATTCTGTTATAATACCACCCTGCATTCAGTGACCGGAGAGTCCCCCTACTTTTTGATGTTTGGGCAAGAGCCGCGCCTACCGATTGATTTCCTGTTGGGGACTGTGCAAGAGCCCATTGCAGGTACGGTTCATGACTGGGTGCGTGAACATCAGACCAGGCTGCAGATAGCTTTTGACGGAGCTCGAGACCGTCTGCAGGCCGCGGCACGTAGGAGGAAGGAGACTCATGATTGCCGAGTCCATGATGCACCACTGGGGGAGGGCCAGCTGGTCTATCTCCGCGACTATAGTGTAAGAGGTCGACACAAAATCCAGGACCTGTGGAGCCCAGTGGTGTATGAGGTTGTCAAATCCCCTCCGGCTGGGGGGGGAGTGTATACCATTGCGCCGGTGACTGACCGCAGTAAGGTAAAACAGGTACACCGCAGTCTCTTGAAGGCACGCTTAGGGGATAATACAGTGGTGTGTCCCACTCAGACTGGCCCATTGGTCACCGATACTTCTGTCCTGGAAGACGGAGAGACTGATTGTGACCTGGCGCTCCTGCCCCTAGAGTCTGCATCACCCCTTGCAGAGGCATTGGTGACCACATCTGCCCACCTTAGTGCAGGTTCTACATACCCTTCGTCTCCAACTGCAGAATTGCCAGTGGCAGCCCCTGTTACACAGGAACCTTCTGTCATAATCACCGGTAGGCCAGTGACATCCCCACCCCCTGTAGACAACGAGCCTAGCACTAGCGGTGCGGCCCTACGTCGGTCCGTACGGACCACGGCAGGCCAGCATCCCAATGTCCACCGCCTACCTCAAGCGGCATCCAGGGCAATATCTGCCCTCTTTCGGCCATGGACTCCAAATGAGGGGCCTTAATTGTCACATCGTCGGGACGACGATTAAAAAAAAGTGGGGGCAGATTGTGGTGGAACGCATGGACAGAGCCCTGCGTAACGACCGAGGCACTCACAGCCAATGGGCTTACATAGCCGCAGTATAAAATTGAACACAATGTTTGTTGTGGAAACGCCCCGGTTCCTCATTTCTCGTCAGTTCCTCGTTACTTCCTGCTACATCCCGTCTACCTGCTTGTCGGTATGTCTACTCTTTTTACACTATCTCCTACTCGCTTGGTTTTATTAGTAGTATTGTGATCACTTATTCCTGTTATGTATGGCTTTGTAGCACTTCTACCTGTTGCTGGCAGTAATTGGTGTGGTGGTTTGTACCGGTGGAGTGCTTGCATTACGTTTTGTCGAGGTGATCTTCTAAACCAAAGAACTCGCTGGTGCCCAGCTGAGTGTCTGATTTGAAGGGGAAACAGCTGATTTCCTGGTAGGTAGCCACCTTGGATTCTGCCTTCTCCCTTTCTGCTTTATGGCTGGCTCTAACTGTTATCTGATTATGCTTCGTAGATACCGTGAGTTTGGGGCTAGTGACCGCTGCTGTTTTGCCACGCTTTTCTCCAAGACCAGTGCTTCGCCTATTTTGGCCGTGAAGACGCCGACAACGCATTTTAATGGGCTAAGTGCCTTGTCTCTTGTTGTGTCTATTGATTGTTTGTGTGTGTGTGTGTGTGAATGAGTATGACGGTGTGCATGTAGCGTGCTGGTGTGATTTATTGTTTGGTGTGTGGTTTATTATTGTTTTTTTCTATTGTTTGTCTGTCTTTGTTTTGGGTTAGAAACCGTTACAGGCCTTGTGTAGCATAGCTGAGATCTGCTAAATGCTGGTGTTAAGACCCTCTTAGCTTTAGCTTTCATACTCGTGTTGTTTTGTTCCTGTCTGTCTTCTTTTGGGGTTTTCATGTCTTTGTGTTGAACGTTGGTGGGAGGCCTTTTCTATACTGCTGTGGATCACCAGTGATCCTTGTAGCTGGCCTGTAGCTAGTTCTTGTTTGTATTTGTTTATTTTCATGTCTTTGTGTTGAACATTGGTGGGAGGCCTTTTCTTCTATTCTATACTGCTGTGGATCACCAGTGATCCTTGTAGCTGGCCTATAACTAGTTTGTGTGTGTATTTGTTTATTATCTTCATGTCTTTGTGTTGAACATTGGTGGGAGGCCTTCTCTATACCGCTGTGGATCACCAGTGATCCTTGTAGCTGGCCTATAACTAGTTCAGTTTTCTATTTTGTTTATTATTTTCCTTTTTCTGTGTTACACATTGGTGGGAGGCCTTTTAGTATACTGCTGCGGATCACCAGTGATCCTTCTAGTCGGCCTACCACACCTGCTCGCATGTGTTGTGTTTTTGTCTGTTTGTGCATATGTGGGTATAATCCTCACCCATCTACTCATTCCCCCTGTTCTCCTTTTTCCAGGTGCTGAGGCCCCAAGGCAGGGAAGACAGTCCTATCCTCCAGGTGGTGGTGTCCTCCTACTGTGTGCAGTGCTCACGTGTGCATCTTGAGGTGTGCTGTCTTAGCCTTTGTGTTGCCGTGTGTGTGTAAACACGTGTGAGTGTTCTATTTGGGATCCCCCCCCCCTTGACTTGTGATATCTGGTCCCCCTGCTGGTAAGCCTCAGCACTGTCTCTCTACCCTCCCTTGTCATCTATATGGTGTGAGTGAAAGTGTCTTGTCTATCTGTTGTGAGAACATACAATTTGTATTTAATAAAACATAACTTATTATTGGAACCACGTCTCTGTTTGCAGTTAGTAACGAGCTTGTGAGCTTTTGGTCTAAAATTTGAGTAAAATCTAGGTATACTTCTCTGGGTGCAAGTCCTAGGGTGGCGTAGTCTGGCGTTACACATTGCTACTACTACATAGGCTTGTAGTAGGTCCTCATCCATCCGTTTAACACTCTGTAAAGCACCATGAGACATGTGTAATGTTTTGACGCTCTATAACTGAAATTAAATTGAAATTCTGAGAGCACACAGGCAAGCAAATGTTTGGGCACAAGATACAGTGCCTGCTCCAAAGATTCTTGACTCACTATCACTGGGATGGAGACAAATTGTTGATGGCAGACATCCCAAGTCTCCCGGAAGTTTCGGGAGTCTCCCGCATATTGATAGCGGCTCCCTGATTCCCGCAAATTAGATAAAATCTCCCGGAATCTAGAGCGAGCGAGCAAGAGCGCGCACGCAAGACCGATACTTCAAATCACGTATGCATCTGAGTTTAGCGTGCACACGACAGAGAGAGAGAGAGAGGGGTGGTGCGCGTGTGCCTGATGCAAGACGCATCCTGATTGGCATGTTTTGCTAAATCAACCAATCAGTTTTCAATGTAGTCAGGCTTTTAGGTCTTTTATCTTGAACGAAATTAATCAGTTCAATGTATCTAGGAACAGGAGCGTCATGGCAGAGTCAGAGTGCCCCCAAAAAATGAACATTTAAGACCCATTTCACATCAGACCACACGATGTGTAGGCCTACCCTTGTCTCATAAGAGTAAACAATAATGATACTGTAGTTGTATGCTGCACTGTTTGTAACAGTGACTTATTGCCCATGGCAGGTTAAATGATTGCAAAAGACATGTTGAGGTGAGTGTCATTTCATGTGCATATTATTCAGGCCTATACTAGATGGCTAGTTGCCAAGGCTACATGCCAAGGCTAGTTCCCAAAATCTACATATTTTATTATCAAAATTCCTATCTATAGGCCTTCCTTATTTGGTGTACTGACTACACATTATTGAACAAACATTCATCTGTATTTCAGTATCTAAGTATACCTATAGGCTACAATAATTCTTTTTTTTTTTTTGGGATACCTCCCTGAAATGACTTTTTGCAGGTTGGGATGTCTGTGATGGGCAATGGGCTCCTGTTCTGTCAAAACTTCCACCAGCACCAGAGGCTGTTGTGAAGTGTTGTTGTCTTGCCAGCCAATGCAGTATAAGGTGTTCATGCAAGAGTAACAACTTACCATTCATGCAACTTTGCAGGTGTGAAGGCTCTGAGGAGATGTACACCAATATTAAAAAGACAGTGACAGTGGTGAGGATAAATACTTGAGTGACAATGACAATGTTTTGTTGAAATCTTCAATAATGAAACAAGATGCAGATTTTTTTCTCTTTTTTTTATTTTTTCCATTTTTTTCTCCAAATTTTTTCTGCCAAATGATGCAATACATCTTTTGAAAATAGTCTGTATCTCACTTGTCTTTTTTTTTCATTTTTTCCATTTTTTTCTCCAAATTTTTTGCCAAATGATGCAATACATCTTTTGAAAATAGTCTGTATCTCACTTGTCTACCTTATTAGGTGTATATTTATCAAAAAGTTGACCACTTTAAGCCTTTATATTATTTTTCCGCATATATTGTCCGCCATCTTGAATTTTGGCACTGAAAATGAAGAAAAAAATTGGAAACAGGTTGTTTTGTATTCAATGGGGTCCTAGCAAGTAAAAAAACACCAGTTGCAAAAATCTATATGAATCGTTCCTAAAATAACACAATTCCCCATACTAATAGGCCTACCGTTTAAACTTCGGATCTACACTTTAATTCACATCAATACGAAAATAAAAAAACTTTGACATCCGCATGTAAGCATCCAAAGTAGGCTATATACTACGGAGCCCTCCGGGTGACATGGGGAAAAAAAACATGGGTTAAAAAAAAAAAAAAAAGGAATGGGGAAAAAAAAAAAACGATGCACTTTTGCGGGATCTCATTGCGGGATTTTGCAAAGTTACTTTTGGAACTTGCTGGGCTTCCTACTTGACCCCAATAGTCCCACAAACCACTACCGCCAGATGGCAATCGTATCATGATAGCCTACTATGATTGCTCTATCACTGTTGCGTGTTGTGGGTTTTCTGGACACATTACATAGGCCTATGACACGGGAGGGAGAGGGAGACACCTGCGTGCAGACACGCACACACACAGGCGCGTAGCAAGCGTGGGGGATTTGGGTGTTATAACGTACACAGTTTTGCTGGAACACGATTCTATCCCCCACACTTTTTGTCAGATTAAATTGAAAGTAAAATATGGAAATAAACGCTCCCGTAAAGAGTTGGAACCGTATCTATAACGCACACACAGAGACACAAATAGGTCTGTTGATTTGATTGAACGGTCTTTCAAGGCTATGCTGCTGCTTGGGTCTGCATTGTAACGTCTGCAGTGAGCAGATTTCAGATAGAATTGAAATGATAATTGTCACCGCATTATGCTAATTTAGTAAACCAAAATTCACTGTCTGACTGACAGTTTTGTCACAATGCAGGGAGTCAAAGTGAAAGCGGGGTGCGTGCACCAAGGCACCTGTTTCTGCAGGAAAACCTTTGGCTTTGGCTACTGTTCTCAGAGCATTATGCTTTCTCTGCCTATGATCTGCAGCTTTTCTCAAACTATGGGCCTCCTCAACAATTAACCTACTACTGCTCCACGTAGCCGCGAAATTAAGTTATGCCCGGTGCTTCACACGTCTGCTCATTTGCAGCATACTTATTCATTTGGTGTCATCAACTATGTAGACAAAGCCCAGTCAGCACACATACAGTACGTCTCCAAGACGCTTGGAAAGGAACAGCTTAATTACATCGCGTTCCATTTAGAACGTCTTATTTGATCTGATCTTACAAACGGCGGCGTCAAGACACATTTGAGTTCTACATCGGAGATAGAACGCTTATGATCGCTCATGCAATGTGTGCGTCCCTGTCAGGGCCGTTTCAAGGAATTTGGGGGCCCCAAGCAAAATGGACATGGAGGCCCCCCCCCCACCGCACGAAAAGCCTACAGGAACCACCGCATAGCCATACAGTTTTAGTTCACCCACAGTTTACATAAATACAAAATTTTGACAGAGCAATACTGCAGTTGCATATATATATACTGTGGTACCACCGTACCATAAAATCCAATATAAATGTAAAAAAGTGCACAATAACTAAATCCAACATACTTAAACACACACACACACACTCACATTAACATTTTTCAGTTCTCACAAAGTGAGAAAATAAAACACTTGCCATCTTATGCAGAAAAAGGATGCATTGTTCAAACTATAAAGAGTGCAGGTTGTATAGCAATTTGAAAATCCAACATAAATACAAGTACACACACACATACACACACACACATAAGATTAACCTTTCAGGCCATCTTCATCAGTGGAGGTATCTAGGAAGAGCCTGAGGGCTGAGAAATGTAAGCAAAGCACCTTGAGGGAGAAAGAAAAGATGTTAGCATTTCCATATTTTGATATTTAGAAGGGATGCAGCTGCTTTCACAACTACCAATGCTTACTGTAAAAACATCCCAAGCTAATGTTATACATTGACCTAGGCCTACTTGTAGCTTAACATAGCATTTAAGCATTCTGCTGTTTGAGAATTAGACAGACGCACCTGATGCTTTAAAGACAGTAAACAGCTGGCGTGCATGAATACTACTAGACATGAATGTTCCAGTCTGCTTTGATGCACGGAATTTATCGTGTGGTTTTCCTAACCCCCATTTGGTAAATAGATTATCACGGTCGAATAGTTAGTATAGCAGAGAAGCTATGCCACTTTCATCAAAACCTATTACAAAGCTATAGCAATGTTATGTCATTATATACGATAAACAGTGATTCTGGAACAGATCTGCGTCTTCCTTATCCTGTTAATAAACATATTACAGTATGTAACCATATTCCGTCCGTTCGAAAAAAAAAGTTGCGCTAACTGTTCTAGTTTGTTACAAGCAGCATGGGCTGTCAGCCAGGTAGTTAACATAAACATTTTTTGCTAGGCTAGCCTTCCTGCTGCGACATTACACCATTTGTACAATACAAGTAGAGCTATTTTATCCAGTGTAATTTATCACTTACCACTATCTTGTTTTTTATTGTCATCCTCTTCCTTTCTCTTCTGGCTTCCGGACGCATAACTCCGTCATGACTGCCTGTTTTATATTTTCGCGGCAGCAGCAGAGGGCTGGCTGCTGTCAGCGACTACTGAGAGGGGCCCCCTTGAGGGGGATCGATCCCGGTATTGCCGGTAACAGTGTCGTTGCACTTTACTGCATTGACTATCAAAGGGGCGCTCACAGTTTGTCGTTGCATTTTATTTTTAACCAGTCGTTGTCTTGGGGCCCCTGGCCAGCTCTGGGCCCCAAGTAGAGGGTGACAATTTTTCGGGACTCCCGCGGGTCACGGTATTCCCGCGGGTTTCCCGCAGTACGGGAGTAAATTTCACTGTTGGTAACGTGATTGGGACGGGACAGGAAATAATAAACGGGAGCTGGCGGGAAGCCAGAGATTATTAACTTAAAAAATGACGCTGCAATGCAGTGAGTGCGCCCAAAGACGTGAGGCATTTCGTTTTAGAAAAGAGAACCAATTACAACCCACAATACGTTTGTTGTTGATTGGTAGCCTATCAGAGCAAGACAAGCAGCTGCCCTGTTCACAATCAATCAGCTTCAGCGATAGGCCCTAAGGCAAAATGGATGCAAAGAAACAGTTACAGGCGAAAGTATCAGCAAAGGACAACTCTATTCAATTGCACGAGCTGTCCGGGAAAGCGATTCTCGTTGAGTTTAATGTGTCATGCAATGTTGGGGCATGACACCTTGACGATCGCATTCCTCAATATATTTATCGCATAACCCTGGCGGAACACAAAAAAATGTTTTGTTTACTCATAGCAACGTTGCTATGCTTCGCTGGTTTAACGTGAGAACGGTGCAAACTTAACTGATGGGATGAGATCTAACTATGAAATGATTTAAGCATAGCCTACAGCAAAGTACTGTAAAATATGTAATTTTAATATAGCCCAAAATGATCGGCTATTAAAGAAAAGTTAGACAAGGCTTTCTGCCCTACCAAAATGTATGGTCACCGCACGCTACTGTAGCCTAACAGTCGGATAACTTTAGACATCAACATAGGGAGCGGGACGGGATTCGGGAGTCTTTCTCTCGGGATTTTGCGGGACAGAATTTTTTTGGGGGGGCTGTCACGTGATCGGGATATGACGGGAGTATTTGTGCGGGCTCGGGATGGGACGGGAGTGAAAATTGCTTCCCGTGTCACCCTCTAGCCCCAAGCAATTGCTTGGTTTGCTTGCCTTCTAGCGACGGGCCTGCGGGCCTGGTCCCTGCAGCAAGTGAAACTGGAGGTAACTTGGGCTAGAAGCAACAATAGTTTAAACAACAACGTGGCTTCCTGTAAGGGACCGTTCGTTATTTATAAACGGGATCACCGGAGGGATTTTGAGTGCTTCGATCACAAGTTGCATGACCCTCCCCTGCCTGCTATAAAATTTACAACGACCCTCCAGCAGCATTTTCAAAAATGACATGACCCTCCCCGGCCAATTGTTGATGTCTTCCACCCACGCTGTTACGCGCTATGATAACACATCAACATATGCTACCGTCCTAAAATCAACCTCTGCTTTCTGATCTTACACATCACACTTCACCAAGATGGTGGCCATTTCAGTAGATTTACTCCCTAACATTGTTGTGGAAACACAATATGGAAACTAAATGCACACTTCCTGCAACTGCATTAGCCTACTTACTCCTCTAGTAAGTATTCACATGAAATAAAACAATAAAGCATTGAGACCATTCAACAAAGCACACTGGGTAATAACAAATTCAACACATGAACTTGTTGCTATGGACTCGTCTCTAGGCTTCCTCAGTCATTGTAAAGCTGCCGAAGCTGAACATTATCCAAAACTCAATTTCTCAGACGAGCGTCAATTTGGGAGCTTGCTACACTCCTTCCTTCTCAAATGAGTTGAAAAGGCCGTTTGCACAATTTCACAAATAATCACAGGGACCGAAAAATACCTAACATGCCAACTTTTTCCGGGTTTATCATTTTAACGTTTCCCTGCTGTCTTGCCGTTTTAATAGTTTCCCGTAGAATATCCCATATTACTGTAATACTCATAACAGTCCTGCATTCTGGCCTGTCTCTGTGTTGTCCTGTTGTTACCCCTTGCCCTTCCAGTGAAACAGATGTATTCAAATCATCGTTTTGCTTGCTTGAATGCGAACTCAGAGTGATGTTAATCTAGGCCTATTTAAGTTAACGACGTGGTTGTCGTGAGAGCAAGATTCATTAGCGCTTGCGGTGTTCGGCCGAAAAGGTGCGCACCTGCCAGGCTACTCAGCTAGACAAAGAATTCCCCCTGTATTCACTCTAAGTTGGCCTACCATAACTTACCAACTACACTGTAGACCATAAACTGGCTATTTATATGACCAAATGTATTTGTTCAACTTTATGAAGCAGAATTACGCACTGCTACTTGGAACGTAGGCCTAACACATTTTTGTTGGCAGGAGAATGACAGCGATTAACAAATTGCACTTGTTGCTGGTTACCAATAAATACTATATATTTTTTTGCAAACAACAAAAACAGAAAGGATGGAGACAGCAAAGCTAGAGATGGGCAGGAACAAGGTCAATTGGTAGAAATGCTTGTCAAAACGTTAGGAGCTGGATGTGTGGATGAATGAAGCTCTAGTATGCTTTGTGTTAAGCATGCACACTGTTTAAAGTTAGGCTACACGGTAAACTACAAGTAAACCAAAAATGATAAAGTTGACCAAATGGATATAGGCTGTTAGGCGTGAATAAAGTAGGCTACTTTGTTGCTCCAACCCTTCCAACGTTAATGGGGACGAATGTTGACATTTTCCGTATTTTGCGTGAGAAACCCGGGAAATCTCCCTCATTTTCATTGTTCAATGTTGACAGAGCTATGAAACGAAAGAGAACGTTATATGGCGACAGAAATCAACAATCAAACAAGCCACTTTGATTTTTTGCTGTTTTCATTAATACAAAAGATGGGTGACCCTCCCTCCTAGACAAAAAAAAGTTAGGTGACCCTCCCCTCAGCAAAGAATAAAAAGACATGACCCTCCCCTATTTTCCTCCGGTGACCCCGTTTATAAATAACGAACGGTCCCTAACTATCAATGGAAAAATGCATAGAAACTGCTAATCATAATCTTTAAATTGACATTAATTAAGCTGGCTATATGCAACACAATTTATATATATTCCCTTTGCATATGTTTGGGTAGACTTCAAACGTTTTTGAATTTGAGCTTACAGTTCTGTGTCTTTTACATTTATTATGACCGCCGCTAGCGAAGCTAGCGAAGCGGTCATATAGGGATTGTCAAATTTTTTTTTTTTTTTTTTTTTTTTTTTTTTTTTTTTTTTTTTTCCGTCATCTACTTCCTGAAATTTTGGTCAACGATACCCGGGGCACCGAAACACCGGGGCACATGAAATTTGGTGGGTATGTAGCCCCACTAGACTTTTACGGAAAAATTTCGTTTGGTCCCCGGGGGCCACTCCCCCTCCGCGCTGGGCCCCCCGAAACCCAAAAAATGCAGTTTTTCCTAAATAACTACCTGAACCGTGGCACCGAGGATGAAGAAATTTTTATGGTATGTTGGTCTCAAGGGCCCACATCAACTTAGCCCATAATCACTCATTTGTGATTTGCACCCCCCCGGTAAAAAATGAAAATGCAATATCATTCTGCTTTAATCGCCCCTCTCTTCAGTAAAGACGTTCAGAACTGCACCAAATTTTATGTGTATGATTAACCTGACATTCTATGGGGGTATGCCAAGTTTCGTAGAATTTCATCCATGGGGGGGTCTAAAAAATTAAGTTATGTGTACATTTAGTGACTCTACACTCATTGGCCTGTAGATGGTGGTGCACACATATACACATGCACACACACACACAGGCACCCACATACTATCGGTATTAGAACGGCTGATACATAATTACAAATTCAGTAGGATTAAAAGAAAGCCAAAATAAATATTCATCATCATCATCATGGCTGCATTTCCAGTATTGGCGATAAGTAGTCGTTTGTCCACTAGATGGCGCATCGTTGCAGTGAGACGTAATTTTGTTGGAAGTTAATCTAAAGTGGGTTAGAAAGACACTATGCTTCCTACAAGGACAAGACTGTAGGCTACAGTAGTTTACCGCAGAGAACGTCTAAGGCAGGGGTCGGCAAATAGTGGCCCGCGGGCCAATTTTGGCCCGCCATCTATTCTATCTGGCCCGCGAGATGACGTTAATTTGCTGTTGAATGAATTTTTTTTTTAACCCCATGTTTTTAAAAAGAAAAAAAGGCCTACAGCAATCCCATCAATTTCAAAACATTTATTGAGGTATAGATGATAGTCCTACTAAAGTGACAAAACAGGTGGAACATCCTTGCAGTTATCCATGACGCACAGGTCGGAACGGTATTGGCACGCGAGTGCGCGTAATCTTGTGCAAAAAAACAACAACAGTGTCCTGTCTCCCTCTTCCAGTGGGCAAGGTCAAAAATAGCCTATGTTTCGTTAAATTAATAGGCTTGGCATTAAGAAATGCAGGCAGGCTCAACACATACCTCTGCTTCCATTCTTCTTTGTAGGTCCTGCATTCTGAATCAATTTTTCTTTTCAAGGCTTTTGACAACGACATTTTGCATCGATAACTAGCATATAGCAATGTTCAGCTAATCCTTTACACGTCATCCAAAAGAATAATATTTGTAGCCTACACATTAGTTACGGCAAGTTGCTAGGCAAGTCGCCTGTTTCATGAGAGACGACAGGAGATGCAGCAGGCGGCATAAAAACAGCGCACATAAGCAAATAAACGTTTTTAATGGAATTAAATTAAATGCATTTTAAAAGTTAGATGATGTTTATTTTAATATAATATAATAATTAATAATTTAAATAGTAGGCCTATAACCCCCCCCCCCCCCCCCCCCCCCCATTACAAAAGCTATGGCCCGCGATGCCATTGTCTGAAAAAAAATTGGCCCGGGTCCAAACGTAATTGCCGACCCCTGGTCTAAGGGTAGGATGATTTCTGCATGAAATGTAATTCCCATTTCCTCTTGAAGCCGAAATAAATCTGAGAATGTTTATCGGACATGCTTGTTTTTTACTGCAGGTAGGCTACGTTAATCCTATCAATAGCAGAACGTAGGTAAAATAATGTTACCGTTAGCATGGTTGAGTGATGGAGGCCAATTTGATTATTGATGTATTTGTAGAAAACCATAAATGCGTTTATAGGCTACCAAGCAAATCGATAACAGCACTAATTGTATCTTTCGACTGTCATCTCATTTGCTTATGACCATAACCTAGGCTACTAACAGGAGCTAAGTGAGTTAGCCACAACACGTTCGCTACGTGATGGTTTTTTAATGGAAAATATATAGGCCTAGGCTACCTGAAAGATAACCTGTCTATGATCCCGTGATGATCTACATCTCCATTTAAACCAGATGTTTTAGAGCGCACGTTGAGATGTATTCAGGGCAGGGCTGTACCTACACATATTTGTTGCACGTGCTACAAAAATCATTCTTTGCGATGGATGATTTAGTACCAACGTTACACCGGTCAGATACAGTTTTGCCTATGGCTATTCTGTGAGACTGAGGCGCTTTGTGTTTGTTCGAAGTGCGTGTTTAGGGTGTGAGAGGGGAGTCGATGTGCTTTGATTCCAGCTTGGTAGTTGTAGTCTATGCGATTAAAAAACACGTGTGTGTGAAGTATCCAAACAATGATAACGCTTTCATTATGGCTGCTTTAGCCACAGACCTTGAGTTACTGTACAGTGGGTTGGGTTCCATTTAGAAGTGTCCACTTCATTCGCCCTTTCCGTGATTCACAGCTACGTGAAATGTATTACTACTGATATGCAAAACTATTAACTTTTCGCCAAGAGGTGGCAGCTTGATACTGTAAGGTGTAAGCCATTGGTTCCAACGGAGATTTTATTTGGGTCGCCAGCATAGCCTGGTGACAATTTGTGTTGTGTAATAGGCCTAGCATAGGGCCTACCTTATATAGCTTATAGTTTGTTAACAGTCACGGTTTTGTCATGCAATGTCTATGCATTTTTGCATTTAGAATAGCTCTAAAACCGGGGGGCGAACACGTCGCAGGGGGGGCGCCAGTGCGTGGATATCTCAATCGCAAAATTAAACAATATTTCTATCGGGCGCCTACCATGGACTAGGCTGGGTGAAAATCAAAAGATTGCGTCAAAAGATTGAGCTTAACCATGGACCTCATGGTTGCAAAATGCAAGGGAACATGAATCAGCATATTATTTGCACAAACAATAACGGAGAGTAGCTCTTCAACTTTGCCCGTTAAAATGTGTATGAACAGTCTCGCAACGCATTTCATGAAGGCCCTTTTGGACATGTCAGTTATTTGCACCACTGGGTAAAACGGCATTTTGTTTTAGACTACTGGTATTTAATTTGTGCATTGACAATAAAGCTGAATATAATTTGAACTAGATGACTAAACCTATGCATATGTAGAAGAAGAAACATTCACAAAAATCCATGACATGACCTCTCTTCTTGATAGCTGTTGAAAACTGCATGGAACTGACAGGGATTGTTTTAGTTTAATAATAAATAAATAAATACATTATGCTGCTACCTTCTGCTTTTCCCAAATACAATGTAGCCTACAGGTGTACCTTTCATCAGTCCAGTTGCAATGGATGGACTATGATGAACTGCCCTACTTGTGATTGTTTAGAGATTTTAAAGGTTTTATAACAATGTTACAGATTTTTTGGCCCAGAAACAAATCTATTCACCTTTGCAGCGCCAGTAGGCTACTTTGTTAGCGGAATGTGTGCAAACACACATTCCAAACAAGCATACACAAAAGTTTCAAGAGTGGGGGATGGAGTAGAAGATGGAGACAAATTCATTAATATGATTTATTTTCGCGGAATGGATGTGCAGGACTGAGCGGCGGTCATATTTTGTACCGCTACGCGGTACATCTAGTTTAATAGGTATTAGTGATACCTCGAAATTAGGCTGCTGTCTGTTAGGTAATTTATTGTAGTGTGTGTGCGTGTCTGCACGCAGGTGTCTCCCTCTCCCTCCCGTGTCATAGGCCTATGTAATGTGTCCAGAAAACCCACAACACGCAACAGTGATAGAGCAATCATAGTATCATGATACGATTGCCATCTGGCGGTAGTGGTTTGTGGGCCTATTGGGGTCAAGTAGGAAGCCCAGCAAGTTCCAAAAGTAGAAAAAAAGTTTTGCGAGATCTCGCAAAACTTTTCGAGATCCCGCAATGAGATCCCGCAAAAGTGCATCGTTTTTTTTTTCTTCTTCATGTTTTTTTCCCCATTACTTTTTTATTTATTTTTTTAACCCATGTTTTTTTCCCCCATGTCACCCGGAGGGCTCCGTAATATACCACACACAGACATAAATAATAATTATTATGACCGCCGCTAGCGAAGCTAGCGAAGCGGTCATATAGGGATTGTCAAAGTTTTTTTTTTTTTTTTTTTTCCGTCATCTACTTCCTGAATTTTTGGTCAACGATACCCGGGACACCGAACCACCGGGGCACATGAAATTTGGTGGGTATGTAGCCCCACTAGACTTTTACAGAAAAATTTCGTTTCGTCCCCGGGGTCCACTCCCCCCCCGTGCTGGGCCCCCCGAACCGCAAAAAAAGCAGTTTTTCCTAAATAACTACCTGAACCGTGGCACCGAGGATGAAGAATCTTTTATGGTATGTTGGTCTCAAGGGCCCACATCAATCTGGCCCATAATCACTCATTTGTGATTTGCACCCCCCCGGTAAAAAATGAAAATGCAATATTATTCTGCTTTAATCGTCCCTATCTTTAGTTAAGATGTTCAGAACTGCACCAAATTTTATGTGTATGATTGACCTGGCATTCTCTGGGGGTATGCCAAGTTTCGTAGAATTTCATCCATGGGGGGGTCTTTAAAAAAATAGATTATGTGTACATTTAGTGACTGTACACTCATTGGCCTGTAGATGGCGGTGCACACATATACACATGCACACACACACAGGCACCCACATACTATCGGTATTAGAACGGCTGATACATAATTACAAATTCAGTAGGATTAAAAGAAAGCCAAAATAAATATTCATCATCATCATCATCATGGCTGCATTTCCAGTATTGGCGATAAGTAGTCGTTTGTCCACTAGATGGCGCATCGTTGCAGTGAGACGTAATTTTGTTGGAAGTTAAACGTGGGTTGGAATACAATGGCCGCTTCCTACAAGGACTATAGTTTACCGCAGAGAACGTCTAATAAGGATAAGATGATGTTCACATGAAATGTAATTCCCATTTCTTCTTGAAGCCGAAATAAATCTGAGGATGTTTATCGGACATGCTTGGTTTTTACTGCAGGTACGTTAATCTTATAATATCAATAAGGACCTAGGCAATGTCACCGTTAGCGTTGGTTGAGTGATGGAGGCCAATTTGATTGATTGCATTTGTAGAAAACTATAAATGCGGTTATACCAAGCAAATTGATAACAGCACTGTAATTGTATCTTTCGACTGTCATTTGTTGCACGTGCTACAAAAATCATTCTGTGCAATGGAAGATTTACCAACGTTACACCGATCTGATACAGTTTTGCCTACATGCGTGAGACTGAGACGCCTGTTTATTTTGTTTGAAGTGCGTGCAGGGTCTGAGAGGGGAATCGATGTGCTTTGATTCCAGCTTGGTAGTTGTAGTCTGTGAAATTAAAAAGCACGTGTGTGTGAAGTATCCAAACAATGACACCTTCATTTCATTATGGCTGCTTTAGCAACACACCATAAGCTACTGTTTAGGCTAGTGGGTCCCATTTAGAGGTGGCTACTTCATTCGCGCTTTCCTTGACTCATGGAGCTGCGTGAATTTTATTACAACTTTTCGCCACGATATGGCAATTTAAGTCCGCTTGATACTGTAAGGCTTAAGCCATTGGTTTCCAAAGGAGATTTTATTTGTGTCGCCAGCATAGCTTATTGACAATTTATGTTGTAAATAGGCCTACCTTATAAGCCTACCTGTAGCTTAAGGAAGCTAACAGCTTTCTATTAGGATCTAGTTTGTTAGTTACAGTTTTGTCATAACTCCCTGATGCATTTTTGCATTTAGAATAGCCAGAGCGTGAACAATATCGGGTGCCTATGGACTAGGCTCGCTTGGTGAACCCAGCCTGATCTGCCCGCTATTTATTTTTTGATTTCTTAAAAGATTGAGCTTGGTCTGGTGAAAGCCAGACTAGCCATGGACCTCAGTTACACAATGCAAGGGAACATGAATCAGCCTATATTTGCACGAACAATAACGGACAACAGCTCTTCAACTTTGGCCCGTTAAAATGTGTATGAACAGTCTAGCGACGCATTTCATCAAGGCCCATTTGGACATGTCAGTTATTTGCACCACTAGTAAAACAGCATTTCGTTTCAGACTACTGTTACTTAATTTGTGCATTAACAATAACGTTTCAGACTACTGTTACTTAATTTGTGCATTGACAATAAAGTATTACATGAACTAAAGATGACTAAAATCTTATGTAGAAGAAGAAACATTCACAAAAAAATCCATCCATCCAAAAATGACCTTTGTTTTTGATAGCTGTTGAAAACGGCTGAGATGTTTTTGTAAATAAATAAATAAATAAACAAATAAATAAATAAATAACATTATGCTGATACCTTTTGCTTTTCCCAAATACAATGTAGCCTACAGGTGTAAGTGACCTTTCATCAATCCAGTTGCAATGGATGAACTGTGATGAACTGCCCTACTTGTGATTGTTTAGAGATTTTAAAGGTTTTATAACAATGCTACATCTTCTTTGGCTATTCTACAATCTATTCACCTTTTCAGCACCAGTAGGCTACTTTCTGTGCAGCCGCACACACACACTCAGGCATGCCAAACAAGCATACACAAAAGTTTCAAGAGTGGGGGATGGAGTAAAATATGGAGACAAATTGAAGTGTGCTTTATTTTCGCGGAACGGATGTACAGGACTGAGCGGCGGTCATATTTTGTACCGCTATGCGGTACATCTAGTTTAAGATTAGATTGTTGCACCATGCAATAATTTTTCGCGGTGTCACTTAAGAACACGTTTGGACATAAGAAAGAAGTCGAGTAAGAAAGTGAGGAAATGTGTAGGCTTAGATTTTGATATGCTGTACAGACTAAACCACATGTTCCTTTCTCTCCTTTTACCTCATAGGCCTAAAATATAGCCTTCACTTAGCAAAAATAATGGCAAACTATTCTGGCAACGTCTCATTTCATAACTTAATGCTTGCATTTTTGTCCGCTTTTCATCACATTATTATGACCATTAAATGTAGGCTATGCTATTTTGCACGCTAAAATCTGATTCATCACAGGTAAACACAATAAAGAATGGGAACGTAAATTGGATTATGTATTCTAAGTTGTAATTCCTCTGTATGTCCTGTTGGTGACCTCAGTGAGAAGTACGCTCTTAGCTGGTAACGAGAACTTTGGAGCACTCGTAGATCTACGAGTGTTTTCACGACGCTCTTAAGCTACGATGGTTTCGGGAAACAGTCGGCAAATCTTAAGACGTTCGTAAGAGGGACTTTACGACGCTCTTATGCTTAAGATGCTTTCGGGGAACTGGGCCCTGGCTGAGTTCACCCAGCCTAGTCCATGGTAGGCGCCCAATAGAAATATTGTTTAATTTTGCGATTGAGATATCCACGCACTGGCGCCCCCCCGCGACGTGTTCGCCCCCGGGTTTCAGAGCTATTCTAAATGCAAAAATGCATAGAGGGAGTTATGACAAAACCGTGACTGTTAAACTATATAAGCTATATAAGGTAGGCCCTATGCTAGCCCTATTACTAGGCCACAACATAAATTGTCACTAGGCTATGCTGGCGACCAAAATAAAATCTCCTTTGGGAACCAATGGCTTACAGTATCAAGCGGACTTAAGCTGCCGCCTCTTGGCGAAAAGTTAATAGTTTTGCATATCAGTAGTAATACATTTCACACAGCTGTGTGAATCACGGAAAGCGCGAATGAAGTGGACACTTCTAAATGGAACCCAACCCACTGTACAGTAGCTCAAGGTCTGTGGCTAAAGCAGCCATAATGAAAGCGTTATCATTGTTTGGATACTTCACACACACATGTTTTTTTAATCGCATAGACTACAACTACCAAGCTGGAATCAAAGCACATCGACTCATCCCCTCTCACACCCTAAACACGCACTTCGAACAAACAAAAAGCGTCTTAGTCTCACGGTATAGCCATAGGCAAAACTGTATCGGACCGGTGTAACGTTGGTACCAATGGCTTACAGTATCAAGTAAGTAAAGTAAATGGGAACCAATGGCTTACAGTATCAAGCGGACTTAAGCTGCCACCTCTTGGCGAAAAGTTAATAGTTTTGCATATCAGTAGTAATACATTTCACACAGCTGTGTGAATCACGGAAAGCGCGAATGAAGTGGACACTTCTAAATGGAACCCAACCCACTGTACAGTAGCTCAAGGTCTGTGGCTAAAGCAGCCATAATGAAAGCGTTATCATTGTTTGGATACTTCACACACACGTGTTTTTTTAATCGCATAGACTACAACTACCAAGCTGGAATCAAAGCACATCGACTCATCCCCTCTCACACCCTAAACACGCACTTCGAACAAACAAAAAGCGTCTTAGTCTCACGGTATAGCCATAGGCAAAACTGTATCGGACCGGTGTAACGTTGGTACTAAATCATCAATCGCAAAGAATGATTTTTGTAGCACGTGCAACAAATATGTGTAGGTAGCCTACAGCCCTGCCCTGGATACATCTCTCAATGTGCGCTCTAAAACATTTGGTTTAAATGGAGATGTAGATCATCACGGGTGCGTTAATAAATCTACATTGCGGCGAGTTGACACAATTATTCACTTTGGCGAATTTATGTAGTTTCAGTCCTAGTTACTTTACTTTGAGCCATGCTCTTCCTTACTTAATTCACCTTTGAAAATAGAGGATTGAAGTAGCCTATATGGGTGTTTGGGAATGAACGTTGACTCAGATGCTTTTTGAGACTTTGAGCAGAAATGTCCCAGCCCGGTGTTTAGAATGCATCATAGACAGGTTATCTTTCAGGTAGCCTATATATTTTCCATTAGAAAACCATCACATAGCGAACGTGTTGTGGCTAACTCACTTAGCTCCTGTTAGTAGCCTAGGTTATGGTCATAAGCAAATGAGATGACAGTCGAAAGATACAATTAGTGCTCTTATCAATTTGCTTGGTAGCCTATAACCTCATTTATGGTTTTCTACAAATACATCAATAATCAAATTGGCCTCCATCACTCAACCAATGTTAACGGTAACATTATTTTACCTACGTCCTAGGCTATTGATATAACTTAAGATTAACGTAGCCTACCTACAGTAAAAACCAAGCATGTCCGGAGTGGCCCCAGGGACCAAACTAAATGTTTCCGTAAAAGTCTAGTGGGGCTACATACCCACCAAATTTCATGTACCCCGGTGTTCCGGTGTCCCGGGTATCGTTGACCAAAAATTCAGGAAGTAGAAAAAAACTTTGACAATCACTATATGACCGCTTCGCTAGTCATAATTAGCACATTTTGAATTTGATGCCAGAAACAAGTCTGAACAAATTTGGGACAAGGGCAACAAAAGGCTGGAAAAGTTGTGTAATGATAAAGATATCTTTTTAAACAGATTAAACAGTCGAGCATGCTGCGACTTCTGTTTGGTTTTACATTTGGACCGAGCAGAGCTGTGGCAGTAGGCTACACTGTAGGCCAGTCAGTTAGGCTATTGTATAGTATTATGATCTGTAGGATAATTGGGTTAATTGTGTTAATTTTCTTTCTATTGTGTTAAATTGCTGCACGAACATATTAGCCTACTGTGTTAGAAGTTATTGCTCCCACTCCTTTAACATCATAGGCTCTTGTTTTGGCTACATGTCCACAGCCACTGTTTCCAGCTGTAGGCTATATCCTCATGACCACATCCTTTTCACAAGGTTTTCTTTTTATGTTAGTCATTGTATATGTTCATATCCAACAACAAAATCAACTTAGACACTTAGAAACCAACGGGTATATTTTTTCTTACTGCTTTCACGCCTTCAATAACACTGGAAAAAAAGAAACTCGCGTCCACATGAAGAGGTGAAACCAACAGAAAGCCCTGTATGCCAGGCCAGTCGATGGCGCTGTGATGGTGCAGAGGCTTCACATTAATTTGCAAAGAAAAGACAAAAACATTTCAAGCGCAGTCACGTGAGATGAGTATTCAATTCAACTGTAAAACTAATTCATTTTCAGGGTATGTGACTGCTATATATATAGAAATGTTTTGTATTAGGTCTGGTATAGAGCAAGTTACACTGGAGAAATTATCGAGATATTCACAGAAAACTGTGTCTGGCCTACCTCCTTTTGGGGGGCCCAGTGCGGCAGGTGGGTAACGGATCAAAGTGTCCCGGAAATCGTTGACAGAAACTCATTGAAGGAAAAAAAAAATCTGAAAGAAAAAAAAATCTGACTAAACCTATATGACCGCCACTTTGTTAGCGAGGCGATCATAATAATACAAGTCAAAGACCACTGCAGCAACTTCTTTTCAATGCCTGCAATTTAAAGCCCAGTCAAAATTGGTTCTTTTTTATGTTTCTGTAACTTGGCAAGAATTCCGGAGGCCATAGCCAACCCTCCATTCCCTTCACCCTCTCTACTTAATGTCCATTAGTGCAATTATCATTATGGGGGTCCTTGTTTTTTGGACCTCAGTATTTTCAAAACTATGTGTCCCTGGTTACCTCAGCGACCATTAGGGTTTTTGATAATGGATTTATATCTGAAAATGTTCAGTGCTTCAAACTGTACAAGTGTACCAAGTTACATCCTTTTATGGAAAAAATTACCTAATTAGCATATCACAATGTAGAATAAGTTCAGTATAACTGCCATAAGTAAAAACTTTTACCTTTGACCTACTGTAGATGCACAAATGATGCCAATTTTGACCATGTTCCACCACTTGGATTTCCAAAAAATATTTCTGTTGCAATTAGTTTTGGTTTGGGTAAAATCTTCCTGGACTAAAATGATCTGTGTAAACTGTACCAGACCATTGGTGCATGGGCACAGCTTCCTTCACCATTTTTAATGACTTGCGCCGTCACTGTAGCTTTGTTTGGTTGTACTTTATTCGCCAGGTCTTTGTCCATTTGCTCCTGAGTGTGGCTTCTATGCCAGTCCCATCATGTAGCCTTTCAAGCTCTGGGAGTAATTTACCTATCTCCTTAAAGTCAAGAAGATCTGCTCTGCCTCTGCCTTGTCCATTAATTCTGTATATTGGGACACCTCGATTTATTAACAAAACATAAGTCAGAAGAGTAGAAACACTGTAGCTTTACTGCTTGGCCCCCAGTAAGAGAAGGCAGAAACACAATGGGTGCATGGCTGCTTGGCCCCCAGTAAAAAGGTGATGAAAATAACTTAAGGTAGAAAAACAATGATATCCTATGCAGTAATCTGCTTGGCCCCCACTAAAAGTGTTGAACTATGTAAGGCAAAAACACAATGGATGACAAATCAACTTTGCATAAGGAGACCCTATAAATATACATTTAAAAAATATTTACTATATGGTTCTAGGGCTGTCACAGAGTGCAATTATGACATTGATTTACTGTAAGTGGAATAATAACAAAAGAAGAAGGGGTGTCCATATAGCTTTGCTTGGCTTCTAGTAAAGGTGATGAATAATAAGTTGAGGTATAAGTAAAGGATGGGGGGGGGGTACAAAGTTGTATGGTCATGAGATGGTTTAGATGGTGACAATTATTGACAACTATACCCTTACTCCTGATAAAACAGATATAATATCACTAAATTAGGGCTGTCAAAATAACTGATTCATTTCGATTAATTAAAATAAGAAAGAAAAAATAACTGATTAAAAAAATTAGTGCACATTAATCGATTCTGTATGACCTTTGACCCCGAGCCGTTCTAGTCAGTAAAAATTAGACTGTAAAATGAAGGAGAGAGAAGAAAACGTGCTGCCTGGATCATTGATTGGAACATTTACTTTTAAAAAACGGCCTGATGGTGTTGATAAAAATAAAGTGTTGAAAATAAAGTCCTTTGCATATCACCGGAGTTCATCAACTCTATAGTCGCACATCAATGCAAAGAAATAAGTGTTGACATTGAGGGGAGTGTTCATTTATTTTCATTGTGTCCCCTAGGTTATATCTGTGGCCTGAAATGCCTTGTATGTGAAAAAAAAACTTCTTCCCGAAGCACTTTTGAATTTATTTCCTCAGCATATTAGGTCATATCATAGATTATTATGGCCATTATTTGAACAGTGAAAATAATAATAAAAGAGTTTTTGAACTTTAATGTCACTAATGCTGATTATTCAATGATTCATTTGAATTTAAATATTTTAAATACTTTCACAGCAAAAATGATATATGCGATTAATTTAGATGAATTAATCACAGAGTATGTAATTAATTAGATAAATTTTTTTAATCGATTGACAGCCCTACACTAAATCAGTGAATTATTACACTGGTAGGAGGTAAACCTTCCCACCAAAGATTCTAGAACAGAGCTCTGTTCTAGAATCTTTGCTTCCCACCAACGTAATAACTTCCTGCAAACGTAATAATTATTATGTTGGTGGGAAATTGGGTTATTACGTTGGCAGTAGGCAACAGTTATTACGTTGGTGGGAAATTATTACGTTGGCAGGATTATTACATTTGAAACGTGCTGATTTTGTGCCGATTTTTATTACGTTGGTGGGAAGTTATTACGTTGATGGGTGTTACAAGGACTTTGAAACATTTCAATTTAGCCACACTAGCACATCCCTGAGTGGGTCCAAAGATCTCAATGTTTACATTTTACATGCCTCTCAGGCACTACATGCGAGTAGTTCATCAGTGTGTGCTTTTGCATGTTGCGGGGGCGTTAATTAATTCACAATTTCCTTTGCTGTGGAGTATGTAGGACAGCCAAATCAACATATTATCCATGCAGTGCTCTGCAGGAGTGCAGTAAGAGATGTGATCTTGTGGTCCATCATGGCGTCACCTTTCCCTGTACATCACCATCATTTCATGACAAGAACAACTTCCATGACAAGGCAGGTCAGGCGATGGGTGCAACTGAGTTTGAAGAGATAGAATGATCAAGGGAATATTCATCCATGATAACTTGGCTCATATACAAACAGCAGACTGTAAACTGTAACTACATGTATGAATGTACATTTAATTGTTTTCTCTCTGTAAATTGCATTGTCTTCTCTTTTCAGCAAACCAGGGAATTAGTCAATCAAACTTGAATGAAACATAATATGATTAAATTGAGTTGAAACTAACAACAAAATCTCATAGTAATTTTTTGTGCTATGCTCACTCATTTTATTCACACCCACATAGTCACAGGGTGACCATAAATGATCAGTATACACACCAGAGATGGCAAAAGTACTCACTTCCCGTACTCAAGTAAGTACAAATGCTTGTGTTAAAAAATACTCGAAGCTGTGTGCAAAAGTAGATCAATATAGAATGAAAAATTAGTACTTTAGACCATTATTTGCCAAGGTATGCTCATGCGTTTTGTAATGCCCTATATGGAAACTCCCCATAGGACTTTTGGTTACCCAAAATGCATACTGACAATAAAAGTATGCATTTCTGAGGTTTCTTGTAGAATATTTTGATTGTATGTCAGGTTCTGATATAGACACAAAATGGAATAATTACAAAAGTCTCTATTTTTGCATTTTCTTTGTTGGCTTCATGGGTGTGTATAAGATGGACTATACATCTGCACAACTAATATTGGATAAAACAATATGAATATTTAATTCCTATGGATTCCTGTGAATATTTCAAGACCAGGGATGTAGTGCTAAAATAAGAGGTGGGTAAACTATGAATTCTGTGATCACGAGGTGGACTGCGCCATGCGGTAACAGATTTTTAGAAAAGAACATGTTTGATGATGGTGGAGGTTATTGTCCAATAATGTTTACATAATACAAGTGGCATTAAGTGGTTCATAGAGTGTTGATGAGTGTACATGTTGTTATTGTGGATAATACAATGTGATTTTTAAATGTTGTAATTGGTGGATAAACTATTTCTGAAATTTCAGAGGTGGGTAAACTGCGTTTACTTGCCTTTAGCCTCCACTACATCCCTGTTCAAGACCCAATGCTGCATATACTTATTGCTAAGGATATACACTGCAGCTAGAAGTTAGGGAAGCACCAAAGGAGAGGAGAAGAGGAGGGCATTTTTGACTACATTTAATTGAGACATACTAGGCTATGGCAGATTGTTTAATGGATGTTGATGGATAGTTTAATGGGTGGATGAGTGAATGGTTTGAAGAGGATGAATGGATAGAAAGTTGGATGAAATGTGTCTGATATCCTTGTAGAATGGAGAGACAGAGAGAGTTGGTCTAGTTCAGTAGAATGCAGTTGATACAGGTGCAATCAGTTGAACTGATTCTTTGATGGGGCCTAGATGAGCAGCTGGAAGATGATACCAGGTGCAAATCAAGTTAATTAGTCCATTGTGATGTCATCAGCCCATGTTAAGTCTATGGGGAAATTTTGAGTAGTTTTTAATTAATAGTTTAAAAAGTATAAAAGTTACAAAGATGAAAAATACATAGCCCACATGTCATAAGTAAGACCTACGCAACGCAGTTTGAATGAAGTTTCTACGTTAAACGGTTGAAGCTGCATTAACTGCGTTAGAAGAAGAAAAATAATAAGAATAAGAAGAAGAAGAAGAAGAAGAAGCCTAGGAAGAACAGTACAGTGCATTTTCATGCACTGTAACTAGAAAAGCATTTCCTGAAGGAAATACAGTGCATGAAAATGCAAAAAATATGATGTAAAATATCATACAGAGTAAAAACAAACTATATTGGTTGCTAGGTAGATGAGGTTTAATATAGTTGGAGTGACTGAACAGTTAAATAGGTGGATAGTTTATATGGTTAAATGATTTGCTTGGTAGATAAGGTTTAATATAGTTGGAATGATTGAACGGTTAAATAGGTGGATAATACTTAACTTAGTTAACTTAGCTAATGTTTTCATTTTTAGTAGTTATGCTAACTACTAACTATGTTAACCATGTGACTTAGCTAACCTAGCTAATCATTTTTAGCAGTTTTGCTAACTATGCTAACTAGCATGTTAGCATGCTAACTATGCTAACCATTTTACTTAGCTAACTTAGCTAATCTTTTTTAGCAGTTTTGCTAAATATGCTAACTAGCATGCTAACATGCTAGCATGCTAACTATGCTAACCAAGTTACTTAGCTAACTTAGCTAACTAGCTACAGTGGGTAGGAGTCATAGTTGATGACAAGTAACAGTTACAATGGCTGAACAGTTAAAAAGTTCAGTAGTTTAAAGGGTTAAATTGTTTAACAGTGAAATATTGTAGTGAGGACTTTTATTTTGAAACAGTTTTTGGCAGAGGAAGCAGTTGAACAGGATGTGTAGTCTTAATAGGGCCAGTTTGTATGCTTAAAGCCTGAGACTGGCAGTTGATGCTGGTGGCCTGGCCACCTGGCATAGGATTCTAATTGCTTAACCGCAGTCTTAATAGAGCCATATTTATTGTATGCTTAAAGCCTCAGATAGAGTATATAGTTTAAAAGTTAAATGTAGATAATGTAATGGATGTTGATAGACAGAAAGTTGAATGGATGTTGATAGGCAGATTGTTTAATGGATGTTGATGAATAGTTTAATGGGTGGATGAGTGAATGGTTTGAAGAGGATGAATGGATAGAAAGTTGGATGAAATGTGTCTTATATCCTTGTAGAATGGAGAGACAGAGAGAGTTGGTCTAGTTCAGTAGAAAGCAGTTGATACAGGTGCAATCAGTTGAACTGATTCTTTGATGGGGCCTAGATGAGCAGCTGGAAGATGATACCAGGTGCAAATCAAGTTAATTAGTCCATTGTGATGTCATCAGCCCATGTTAAGTCTATGGGGAAATTTTGAGTAGTTTTTAATTAATAGTTTAAAAAGTATAAAAGTTACAAAGATGAAAAATACAAAGCCCACATGTCATAAGTAAGACCTACGCAACGCAGTTTGAATGAAGTTTCTACGTTAAACGGTTGAAGCTGCATTAACTGCGTTAGAAGAAGAAGAATAACTAGAAAAGCATTTCCTGAAGGAAATACAGTGCATGAAAATGCAAAAAATATGATGTAAAATATCATACAGAGTAAAAACAAATTATATTGGTTGCTAGGTAGATGAGGTTTAATATAGTTGGAGTGACTGAACAGTTAAATAGGTGGATAGTTTATATGGTTAAATGATTTGCTTGGTAGATAAGGTTTAATATAGTTGGAATGATTGAACGGTTAAATAGGTGGATAATACTTAACTTTAGTAGTTATGCTAACTAGCATGTTAGCAATGCTAGCATGCTAACTATGCTAACCAGGTGACTTAGCTAACTTAGCTGATCATTTTTAGCAGTTTTGCTAAAAATGCTAACTAGCATGCTAACATGTTAGCATGCTAACTATGCTAACCATTTGACTTGGCTAACTTAGCTAATCATTTTTAGCAGTTTTGCTAAAAATGCTAACTAGCATGCTAACATGTTAGCATGCTAACTATGCTAACCATGTGACTTAGCTAATTTAGCTAATCATTTTTAGCAGTTTTGCTAAAATTTTTAACTAGCATGCTAACTAGCATGCTAACATGCTAGCATGCTAACTATGCTAACCACGTGACTTAGCTAACTTAGCTAATCATTTTTAGCAGTTTTGCTAAAAATGCTAACTAGCATGCTAACATGCTAGCATGCTAACTATGCTAACCAAGTTACTTAGCTAACTTAGCTACAGTGGGTAGGAGTCATAGTTGATGACAAGTAACAGTTACAATGGCTGAACAGTTAAAAAGTTCAGTAGTTTAAAGGGTTAAATTGTTTAACAGTGAAATATTGTAGTGAGGACTTTTTTTTTTAAACAGTTTTTGGCAGAGGAAGCAGTTGAACAGGATGTGTAGTCTTAATAGGGCCAGTTTGTATGCTTAAAGCCTGAGACTGGCAGTTGATGCAGCTGGCCCGAACACCTGCCATAGGATTCTAATTGCTTAACGGCAGTCTTAATAGAGCCATATTGTATGCTTAAAGCCTGAGACAGAGTATACAGTTTAAAAGTTAAATGTAGATAGTGTAATGGATGTTGATAGACAGAAAGTTGAATGGATGTTGATAGGCAGATTGTTTAATGGATGTTGATGGATAGTTTAATGGGTGGATGAGTGAATGGTTTGAAGAGGATGAATGGATAGAAAGTTGGAGGAAATGTGTCTTATATCCTTGTAGAATGGAGAGACAGAGAGAGTTGGTCTAGTTCAGTAGAAAGCAGTTGAACTGATTCTTTGATGGGGCCTAGATGAGCAGCTGGAAGATGATACCAGGTGCAAATCAAGTTAATTAGTCCATTGTGATGTCATCAGCCCATGTTAAGTCTATGGGGAAATTTTGAGCAGTTTTTAATTAATAGTTTAAAAAGTATAAAAGTTACAAAGATGAAAAATACAAAGCCCACATGTCATAAGTAAGACCTACGCAACGCAGTTTGAATGAAGTTTCTACGTTAAACGGTTGAAGCTGCATTAACTGCGTTAGAAGAAGAAGAAGAAGCCTAGGAAGAACAGTAGAGTGCATTTTCATGCACTCTAATAATAATAATAAGAAGCCTAGGAAGAACAGTAGAGTGCATTTTCATGCACTCTAATAAGAACTAGAGAATGTAATTCCAGGGAATTACGAGTGCATGAAAATGAAGCTAGGACACACATAGCATAGCTTAATAAAAGTTGATAGTTTAGAAGTAGACAGTTTAAAAGTTGAATGTAGATAGTTTAACAGTTGTTAATAGACAGATAGTTTAATAGACATATAGTTCAATGAATGTTGAAAGTTTAAAAGTTATATGTAGATAGTTTAAAAGTAGTTGACAGACTGATAGTTTAATCTGTGTTGATAGACAAATAGTTTAAAGGTTCTATATAGGTAGATAGTTGACGATAACTGACAGTTGGAATGGCTCTAATGTTTGCTAGCAGTTATGCTAACAACGCTAATTATTCTGACCAAGTTACTTAGCTAACTTAGCTCATGTTTTCTAGCAGTTTTGGAAAAAATGTTAACAATGCTAACTATGCTAACCATGTGATTTAGCTAACTTAGCTAATCATTTGACTGAACAGTTATATAGGTGGATGGTTTAAAAGGTTAAATTATTTGCTAGGTAGATGATGTTTAATATAGTTGGAATGACTGAACTAGGTAGATGAGTTTTAATATAGTTGGAATGACTGAACAGTTAAATAGGTGGATGGTTTAAAAGGTTAAATTATTTGCTAGGTAGATGATGTTTAATATAGTTGGAATGACTGAACTAGGTAGACGAGGTTTAATATAGTTGGAATGACTGAACAGTTAAATAGGTGGATAGCTTAAAAGGTTAAACTATTTGCTAGATAGATGAGGTTTATTATAGTTGGAATGACTGAACAGTTAAATAGGTGGATTGTTTAAAAGGTTAAATTATTTGCTAGGTAGATGATGTTTAATATAGTTGGAATGACTGAACTAGGTAGATGAGTTTAAATATAGTTGGAATGACTGAACAGTTAAATAGGTGGATGGTTTAAAAGGTTAAATTATTTGCTAGGTAGATGATGTTTAATATAGTTGGAATGACTGAACTAGGTAGACGAGGTTTAATATAGTTGGAATGACTGAACAGTTAAATAGGTGGATAGCTTAAAAGGTTAAACTATTTGCTAGATAGATGAGGTTTAATATAGTTGGAATGACTGAACAGTTAAATAGGTGGATAGTTTAAAAGGTTAAACTATTTGCTAGATAGATGAGGTTTAATATAGTTGGAATGACTGAACAGTTTCTCAGGCTTATAGCATAGAATGAGACTGTATGCTTAAAGCCTGAGAAACTGACAGTTGATCTATGTGGCCTGGCCACCTGGCACAATATTCTAATTGCTATGATGTCATAAAGCCTGAGAAACTCAGTTGATCCAGGTGGCCTGGCCAGAGCCATATATGAGCCATCCAGGTGGCCTGAACACCTGGCATAGGATTCTAATTACAGTGCATGAAAATGCACTGTACTGTTCTTCCTAGGCAACTTCTTCTTCTTCTTCTAACGCAGTTAATGCAGCTTCAACCGTTTAACGTAGAAACTTCATTCAAACTGCGTTGCGTAGGTCTTACTTACGACATGTGGGCTTTGTATTTTTCATCTTTGTAACTTTTATACTTTTTAAACTATTAATTAAAAACTGTTCAAAATTTCCCCATAGACTTAACATGGGCTGATGACATCACAATAGAGCCGTTAAGCAATTAGAATCCTATGGCAGGTGTTCGGGCCACCTGGATCTCAAACCTCCGTGAAGCTGGCCCCCCATGTTACTCAAAAATGATTAAAAACACTGCTATTCGTTTGTGCTACGTTTGTGCCGGTTTGTGCCGTAAAAATTATCGTTTGTGCTGTTAAGGGTTTTAAGTAATTAAACTTTACATTTTTCTGACCAGTGATGTCACTCAGCCCCCCATACTTGTCCAAATTTCCCCAAAATAGTCTCAATCGTTTGTGCTACGTTTGTGCTCGTTTGTGCCGTTAAAAGTAACATTTGTGCTACTATGTTTTTTAAGATATTCCACGTTATTTGTTACACGTGTGACGTCACTCAGCCCCCCATCAATGTCGAAATCTTTCCAAAATGGTCTCAATCGTTTGTGCTAGGTTTGTGCTGATTTGTGCCGTTAAAATAAACATTTGTGCTACTATGTTATTATGGTTTATTTATTACTCGCGTGACGTCACCAGCCCCTCGTCAATGTCCAAAACTCACCAAAATTGTCTCAATCGTTTGTGCTATGTTTGTGCTGATTTGTGCCGTTAAAAATAACATTTGTGTAGCTATGTTTTTAAAGTTATCACGCTTTGTTACAGGTGTGACGTCATCCAGCCCCTTATCAGTGTCCAAATCTCCTCAAAATAGTTGTGATGGCTTTGGCTACGTGCGTGTTGATTTGTGCCATTTAAAGAAACGTGTGTGTACTATGCAGAAGTTGCTCAGCAGTTGTAGCGTAGGCCTATGCTAGACATCACCCAGCAGCACCCCCCCCCCCCTTATCAATGCCCAATCGTAGTCCTAATCGTTTGTGCTGATTGCGCTGTTAAAAAAAGAAACAAAAGGAAAAAAGAAACATTTGTGTTGTTTACAAAGCTATATCGTGCTGACCTTAACCGAGAAAAGAAAAGACGTGCTACTATTTACGTGGCTGTTTGTGCTGCCAAAGGTTCTATAGTAGCCTACACCAGCTGCTTGTGCATAACGTCAGAATTACTGCAACCACTACCAGAATAAACCTGCAGGCCATTACTCAGCTGTGGAGAAACACCACTTCATTCTCCGGCCAGTAGCGTCTGCAGGTGTGCACAGCAGTGTGCGTAGGACTACTATCACGCAGCTACGGAGTAGGCTACGAGAGACTTACGAGAGATAATTTCCCATGTGTGTGTATATTCACTCCAAGTTAGCCTACCATAACTCATCACTGCACTGTAGCCTATATTCTCTAAGATAAACAAATGTATTCTTCAATAACTGTATGCATCAGAATTACAGTGGATTGTACACACAAGCAGCACTTAGGCTTTGTTGCTGACCCAAGTCTCCAAGGCCACCGTGGATATATGAAACTTTGCAAACAGCAAAGGAAGGAGGCAGCAAAGCTAGGAGTTATTTTAGATGGACAAGAAGGTAGGCTAAATTGGTATGTTTGTCAAAATAATGTTTAAACATTAAAGTCATACGACAGTAGGCTATACTAAAACTAAAGGTACATTTGTAGCCTTTTTAGCACTTTATAAAGTTGACTAAATTATTAGGCTACTCTTTAGCTATAAACCTAAGAAACAGCTTCCTTGCACTTGTGTTTTCTGCTCAGATCAGGAGAAACATTTGGTAGGCTACAGTTTGGGACGATTTGGCCAGTGTGTGTGAGACTGATGTCATGCGCATAGCAGATAGAACTTGGTAGGCTAATGTAAAAATATAGTTACAGAAAACACATTGATGGGCTGGGCATCACGTGTAATAAACATAGGAGAAATGTCGGCGCAATCAGCACAAACGATTGGGTAGGCTATAGGCCTAGGTTTGGACATTGATGGAGGGGCTGGGTGATGAGCTAGGCTACAATTGCTGGACAAGGCCGCTGGACAATTTACATAGTAGCCTACCCTACAAACGTTTATTTAAATGGCACAAATCAGCGGCGATTTTGAGGAGATTTGGACACTGATGATGGGCTGAATGACGTCACACATGTAACAAAGCGTGTTAACTTAAAAAACATAGCTGCACAAATGTTATTTTTAACGACACAAATCAGCACAAACATAGCACAAACGATTGAGACAATTTTGGTGAGTTTTGGACATTGATGGGGGGCTGGTGACCTCACGCGAGTAAAAAATAAACCATAATAACTTAGAAAACATAGTAGCACAAATGTTTATTTTAACGGCACAAATCAGCACAAACCTAGCACAAACGATTGAGACCATTTTGGAAAGATTTCGACATTGATGGGGGGCTGAGTGACGTCACACGTGTAACAAATAACGTGGAATATCTTAAAAAACATAGTAGCACAAATGTTACTTTTAACGGCACAAATGAGCACAAACGTAGCACAAACGATTGAGACTATTTTGGGGAAATTTGGACAAGTATGGGGGGCTGAGTGACGTCACTGGCCAGAAAAATGTAAAGTTTAATTACTTAAAACCCTTAACAGCACAAACGATAATTTTTACGGCACAAACCGGCACAAACGTAGCACAAACGAATAGCAGTGTTTTTAATCATTTTTGAGTAACATGGGGGGCCAGCTTCACAGAGGTGGATCTCAACTGCCAGTCTCAGGCTTTAAGCATACAAACTGGCCCTATTAAGACTACACATCCTGTCCAACTGCTTCCTCTGCCAAAAACTGTTTCAAAATAAAAGTCCTTACTACAATATTTCATTGTTAAACAATTTAACCCTTTAAACTACTGAACTTTTTAACTGTTCAGCCATTGTAACTGTTACTTGTCATCAACTATAACTCTTACCCACTGTAGCTAGTTAGCATGGTTAACATTGTTAGCATGTTAGCATGCTAGCTTGTTAACATGCTAGTTAGCATTTTTAGCAAAACTGCTAAAATTGATTAGCTAAGTTAGCTAAGTAACATGGTTAGCATAGTTAGCATGCTAACATGTTAGCATGCTAGTTAGCATTTTTTACAAAACTACTAAAAATGATTAGCTAAGTTAGCTAAGCCACATGGTTAGCATAGTTAGCATGTTAGCATGCTAGTTAGCATTTTTAGCAAAACTGCTAAAAATGATTAGCTAAGTTAGCTAAGTCACATGGTTAGCATAGTTAGCATGCTAGCATGTTAGTTAGCATTTTTTACAAAACTACTAAAAATGATTACCTAAGTTAGCTAAGTCACATGGTTAGCATAATTAGCATGCTAGCATGTTAGCATGCTAGTTAGCATTTTTAGCAAAACTTCTAAAAATGATTAGCTAAGTTAGCTAAGTAAAATGGTTAGCATAGTTAGCATGCTAGCATGTTAGCATGCTAGTTAGCATAGTTAGCAAAACTGATAAAATTAATTAGCTAGGTTAGCTAAGTCACATGGTTAACATAGTTAGCATTGCTAACATGCTAGTTAGCATAACTACTAAAAATTAAAACATTAGCTAAGTTAACTAAGTTAAGTATTATCCACCTATTTAACCGTTCAATCATTCCAACTATATTAAACCTTATCTACCAAGCAAATCATTTAACCATATAAACTATCCACCTATTTAACTGTTCAGTCACTCCAACTATATTAAACCTCATCTACCTAGCAACCAATATAGTTTGTTTTTACTCTGTATGATATTTTACATCATATTTTTTGCATTTTCATGCACTGTATTTCCTTCAGGAAATGCTTTTCTAGTTCTTATTACAGTGCATGAAAATGCACTGTACTGTTCTTCCTAGACTTCTTCTTATTCTTCTTATTCCATGTCTTCTAACGCAGTTAATGCAGCTTCAACCGTTTAACGTAGAAACTTCATTCAAACATTGACGCGTAGGTCTTAATTAGGACATGTGGGCTTTGTATTTTTCAACTTTGTAACTTTTATACTTTTTAAACTATTAATTAAAAACTATCAAAATTTTCCCATTGACTTAACATTGCCCTTTATGACATCACAGCAATTAGAATCTTATGGCAGGTGTTCAGGCCAGCTGGCCCAACTGCCATTCTCAGGCTTTAAGCATACAAACTGGCCCTATTAAGACTACACATCCTGTTCAACTGCTTCCTCTGCCAAAGACTGTTTCAAAATAAAAGTCCTCACTACAATATTTCACTGTTAAACAATTTAACCCTTTAAACTACTGAACTTTTTAACTGTTCAGCCATTGTAACTGTTACTTGTCATCAACTATGACTCCTACTCACTGTAGCTAGTTAGCTAAGTTAGCTAAGTAACTTGTTTAGCATAGTTAGCATGCTAGCATGTTAGCATGCTAGTTAGCATGCTAGTTAACATTTTTAGCAAAACTGCTAAAAATGATTAGCTAAGTTAGCTAAGTCACATGGTTAGCATAGTTAGCATGCTAGCATGTTAGCATGCTAGTTAGCATTTTTAACAAAACTGCTAAAAATGATTAGCTAAGTTAGCTAAGTCACATGGTTAGCATAGTTAGCATGCTAACATGCTAGTTAGCATTTTTAGCAAAACTGCTAAAAATGATTAGCTAAGTTAGCTAAGTCACATGGTTAGCATAGTTAGCATGCTAGCATGTTAGCATGTTAGCATGCTAGTTAGCATTTTTAGCAAAACTTCTAAAAATGATTAGCTAAGTTAGCTAAGTAACATGGTTAGCATAGTTAGCATGCTAACATGCTAGTTAGCATTTTTAACAAAACTGCTAAAAATGATTAGCTAAGTCACATGGTTAGCATAGTTAGCATGTTAGTTAGCATAGTTAGCATAACTACTAAAAATGTAAACATTAGCTAAGTTAAGTAACTTGGTTAACATTATTATCTTTGATAACATAGTTAGCATAACTGCTAGCAAACATTAGAGCCATTCCAACTGTCAGTTATCGTCAATTATCTACCTAAATAATTTAACCATTTAAATTATCCACCTATTTAACCGTTCAATCATTCCAACAATATTAAACCTTATCTACCAAGCAAATCATTTAACTATATAAACTATCCACCTATTTAACTGTTCAGTCATTCCAACTATATTAAACCTCATCTACCTAGTTCAGTCATTCCAACTACATTAAACCTCATCTACCTAGCAAATAATTTAACCATATGAACTCATCATATTTTTGCATTTTCATGCACTATATTTCCTTCAGGAAATGCTTTTCTAGTTCTTATTATGACCGCCGCGCAGCGAAGCGGCGGTCATATAGGTTTAGTCAGATTTTTTTTTTTTTTTTTTTTTTTTCGCATGTCCAAATTTCTGTCAATGATTCCCGGGACACTGAAAGACCGGGGTAGACGAAACTTGGTGGGCATGTAACCCCATATGGATAGCATGGAACCATCGTTTTTCGTTTTGATCTGTAGCCCCCCCGCTGGACTGCACCCCCCGAAAGGAGGGTAGGGCAGACACAGTTTTCTGTGAATATCTCGAGAACCGTAAGGTTTAGGAGGACCATTTTTCTTTTGTATGTTGATCTCAAGGGGCCATGTCAACCCATTCCATAACCACTCATTTCATGTATAGCGCCACCTAGTTAAACACAAAAAAGTAAAAATGAGGTGTTGTAATCGCAGGTATCTGTGACCTAACATAGTCAAAACTGCACGAAATTGGAAGTGTAGGATCATTATGACACCCTCTGAATGCACGCCAAGTTTCGTGGAATTCCGTTCATGGGGGGCCACACAATAAATTCATTTATGTTACTATACACCAACTGGCCTGTAGGTGGCCGGAGACAGTTTTCTGTGAATATCTCGAGAACCGTAGGGCCTAGGAGGTCCACCTTTTTTTTGTATGTTGATCTCAAGGGGCCATGTCAACCCATCCCATTACCACTTATTTCATGTATAGCGCCACCTAGTTAAAAATTAAAAAGCAAAAAATTAGGTGTTTTCATCACAATATCTCTGGCTGACATGGTCAAAACTGCACGAAATTGAAAGTGTAGGATCATTATGACACCCTCCGAATGCATGCCAAGTTTTGTGTACTTTCGTTCATGGGGGGCCTTACAATAAAACAATTTATGTGTACATTTAGTGACGTACACCAACAAGGATTCCCGGGACACTGAAAGACCGGGGTACACAAAACTTGGTGGGCATGTACCCCCACATGGATAGCATGGAACTGTCATTTTTCGTTTTGATCTGTAGCCCCCCCGCTGGACTGGACCCCCCGAAAGGAGGGTAGGCCAGACACAGTTCTCTGTGAATATCTTGAGAACTGTAGGGCCTAGGATGACCATTTTTCCGTATATTTGCCTCCAGGGGTCATGTTAGCCCAGTTCATGTGCACACATGTGCACAAACAGATACACACACACACACACATTCACAGTAATCATGACACATACTCACACAGTAGACATATGTACGCTTCCATGCACAGGCACATACGCAGGCACGCACACACACACACACACACACACACACACACTCACACACACATAACATAAACATAACACAAACAATCAAGAATTTCTCATAATTATGAACAGGCAAGATGGAGGTGGGGTTGTATAAAATGAATTTTACATGTGAAATCTATGAACTAATCATGTTTTGGTACTTGTTGTCTAGCAGATACCAGTGAGAATTGAGTGTGGATAATGCAATTTAGTGAGACAGTTAGAATCATATAGGCCTTTCAGCGTGATTTCTTTTTGTGGAAAAAATGTGCTGGACTGGGCGGCGGTCATATTTTGTACCGCTCTGCGGTACATCTAGTTATTCTTCTTCTAACGTAGCTAATGCAGCTTCAACCATTTAACGTAGAAACTTCATTCAAACTATGTTACGTAGGTCTTACTTAGGACATGTAGGCTTTGTATTTTTCATCTTTGTAACTTTTATACTTTTTAAACTATTAATTATTAACTTTTATAAAATCCCCATAGACTTAACATGGGCTGATGACATCACAATGGACTAATTAACTTGATTTGCACCTGTATCTTCTTCCAGCTGCTCATCTAGGCCCCATCAAAGAATCAGTTCAACTGATTGCACCTGTATCAACTGCTTTCTACTGAACTAGACCAACTCTCTCTGTGTCTCTACATTCTACAAGGATATAAGACACATTTCATCCAACTTTCTATCCATTCATCCTCTTCAAACCATTCACTCATCCACCCATTAAACTATCCATCAACATCCATTAAACAATCTGCCTATCAACATCCATTCAACTTTCTGTCTATCAACATCCATTACACTATCTACATTTAACTTTTAAACTATATACTCTGTCTAAGGCTTTAAGCATACAATATGGCTCTATTAAGACTGCCGTTAAGCAATTAGAATCCTAGGCCAGGTGGCCAGGCCACCTGCACCCTATCAGTTTCTCAGGCTAACCTTTTAAACTATCCAGCTATTTGACTGTTCAGTCAGTCCAACTATATTAAACCTCATCTACCTAGTTCAGTCATTCCAACTATATTAAACCTCATCTACCTAGCAAATAATTTAACCTTTTACACTATCCACCTATTTAACCGTTCAGTCATTCCAACTATATTAAACCTCATCTACCTAGTTCAGTCATTCCAACTATATTAAACCTCATCTACCTAGTTGTCATTCCAACTATATTAAACCTCATCTACCTAGCAAATCATTTAACCATTTGAATCCTATGGCAGGTGTTCGGGCCACCTGTTTCAACTGCCATTCTCAGGCTTTAAGCATACAAACTGGCCCTATTAAGACTACACATCCTGTTCAACTGCTTCCTCTGCCAGAAACTGTTTCAAAATAAAAGTCCTCACTACAATATTTCACTGTTAAACAATTTAACCCTTTAAACTACTGAACTTTTTAACTGTTCAGCCATTGTAACTGTTACTTGTCATCAACTATGACTCCTACCCACTGTAGCTAGTTAGCATGGTTAGCATAGTTAGCATACTAGCATGTTAGCATGTTAACATGCTAGTTAGCATTTTTAGCAAAACTGCTAAAAATGATTTGCTAAGTCGCATAGTTAGCATGCTAGCATGTTAGCATGCTAGTTAGCATTTTTTATAAAACTGCTAAAAATGATTAGCTAAGTTAGCTAAGTCACATGGTTAGCATAGTTAGCATGCTAACATGTTAGCATGCTAGTTAGCATTTTTTATAAAACTGCTAAAAATGATTAGCTAAGTTAGCTAAGTCACATGGTTAGCATAGTTAGCATGCTAGCATGTTAGCATGCTAGTTAGCATTTTTAGCAAAACTGCTAAAAATGATTAGCTAAGTTAGCTAAGTCACAATGTTAGCATAGTTAGCATGTTACAATTTTAATTAGCATAGTTATCATAACTAATAAAAATGATTAGCTAGGTTAGCTAAGTCATATGATTAGCATAGTTAACATTTTAACATTGGTAACATGCTAGTTAGCATAGTAACTTGGTTAGCATTATTATCTTTGTTAACATAGTTAGCATAACTACTAGAAAACATTGGAGCCATTCCAACTGTTAGTTATCATCAACTATCTGCCTAAATAATTTAACCATTTCAATTATCAACCTATTTAACTGCTTAGTCATTCCAACTATATTAAACCTTATCTACCAAGCAAATAATTTAACCATATGAACTCATCATATTTTTGCATTTTCATGCACTGTATTTCCTTCAGGAAATGCTTTTCTAGTTGTTAATATTGTGCTATCAATGTAACTCAAACAAATAAGGCTTGTAAACAAGAGCTGGCAAAAGGGCATTATGACAACGTAAAGATCAATGCTCTTATAGTGACAGTGCACCATTTATAAGTAAAACAGCATTTCTTCAGAAATTAATGTTTAAAAATACACAGTAATGGTTTGTAAATAATAGGCCTTTTATTTTACTTTAGGTGTTTGAGTTATCATTTAAATGTCACTCACTCAAAGCCACTCACTTAGGGCACCGAAATGGCCAGCAGGCCACCATCTTGACATGTCTTTATTAAAGGAACCGTATGTAAAAAATGTATTTCAATTAATCATAAAATTGCCCTGATATGTCACTAGACATTAAGAAATCATGTTCATTTCAAATACTTATATCACTGACAACAGTAGTCTGGCCAGGATATTGTCATTTAAAAAGTGAAGTTGCAGCCCTCAACTGATGTTGATGTTGTCATGTTGTGTTTTGGCCTAATGCGCCACCCTCCACCTATCTACTAATCACAAAGTCAGTAGTGTTTCGTCATCCGGTTGCCAACTCTGCCAGTCAGAGGGGAGGGGAAGGGGATACACCGCTCTACAGTAATTTGAAAGTGATTGTAGTACCCGTTTTGGCCACAATCTTACATACGGTTCCTTTAAGCTTTGATTTACAATATAGTAGGCTCTCTATTGATTTTAATGAGTAGGCCTAGGCCTTAAAGTTACAGTATTTCTATCTCAATTTACCAGACTTTGACCTTTTGTCGGTTTTTAACAAAATTCTGACTATGATTGTTCCTTGTATTGCATTATGAGCACTGCGCCTATTGCATTCTACTGTTGCCTTAAGCCTAGCTCAGTCATTATGCTATACCACATCTCCCTCCATTGGAAGAGCAAGCTGCATTGAGCGTAATAAACAGCATTTAGAATGGCAAATCCATATTGCTAGATATTTTGGTGAAAGTAACTTAAAAGTAATGCAATAGTAGTGTAATGCCTTACAATTCAGAGACAGTAATATTATAATGTAACAAATTACTTTGAAATGACAGTAATAAGTAATGCATAGTACATTACGATTTTGAAGTAACTTGCCCAACACTGGTCGGCAGTGAACAAAGCAAGGCAAGGCTGTTGGCAACGTATTGCAGATCGGGTAGCCTAAATGCCTAAAAGTAAAGTTTTATTTCCACATGTTCTTCAAATATGTGTTACGGAGGATTAATAGCTTGCGGAATGTCTGAAATGAGTTGAAATAATTAAATTGCCTATTTTTGGTTCATAGAAATGCCTACAGATGCAACACAATTTAGAAGTGGGCATATAGATTGTAATAGGATAATTGAATGTTTAAGTAGCCCCCATTGACTGATTTAGTGTATGCCTAATCCTGTGAACATTTCAGATGCAACACCATTGCCAAACGCACATGGCAGCAGGTGAAAATGAAACACAAACACATTATTCAGAATAGTAGGTTTAAATAGTTATAGCTTGCATTAATATTTCTTAATTTTGAAAACATGTAGGCCTAGTATGCTTATAGCCTTCACTTGGCCTCTGTTTTACAGCTAACAAGAAAAAGGTGTCTTTGAACACTACTGTAAGGAGTGTTTTACAGTAGCAGAGGAGTTGGCCATCGCAAATAATAGTGGAAGGCCGATTGTGGAAGGGGTTGAGGGAGGCATTCGGTCGGATTCTGGTGCTGTGGAAATGTGTAGCCTTTATGTGCAGGGTACAGTAATATGCCATTCAATTCAACAAGTTTGTTAAAATGGTGATTTTAATTTATTAGGCCTAGGCTATGTCCGATTTATTTTAGGCTATTCTTGCTCAGATGTTCAGCATCAGCATACTGTAGGCTAGGCTAGGCCTATGTCCGATTTATTAAGGACATACAGTATTCTTGCTCAGATGTTCAGCATCACCGATTAGATGGAAAACATGAATGTCCACGTAAGGGCATTGCTATGACGGGTGACATTAGAGATCATCCAGGGGCGTGCAGAGACCTTTGAAGGGGCAGGGGCTCAAATTTAAAAAAGGGCACATGGAACAAAATTTTCAGAAAACGTGTTAACTTTATTTAAAACTTGTCTTTAGTGGCCATCTTTGCACTGCAGAATATAATATCATGTTTTATAGAACATAATGCATACGAAAGCTAGAAAAGATACACACAATTTGAATGGTGTAAACTGGAACTTAAGTTTTACATTCCCTAGCCTATAAAGCTTTAATCATCTGAACCTGAGCTGGACATTTTTTTTTTTGCATTTAAATTCTAGCATTATGCTATTTCAATGATGATGGTGGGACAGGCTATTATATGGTTTAGCAATTTGCAAAGTAGTCTAATGTACTGATAAACATTTTATACATTTTCATATTTATTCATTATGTATCAAGAAGAATGGGTGTAAATAGCAGACAGAGCTGTAACACATTTTTCTAATTTCTCTTGGTTCTGAAAATTCAATAGGAGTGCATGTACTGTAGGCCTACTGTAGCCAGGGCACAGACGGATAGGTCTTTTGAGTTTTCATTAGGCTATTGTCTACACAGAGATCATAGGCTATAAGGCTACATCTTATTGATTAAATTCAAAGCTAATTTGAATAGCCTAGATATCTAGACGCACCCTAGCGGCAGCAAATATGTTATTGCCTAGTCTTGCTTGTCAGGCTATAATTTTAATCACAGTGAACTACCACCATTAACAAGCTGGTGTCTTGCAGATTCACGTGCTGTGCGTGTGGCTACTGAGTGAAATGACGCGTAATGTAGCCTACTGTAAACAGAGAACAACGTGTGGAGTTGGGTTAGTTTAACAACTACAGTAGCCTATGTCGTCGGATTATGACGATTTAGAAAAGGTTTGCCTACTCTGTGTTATGAACTAGGTCTAACCTAAGCTACTATAACATAGTAACCTAAACAGAATATGTTATGAACGTTCAGCCTTAGATTTTCGAAGCTGCCAGGTTATTGAAATGGATGGACCATGACATGGTTAAAACGGGTTTGATAGCCTACTTCATTAAACATGAAACAACTTTAAACATTTTATTCTCTATCTCTAAGCTGAATACTATTGCATGTTCAGATAGGCTAACTGCCAAGTGACCTTACCGTGCTTCCAACCGTGCTTGACCTGCCCCGTGTGTATTGTGTTCTGTGTCTGTGTCCCTGCTCTCGTTCTCAGCAGATAAACCTTTTGATTGGACAACTGTGTGGTTCGCTATCAAATCGTTACATTGGTGTCAGAAGCATGGCCTCCACTCAGCGAGAGAAGCTGGGAGCGGGAGACCTCACCACTGGGTGGAGGCCCACGCAAGAGGATCCAGAGAGAGCCCTTGTAAGGGTTGCTGAGGAGCTTGAGGCCTTCTATCGTTACTGCCGCCGGAGGAGAGGAGCTGTCGCCTGGACCTGCCTGCTGCCATGGGAGGAGATCTGGCCGGAAGAAGCGGTAGCGGAGAAGACGGCGCTGGCTTGGGCGCTGACTCCACGGCGAGCCGCGACGCGTGAGCAGAGCCGAGGGAGTGCGGCGAGGAAGAGGTTCCTAGACGATGGACGGTTGGCGGAACCGCTGAGGGCAGCGAACTCACGACGGTGGGGCAGCTTCGACGGAAAGGCCCTCTGAACTCTGAACTTTAAAACTTTTGGGTGCGTGTGAGAGGCACCGTGCTGTGTGGGCGCCCGTTTTAGTTGGCCTGTTGGCCGGCGCCTTTTGAAAAAAGTTTGTGTGTGGAGTTCGATAGCACGGCCATCTCGGGGGTCGTGCCTTCGCCGAGGCCGCGAAGGAGTGGAACGGGCCGGGAGCAGAGCAGGACGGCTCTGCGAGATGGCAACACGAGGAGGGACGCCGAAGACGGTAGCTGCAGCGGGAGAGCTCAGCGCGGTCCGGTTGCTGCGGAGTCGGTGCCTGTCTGTCCTGGTCGCCGACTCGACGGAGCGGAGTGGCGTTAGTGCAGCTTCATCTGGCCCTCCTCGAACCCCGGTGCTTGGTACAGTGTCGAAGGTTGAAAAGGCCACCTAGGGCCCACGCCAGGAGAGGAGGAGTGCTGTGGTGACACGCCGCGGAAAGTGCAGCCTGAGGGCGGCTGCTGAGAGGGAGCTGGTGACGAGCGGGGTTGGCCACGTGGCTGCTAGCACGCCCGAACTGGATTGCTAGCAGCGTGGCGCCCCGTTGAGTGAGCTCCTGCAGCGTGTGCACCCCACGTGATTTGGCGGTACTGTCGCACTGGACTGAGTGGCGGGCGATGCGCGCCGACGCTAGCATGTGGCTACCTCGTGGTCGTTGCCGCGCGCAGGGCATCCTGGGATACGAGAGCGAACATTTGGGGGGTTTATGTCGTTATTCTCCTTAGTTTTGAGTGTAATGTTAGCGTCTTTATTGTGACATGTTTCCCTTTTAGTTCTCCCTCGTGTGTGATCCTTTTTGTGTGGGGGGCTGCGTCCCCCCCTGTATGTGTAGTGTGTGTGTCTGCTTGACCTGCCCCGTGTGTATTGTGTGCTGTGTCTGTGTCCCTGCTCTCATTCTCAGCAGATAAACCTTTTGATTGGACAACTGTGTGGTTCGCTATCAAATCGTTACAATATATATATATATATATAGCGGTCTCTAAAACCCCTCGAAGAGAGCACCTCACGATTTGTGCTCCGATGTCGTATGGATCATCCAGGTAGCCTACGCCGACATAGTCTCGAATAGTGGAGGGGTGGTACTTATAAAGGGTGTGGTTAACGGAAACCTCGGGTTAACCAAGAACATAACCTGCTCGGAGCAGGTTTGAGATGCAGCGTAAATTGCCATGGCAGCATACCTCGGTTAAAACCTATCCACCTTTCGTAGTACGGGTTAATCGGGAAGTTACGCCACACGTGATCAAGTTACTCTCGAAGTTACCCAGATAAGCCAGTAACCCCGCTTCGTAGTAGGCCCCTGGTTTGGTTGACAGCATAAGATACCATGGTGATATAGCGACACTAAAACAGATCCACTTTCGTGTCACAGCATACCCTGGCTTTGAGCGCAACATACCTCGCTAACCCACTAATCGAGATTCGTATAGGCCTACCCCACAGTCTTTTGATTTCGACACAGGTGTGGTGCTCACAGCCCCCTAGCATGTGAAGCATGTTATTCAGCGTGTACCTGAACACCGCCAACATGACAGCCTCTCTCCTCAACAAGTCTTTCAGTGATGACCCATCCCCACATGGGATTAATAACAACCATTTATTATCTCCTGTTTCTTTCTTAGTTGTTTTCGGCTCCAACCAATATTCTGCGCCGGCATCGGAGAGAAAACGGTAAACAAACCCGCCGAGAGATAATTAAAATATCTTCTTCACAAGGCAGCAGATGCCCCCACCTGACCCCATCAAGAGCTGCATATCAATTGTTTTGACGTTTCACTCTCCCCCCGCGTGTCTGCCTCCTTCACTTGGGGGGAAATCCTATCACATGTAATGAGGTGTTCCGGTTGAGTCTTATCAGAGGAATAATCTAGTCCACTGTTATCCAGATGGGCTGGCGTTATCAGACGAGGCCTGTGATGATAACGGCGTGACGAGCACAAAAGCACAGAGACGTGGAGCAGTGACTGGCTAATGGGCCGCTCTCAAGCTGTGTTGGACTTTGAACACAGAGAGTAATTGTCCCGGAGGAGGCCATGTCGAAAAAATTTTGTGGATGTCGTTCAGTGAAGTTTTTTTTGGTCTGTGTTTTTTGAGTCATTTTATCAAATGAGCTGGTTTGATGTGGATATTTGGAGCCATGTGGATGTTTATAAAAGGACACAACAACAAACACACACATTGCAGACACATGACGGAGCGTATTCTCTCAACTCCAACACACACACACACTTATACACACACACACACACACTTACACACACAGACCACATGCATGCAGCTCCCAACACAGCAATGAAGTATTTGAACTCTTAAATTAATCAAAATAGTCTTATGAAAGTCAATTATTCTGAGGTACATTCGAGGCAGCATACTGCACATAAAATTTTAAGATCATTTGGAGGGAGGTCATTGGCATTATGCCTTATAAATTCAACTTAATTGGGGTTGTTCTGCTATATCAATGTTTCATAGCAGAGCATCACCATGAATAATAATGTTCCTAAAGTACCAGGAGTCTGAAAGCTCGTTAGGTTATGTTACGACTGCAGTATCTCTCTGCATCACACCACATTTTGCGAAAGCAAAAATTAAAAAAGTTTTGCTCTCTTTGTTTCTCTTTAAAGTGATTTGTGTTTCCCCCACAAGCAAGAAAGAGAGTGCTTCGCTCTGCTCCTTGAAAGGGAAAGAGTTAAATTCAATAAAAAAGGGCGCCCGCTCACACTTCGCTAGCACCGTCGTGCTAAATAAGCATTTTTTTCCCCAGGTAAAGCTTAATTTCCCTGATTGTAGCCAGTGGTTCCGGGGGCCAAAGCCTCCCAGCTCTGCTTGGTTAGGCAGCGTTCCACATGTTAATGCTTTTTAATGGAGTTTTTACATGGCTGTTTTGCATGTGTATCAGCAATGGCTACGAGAGCAGGGGAAACACACACACACACACACACACACAGCTCTAATGGCTCATCAGTCTGTGGCTGATCCTCTGTTGACCTCGAGGAGGAAGTGTGTGTGTGAGGAGTAATTTGGTTAAATGATGCAGGAGGGGTAGTCTTATTGGATTCCTTTCATCTGTCAATTGCAGGGGAGTTTTTTTGACAAATAAATATAGAGGCTTTTTTCCCCTTCTTTTTCTTCCTGTTCTTCATCCTCCTCTTCATGAAGGCATTGCCTGTTTCAATAAGCTGCCTACATCCAGCCCCCTCCCTCCCTCCATCCTCCTTCCAAAAACAATGCCGGTGAAAGTGTTCAGTGCATTTATTGTAATGGGGAATGATAAGCGGAAAGAAATAAAATAAAATAAAATGATAACGAAAAAAGATAGTCCTCAAGGACAAATTCTCTACAGCGGCATTGGTCAGACGTGACCGTGGTTTGCACACAAAGTGTCCTTGACAGCGCTGAGGTTGCCATCCTTGTATAGGAGGACAAAAAGGAAGGGTTTTTTAACAGAAAAAGGAGGAAAGTAAAAGTCTTCATCTTCACTGCACTAAAAATGGAGAGAGAGAGAGAGAGAGAGAGAGAGAGGCAGGGAGAGAGAGCTCAAACCACACACTCGCAGAAGTGAAGCTAAGCCACTAGTCCAATGCTGGTGTGCATTGACATATTAAAGTGCCCTAATTGCACATTTTCAAAGAGGCAAATGTTTCATAAAAGCAGGTTTGGTGGCAAGCATTACTACACACTTGCGGTGCCATCGGAAATCCACTCTCCATTAGTCAACCCTATTAAGTGGCACAGGGAGAGGCACTGAACCGATCTTTATCTTAAGAGGATATGGACTGGGTGAAGATAATATGGAAATTCTCTTTTTTTGTGTGTGTGTGACAGTCCAAAGGGAAAAAAGCACGGATGGAAGGAAGACTAAATGTCACCTTCATGGAAATCTAAGTTCAAATATTTGTCTCCCCCCGCCCCAGTGCTATTCCCAGCAGGCTGTTTAGAGGGCTCCCATGGTGACGAGAGGGACATTAAGGAGAGTGGAGGTATTCCGGGGCTCGAGCTCACCCCATGCAGCATAAATGTCCCCAAAATCCAGCGGCGCGGATTTTGGGGACATTTATTAGCGAGGCTCTGTTTCAGGAAGCGAGACCCTGACAGGCATGTGACTCAAGGCACTGTCATTAATTCTCATTTAGCCGTTGTGAATTAGCCTTCCCTTTTTTGTCAGCTAACGATGAGAAATGATCCACTTTCTCTGAGGATTCTGGTTAATTTGGTTGATTTAATATTGATATATCGTCACCGAGGTCTCCCTTCCATACCCCCCGCACCCCGGAAGAGAAATCATCGGATACTCTTTCCCAGCAGTGTTATACCAGTAAGGATGCCAGGAACGACTTGTAGTCTATGTGCTAATTTAATCGTGCTATGTTAAGTAGACGTTAATTAGTCACAGATGTTAATTATATGTCATAATTGCGGTTTTGGTATATTATGGACAAGCTCATGAGCGGTTCATCTTTGATCCAAAACACATTATTGGCAATAGCTAATTATCTTCAGAGTCTGAATGAGCACCCCACTACACACACACACACACCAATCCTTGACCTCGTGCTGAACTTCTTTAGTCTCACACACACACACACACACGCACACACACACACACACACACACACACACACACAAAGAGCACAGGACAAACCCGGCAAAGGAGATGACTAATAAGCAATCATAAATGCATTCATGTCAGCTCGTTCAAGATCAATGGGTGAGGGGCGCCAATCAGGCCTTGCCAATAGGCCTGTGAAATCCACCTAAGCAGCTCATTGCTTGTGAATGCATCATCTTTGAATGTAATGGGCTATTTAGCTTTGTGGTCGCAGCAGCCAGGCTCCCGATGCCGGGTGAACCGATCAGTCAAGCTCCATTATTTGGGAAGCGAGCAAGGCATTTACTACACAACACATAATAATTATTAAGATAAGCACAGCATACATTCCTGGAACTTATTCCATCTCTGTGGGACCTCTAATCACATTTGGTTATGCTGGCAAAGACAAAACTAAACAATTGGGCGATATTTCAGCCTTTAAACTACACGCAAACATTACATATAATACATATGGTGACAATCCACCAAACACATCTTCTTTTTAATGGGTTTTGAAATGGTATAACACAGGATGCTGCCTTTAAGTTACACATGGACAATCTAGATTGGATGAGCGTGCTGAAGGATTTCATTTTAATTTGCCATGGTGGAGAGGTGCCAGTGACCAGACATAGTAATCCTCTAGCACAGCTACTCCACCCCTCCTCTCTCTCTCTCTGTCCTTCTCTCTCTCTCTCTCTCTCTCTCTCTCTATCCATCTGCCCTCCTCTCTCTCAATCCATGTCTCTCCCTATCTCTCTCTCTCTCACTATCTCTCTCTCTCTCTCTCTCCCTCTGCTGCGGGCCTGAGTGAGACATTAGGACTGCAGACTGGGGGAGAGGGGGTGGGCTGGGAGATTGGCAGCGGTCAGAGCCAGGAGAGGAGGGCTGGAGGGGTCGACTCAACTTTTGCTCAGGAAAAGTGGAAGTGTAGAGGCCCTGCGGCAGCTGCACTACCTGATTGCCCATTGTTACCCCGGCAGGCTCTCGCAGCAGAGGGGCCAAATCATGACGAGGCAGACATCTCATTTCCTGGGTCCCCTCCATGACCATAAGCCCTCCACTCCATTCTGTGCCAGACATGCTCCGACAGTTTTTCCTTTTCCTTTTTTTTTTTTTTTTGGTGAATTGTGGCGGGTAGTGGCGGCTGCAGACAAATTAGGAATCAAAGCCCTGACATATAGAGTGATGGGTCTAAGTGGATGACAGGCGGAGAAAATGTAAATGTCAGACTGGCTGTTTTGCATAACAGTCTTTATTAATGCATTGCTCATCTCTGAGAAGTGGGTCCAACATGTAGATAAAGAAAATGGATTCAGCCACGAATCCTTTAAATAATTCAAATCATAGCTTCATGATTTCGCTGTCTTGCCAAAACAAGAGAGGCTTTTGTTCACAAAAAATAGTTCCTCCCTGAGACAAATGTCAACAGAAAAAAAAAACCCTGCATATAACCATTTCTAGCACTTTACATTTACTCAAACTCTAAGTGACGCTTGACCTGCTGAGGTCTGGCTGGCCCTCGGGCACAGGGGGGATTTTAGTGTCCGGCCCGCGGCTGCAGGCGATGGATGTGTCCCTGGAGGGTTGAATGCAGGTGGGATGTGTGAGCAAGGGAGTCATTAAGAGAGAGCAGCGCGGAGCAGTTAGTGGGGGGTCAAAGAGGAGTGAAGGACGGCATGGTGAATAGAGAGGGGGGCTTTTGCCTCACGCTCTCGGCCAGCGCCTGAATATGATGACTCCACACTTCCTGCCCCGTGCCTGTCTCTGCCCCCTCCCACACTCCCCCTCCACCCCCAACCCTGCCAATGGCCTGGCAGGAGTATCAATGGCAAATGAGGTCTAATGCATCCACGGTAATATTTTAAAAGGGGCTTGATAAGTCCTCTGGTTAATGCAGAGCTGGCGTTTGCAGAACGGCCCAGGGTTCACACACTGCAGATATGTTTCTCCCTCTCGCTCCATCTCTCTCTCTCTCTCCCTCCTTCTCCTCTCTCCTTTCTGTCTGCATTAGACTTAATAGTCATAAGTAGCACAGTATTTCTCCAATTGAATCTGCTGACTAAGATGTGCTGGGATTCTTGGACTGCTCCACAGAATTCCCCTGCGGCACATCTGCTAATGTAATTAAAGGATAAAAGGTTTCCAAAACAACAAAAAAATGTGCTCTGTCATGCTTCAAATACATCACGATAGAAACCACCACTTCCACTATCACATGGCGTTCACAACACATTTACAGAACGGAGTGACATTTTCAAGCAAGCAAGGAGGAGGAGGACTTAATGAACTCCTCTGCTGCTGTGGTAACACTTTTTTTTTTCACCCCCCCTCCTCCCTTTAGTAAGATGTGTGGAGAACCTGCAGTCGGTCTGACAAAGAGTTATGTTATCAAGGCTTTCACAGCCCCCAGAGCTCCTGCTCTTACGGTTCGCTCCTCAGAGAGCCTCTCAGCACACGGATCAATTGAAATAATGAATATGTTTATGCAGGCACCTCTGCGCTCCAATGCAGCCATTTCCTGCATACCTTGAATGAGGAAATTAAAGAGGCCTGGTAAAAACAAAAGGAGAGAAAAGCGCTGGCCCTGGACCCAGTTCAAATTATATTAAGAGTGCGGCAGCGGAAAGATGCAGGGGTAGTTTTTGGCAGAGGCGGACGGTTATAAAATCCTTTCTGAGTCTAATCACCTGTATAAATGAGATGGATATTGATTTGTTTATATTAGCATTTTGAGCTTTGTGGGGTCATTGATTGCGGGGACAGAAAAAAAGGGCCCTGAGGTCAGTTTCAATTAGCATATTGGAGTCACTTGGTTATTCTGTGTTTATTCCCTTACCGAATAATACGCACCTCACTTTATCAGGCCTTGAGCCATATGACCAAGGCCACATGCCTTGGCTTGTGCCTTTGATTGAAATAAACAAATAAATAAATATATATAAATAAACATTTGGCACACAGTCATATGAATGCAACAGAAGTGTGGCTACCCAGCTGTAAATCTTTATGATTGTTTTTGAAAAATCAGCGTTATGGAGTTTCAGGAATTCTACCAAATTGGAATGCAGTCGATCACGTTGGAGATTTTCCTTTCTAGCACTTACGGGAATGAGTCACAAATTTCTTGTGAATGAACAGGCGAGGATGTTTATAAATATAAGTCAGTTAAACCCACTCGCTGGGCCAGCCCGTCCTTGGGGGAATGTAGAATGGCGACTGTTCAGATTGTTGTGTGAATAAATTATAAGGCGTGTGGGAAAAGAACTCAAAATGAAGATACTCGTTCCCCTCTCCCATGACAGACAGGAAGCTCATTTTGCTCATCCTTCAGGGTTGTTTCCACACCAGATATGCAATACCAATAGCAGCCATCATTCCTCTTAAGAGACAGCAATAAACGCCTTCACACAACTACCGATGTCAGCTAGATAAAAATAAATAAATACAAAAAATAAATAATAATAAACACGAGAAGCTCATTATAAAGCATTTATATGTATGATATTACTATTTCATGAAAAGGCGTTAATATCCTCTGTGATTTCCCTTGCACTGGTGGAAGTTTAATCAAAAAGGCAACAGGAAATGAGATGTTTCTGAACAATATGCGGACGTATCTCAGAAGCAACCGACCCATCTCCACGTCAGTCCAATCATCTGCAGTCCGACGCAAAGCAGGTTTCCGAGTCAGTCGAAGGCAACGGTTCGCTGATGGCATGTGAAAAATAACCGTGATGACAAGATAACAAGATGTGCCCCAAATCATTGACAAATCAATCCTAGACTCTGGCAAGACATCGGTCCACTACATTCCAGTGCACACTCTCAATCTGACACACACACACACACACACACACACAGCTCAACATAACTCCAAAGGCACACATCCATCACATTTCAACCTCATTAACTGAACATGATGCGGAGGAAGGCTTGCGAGACCAGGGGGCTGCAGTGGAAGTCCAACTCTAGGGAAGAGAAGCATCAATTAGGCCTGTATGACACCCCATTCTATCCACTCGTTAATGAGATCTTATAACAAGAAAGAACATTCACACTTTTTTGTGTAAAGGTGATTGCAGAGATATGTGCCATCATCGTGTGATAAAAAAATAACTAGATGAGATCTTTTGCAAGCGATTTTATTTTCGTCCTTCTCTCTTTCCAGTGACCAGTCCCGTGGTGACCACACCATTCCCAGAGAAGGGGTGGACCAATGGACTCAGTGCTTCATTAGCAATCATACGAGTCAAAAGGCCACAAAAAAGGTCATCCCATTACCACCCAACCCATTTGTGTACCATCTTGATTGGAGTGCTTTCAAAGAGGATCCTAGAATGCCATTACGGTTATCCATCCACTGCAATGGCTTCCAAACCCAATTAAGAGCATTTTTTTTTTGCTTCCGAAAAGCTAAGAACAGAGCTTCTAATTAAAATCAATGCGTCTGTTAGAAATCAGGTGAACTTTGAGTGCTATTAGGTAGTAATTGACTCAATTGATCCTTTAGTAGGCAGAGAAAAGCAACTGATCGTAGATAGTGTAATATGATTGATTGAGGGCAATAAACACGGTCAAAGTGCACTCACTCAGCTTTCAGAATAGCTCTTTGGCTGTGCGCGGTATCATTCATTGCCATTGTAAGACTGCAATGTTGTTGTGAACTGCTGATCAACAGCGGCCTTAAGAGAAGGTGAAGATGAAACCGGGCTCTGACTGTGCCCGCGACCTCCGTGATGGATGCTTCGTGCTCCACACCAGATGGCTACGACATGCATGGCTTCCCAGATAATCCCCTCAACCATAATGAATTACCACTTCACGTCTGGAAAAGAGAGAGAGAGAAAATAATAATAATAATTCCACCGCTGACCCAGTAATGGACAGATCGTCTGCATCTGTTCAGTGTCAAGAGCAATTTATGCCGTGTCTTCAACTTGTTCAAAAAAGTGAAAAAAATCTGAAATGGCACGAGCCTCCCAACCCCCACCCCACCCACAAGCACCATTCTGCGTTGAACATGACTCTCAGAAGTTTTTTGCCTGAAACATTATGTAAATGAATGAGGACTTTTGAGGTGGTTGGCCCTCGTGAACCGGAACAGTCCGACAGTTTTTGACTGATTGTGGCGAGATTGAAACAAATTTGTCACCATTATATGGCAGTGCAGTGCTGATCATCGGAGGTAATGATTGAGAAAGCAGATGGAGTTTGCCAGCTCCTCCAGAGAGAGAGAGAGAGAGAGAGAGAGAACACATCTTTTCCATTAAACACAGCTCATTTAGAAGAGAGCTGCTGCACTGCACTGTCTGGGTCATTTACTCGTGCTGCACACCTCACAGTCCTTATCAATAACATCCCCACACATAACAGCACACATTTATGAAAAGCTTCATTATTTATGAAGGTCGAAGATTAGTGAATAATAGGTAAACAGGCCTGTGGTCAATATACGGAATAAAGGGAGCATGACTTCCGTGTACCAAACTGCTGGCGGGCCGTTACAGTATGTATGTCAGAAGGTCAGCACAGGGGAGAGGAGTCCCTGACATGCAGCAGAAATCACTCCCCTGGTGATTTCACATGTCCGATGTGTCACATTAAACTACCTCTCCCACCTCTAAGGGATGTAAAAAGAATAACATAACCCATGTACCAGACCCACCCCCCATTATGGATTGAAGTGGAAGCGCAATTAGATTTTTCTTTTTGTTGTTGTAAGTGAGGGGCTGACTCATTAGTGCGAATGTCCTGTGATTCATATTATGGACACTGGCGTTCGGAGGCACCACTCTTTAAAAAAAATGGGTCCACGGTGAGTCATCAGGGGCCGTCCATTCTGGTGGATCGTGGTGGCTGTCCTCTCTCAACCCCTCGCTTAAGGAGAGAGGTGAGAGAGAGAGAGAGAGAGAGGAGCAACATATGAGGGTGGGCCGGGGAAGGCTTGACACATGTCCTTCGTTTGGCCTTGGCCACGGTTCTCTCTTTCTCACGGTTCTCTCTCTCTTTCTTTCCTTCTTCATCTGAGACGCTGATCTATGTAAAAGAAACAGAGGGGGGACAGAGAAGAAAAAGGCAGAGAGAGAGAAAAAAAATCTAATTTGCGGCTCATAACCATCTTTCATCTTCTTATTGTCAGCATGTAGAGCCAATTCCACGCCGTGACCTTTACTGGTGCGGGCGGATTTCCTGACGTGCCAGCGCACTCCTTGTTATTTAAAGGCAAACAGAGCATCATCAAATTGACTGTGTGTGTGTTTTACATCAGGTGCTTTGGGGGATATTAAGTATTAATGCAGAGTTGTTGCAACCCCCTGATAATACAGCAGTAATGTCAATTTTTGTGGGGGTTGTGTAGACATGACGCTTGCGGGCTGGACGCGTACAGCTCTCATTCCCTTGATGAACACAGGGATGTGAAGAGAGGATTTAGACGAGATGAATGCTTAATCTACAATGCTCTTTAATAAAGAGCGTTTATGTGAATTATCATTTGCATCTCCTTTACATTTGGAACGGTAAGATGTCATTTTAACCATCTTGTTTTGTACAGGGGAGCAAACTACCATATTATATATATACATATCACTGTATGCCTTAATAGATGTAACCTACACATTTTTCTGTCAGTTAAATAAAAAATTACGTGTGGACGTGTGTGTATGTGTGGGCCCATCTGTGTGTGTATGTGTGAGCACGTGTCTGTGTGTGTGTGTGTGCCAGTGTCTGTGTGCGTGTGTATGTAGACACATTTGTCACCGCTCCATATGAATGTTCACAGTGATTGTAGCTGAAAGGGCTTTAGCGGTGGGCAGATGCTTCTGACCTGTCTGCGCATCACACACACACACACACACACACACACACACACACACACACACACTATCTCTACCTCCACATCAAGTTCCCATCTGACACCTAAGCCATGCCTGGCTGCACCGCGGCCCCAGACATCCAGAGTAACTGAAATGCACGGCCGCCTGCCCACTCGTGTGGATGATTCTGCGGGGCCAAACATCTCACTCCCCCCTTTGTTAGCCACAAGACATCCCCCAAGATTGTTCCCCCTGTTTATTTCTCCTTATACTGCCCTCCACTTCCAATGCCCTCTCCTCCCTCGTGTTTTTTTTTTTTGGATGGCCTCTGTGCCTTTCGCTAAGATGTGCTGCTGTTGTCTTGGAATGGTGCGTGGAGCTGACATCGCAGCTCGCTCTGCCAGGCCCTCTGCATGCCTCGTTAGGGCTGCGGTGTGTGAAGTCTCCGCCGGACCGGTTATTGCTCTGACAAGCTCTTGATTTATTGGAGTCTCTGTTGATAGGGTTTCATCACCGGCTTCGCAATTGACATCATCAAGCAGGCAGATTTCAAGGCAGAGCTCTCTCTCTCTCTCTCTCTCTCTCTCTCATCTCCCGCTCACAGATTGCGCCTCTTCCCTCGGTTTGGGCAGATGGAGACTTATTAGTTTTTAAAGTGACGACAACAAAGAGAGAAGATGTCAGGAAGTAATCGGATGCGGGCATTTTTTTTGCTTTTTAGTGCATCATCACGTGAATCATCCACATTCACTGTGTTTATTTTGCCCTTCTGTAAGTCCAAGTCAAGTCAAGTGGTCTTAGAATAGTAAGGGCGAACACAAAGGGACAACTGGGAGGGAGAGCACAAAGCATTGCTTTGAGTTAATTTTTGGACTTTTTGTTGCCTTTATTCAGACACTGCTCTGTCTGGATAAACAATGAGTGGGAGAAAGATGTGCATTGGGTATTGAGAAATAACTTGTGAATAAAGATAGATTGATACCATTTCAGTTATTGCACACATATGGCCTTACTGTCCTATTTATCTAACTAGCCTATTTAACTCAGTTCAAAGTCAATCATTTCCAAACAAAGCCATACGGCTCCACTAGAAGACAAAACATTGCTCTTTAGAAATGAGAGGATTTCCTCAGTGTCTGTTGGAATGGCTCAGTGTGTATAGCAAATATCCTCAGTATGAATACCCGTGTTCAAATCTGCTAAACCATTAGCATGGTGTGGTGCTAATGTTGTGCAGTGTAAAGCAGCTGTAGGCAGCAGTAATGTAAACACAACATCTCCTTATGTTAATAAGGCAAACGGCAGCTCTCCGCTACTGGGTTATGCAGATACGCCTTTATGCAGAAACAATATCTGGGAAACCTTGTGTTTGGGTGTATGCTGCACATTGTGATACAGGTGATTTAAAGTGTGCTTTCCAGGAGAAATGTATGTGTGTGTGTGTGTGTGTGTGTGTGACTGTGTGTGTGCATGTGTGTGTGTACGGCGGGGTATGGGTGTGGGGGGTATCTGCTAAGTCTTGGAACAAGAGAGAAGAGATTCTGTTTTGTTTTCACAGGGAAAGGGGTGGGGGGTTGGGGGGGGTCCAAGACCGAGGCAAGAAGACCGTCTCCCTCCCCTTTCACCCTCTGCAAAAGGGAGATATTCTGCACCCACAAAGCAAAGATGAATGGCCTCAGAGTTCACTGTGTAATATGCTGCCGAGGAGTTCTCCTTCAAATTATTCACTTTTTAGCACTTTTTACCCTCTCCCTCCCACATAATGTAAATGTGATCTGCTTGATTCATTGTGGTTTTATCATTTCCCTCTGTACTTGAATGGACGGAATGCAATTTTAAAATGCTTGAGCCTAGATGAGAGGAAAAGGTCAACAGTTAGGCCGAGTATTGGATGAGATTAATGTCATTACTCTTCCATCTCTTAGCTCCACATCCAATTTAAACAGCCGTGTGAAAAAAGAAAACCAACAAAGATATGAGACATCTGTTTTAGATTGAGATGTTATAGAGGTGTTAAGTCTATGGGTTTTCCCACATAAATCATAACTAGTCAGTGTCATTGCTCTTAAACAATGAAATCTGCTTTACCTGCTTAGACATCACATCACACAAAAAAAATCTTTAGAGAAGGCTGTCGGGAAAAGTTTCAAACCAAACAGAGTAGTTCTCTACCTCTGTCAAAATAACTCCTCCTCAGTTTTAAGCACTTATCTTGATATCAAAGATGGCTCATTCCATTATTATGCTTGCAAAGGTTGACACGTTTCAGACAAAGGGGAAAGAAAAAATACAGCTTTTTTTGAAAACAGACTACAGCCAGATGAGAATGCAAAGGAAAACAAATAAGATTTAGAGTCATACCATTAGAGAACCGAGTTCCTTATTCTGCTCCCTCATTTTGACAGATGTGAGTTCAATGCCACGGGCACAGGCCTTTGAATACTGTCTGCTCACAGCCTGGGAAAAAAAAACTGTCTCAGGAATTAAAGGAATTCAAACCATGGCAGATGCAATATATTAGAGGGTATCTTAGGACATCTGAGATTGTGTTCCTGTTGATTTGTTGAATATAAGAACATTATGGACATTATGGTTTGGATTTCAGATGTATGAAGTAGGCAGTATTACATTAAGGCAATGTATTGAACTTCATTTTCTTGTACAATTCTGGAAATAAATTGCTTTAGGATAAATATCAGTAGGCTACAGTTTATGTAGCATTTATCATTTATTTTCAGATTTTTTGCATAGTGCTGCAAATGGTAAATGCACCCTGCTGAAAGTTGATAAAATCACTGCCTCTGCCACTTGTGTTTTTTTTCTTCCCTCTCCGCAAAAGAAATCTTGAGGTCAAAAAGATAAGTTCCCGTAATTGTTCAATGATATCTCATAAAAACTTAACCAAGTCTCCCCACCCCGGCAATGGTGGGAGGCAGTGTGGAGGGCTCTGTAATGCCATTAGGCTTCCCGTCTTTATGTCTGATGTGATTCAATCAATCAGGGCTCAAGGTTTATGACTCCATTACGTGGCTACGCAAGATGAGGAGGAGGAGGAGGAGGAGGGTGAACGAGAGTTGCGGTCGGAACACATGGGGGCCCCAGCCGGCCGCTATTCCTGCTCCTTCCTGCTCTGCGGCCATTCAAGCCATGATGAACAGGGCTGCTTCGAGGACATCAGATAATGAAGAAACACTGAATGAGGAGGCTGCGGTGGCCTCTCCATAATGCCCCTCTCTCCTGGAGGGCACAGACAGGTAAATGAAGAACAAGTAGGTGTGTGAAGACACTAGACAGGGAAAAAAAACACAGAGCACAGAGAGGCTAATTGGGCAACACACATTATAAGGCAAGGGTATGTGCGCCAACATGTGACTAGCAAAGAGTGAGAGGATGCACCGATTATGTGTCTTTTTTAACCCTTTGACTGACTGCTCAACCGTTTGGTAGAGCACACTTTAAGACATCATATCTTACCAAAAAATCAAACTGTTTTAAATTTAAACATATGGAGCCATATCTACCACTTGAGCACTACATGTTAAGCACAAAATATTTGCTCAGTACCTCTGTAATGTCGAAGGCCACACCTTCTCATCATACGCGATTTAAAAAATTAGTGTCACATCTACCAAGTTTTTAAAGGTAAGACTTTTTTTTCTTCATTATTATGTAAAAAATGAAGTTGAATAACACATGTATTAACTTACATTAAGAAAAAAATAATATTTTCATGGTTAAATAATTGTTTGAAAACATGCTCTACCAAACGGTTGATGTGCCTGTCAATGGTAAAAGTCAGGTCCGTATAGATAATACTAGAAAACATGACAAAGTTCTTGAATTAATCATATTAACCATTATATACTGTTTTAAAATGTATACTACTACTGTTAACACAGCATATATATGTTTAAAAAGCATGCATACGCATGAAATATATCAAATAGGCTTATTAGCTATGCTAATCGATGCTAATTCAATGCAATTCAATACATTTTGGTCTGTACCATGAAGGGGAAACTGATTCAACTATATAAACCATATATTTTCTGAAAGCTTAGACCCTCAGGATGTAATCTAACATGACATGAGACATGTCCCACCCTCCACATTAGTATGCTGCCCAAGCATAATACATTGGGTATTGGTAAATAGTGTATATGGCTAATACCGTTTTGGGCTATCATGTCAGTTCACATCTTGAGGGTATATGCTTTCAGACAATGTATGGTTTAGGTGGTTTAATTCATTTTTCCTCTATGGTACAGCCCAAAATGTATCAGCCATACGCTTAATTTACCAATACCCAATGTAATGCATGGGCAGCATACTAATGAGGAGGGTGGGACATGTTTCATGTCATGTTAGATCACATCCTGAGAGTGTAAGCTTTCAGAAAATATATGGTTAATATGGTTGAACCAGTTTTTCCTAAATGGCACAGACCCAAAGGTATCAGCCATATACCGATTTACTGTACCAATACCCAATGTGTTATGCATCCTGAGGGTCTAAGCTTTCAGAAAATATATGGTTTATATAGTTGAATCAGTTTTCTTTTCATGGCACTGACCAAAATGTATTATGTGTACACGTTCTTCACCTAAATCCATAGAATCCCATTCATTTCAATGGTAAATTTACTTAAGTGGTCTGCAGGTACAGGCATGAGTTTGTTTATTGTTAACATGATTTATCTTAAACTCTGGGACCAGGGCTACAAGATAATACCACTTTTTTGGGGAAAAAAATGTTTTCTTTCAGTAAAACACAATAATCTCATGCCAAAGTCAGATAACTGACTTTTACCATTAACAGGCACTTCAACCGTTTGGTAGAGGTTTATAGAAATTGAATGGGAGGGTCTTTTGAAAAACAAATCACAGATTTTCCATACTACAGCCTAATAGAGCAAGATAAAACAAAAAAATTATTTTTTCATCACTTTTATCATGGTGTGCCAGTTAAAGGGTTAAAATGTGCTTTTGTATTCTATTTTATAGGCTTATTTCTCTGGGCTTTCTTAATATTGTCAATGCTGAAATGAGGCCCTTTGTCCTCTTGCCTCCAAACAGACACACACACATGAGAGAGTCGTATGATGGGCACTTTGATGGGAGCTTTAAAGAAAGGAAAGATAAAAAGGGACAATATCCAGCAGACAAAAAAGTCTCAGTTCATCAGCCTTCTCTTCGACGCCATCATAAATCATTCCTGGAGAGGAAAGCAGTAAAGAAAGAACCAACAGAAGAAAAGAACGGGAGAAAAATGCCTCCATAATTTTCGGCTTTAAGAGAAGGCTGATCTAATTAAACACATTGTCTGTGCAGGCGACCCTCTCACCTTCAGCTGAAGTCATTAAAGCCACTCAAACGTCCAACAAAGACGTGCCAGTCAGTCTATTTGCTACCCCTCCACCCTCACCCCCCACCACCACCCGCCTCCTCACAACCACCAATGGAAAAAAGAAGATGAGAGGAGACATGTAAGTAGCTTAGACGCAAAACTGAGAACTCAGTGGTCTGTTTGGAAAAGCTCATCATAAACTTGGTCACTGAACACCCACTCGCAGCACCAAAGAGAGAGCCAAAGAAACTGCCTGAGAGTGAAAGAGGCTTACCTCCTTGTCTAGGAAAAAAAAATATCCACTTATCTTGATGCATAAAGCCATAAACTTTAAATCAACAACATGTAAATGTGTGTCTTACATTCACAATTTGTCAAGTTTGAGTGTTTGTTTCTACCTTTTCCCCTGTTGGTGATGGAGGAAACTAGCCACTGTGGATATGAACGCAAGAGCAAGAGCAATCAGCGCAGAAGGGGGAAAAAATCCACCATCGTCAGAAGATGTGTGCTTTTTCTGTCCCAGTGAACGTGGATTAGTGAGCAGCTACGTAATAAGTCTCCTTCGGGGTAATGCATGGGTAAGATTAATGATAATCAAGTCCACTTAGCCATGCTTATTTCCTCCGGGGATGCTGAATAAAAGTGACCAAAAGGTTAACTCAATTCCCTCTGTGTCTGTGTGCCACCCACTTTAAATCAAACAATTAGTACAACACTCAGATATAAATCACATCTCGCCAGTCTCTTAAAATCACTGCAGTGTGAGCTGTGCAAAACAGTAGTGTATAATTTTGCTCTCATTGTACAGCTCTTAAGTTGCATAGTGAGGCGAGACATTGTAATGGCACTGTAGAACATTCTTCATACTATTTTGATATTATGTCATTACAGGATTATTCGCATCTTTTTTCACTGTGGGCCTACACTGTATTCACTTTCTCTATTAAATAATTACCTATAATTCTGTATTTACCTTCATTGAACATGCATTTAATTTGGAATTCTGCCTTTATCAATAACTACTCTCTTTGTCATTACTATATAAAATTGAGTAGCCTACTCTTTCAAAGATTTCTCTGCTCTGCTTCCCTGTGTTGCTATGGTGACTAATGCTTAGTAACCATTCCACAGGAAGCTGTGTTGAACTTCACGTATCTGACAATGAGAAAAGATGTGACATGTTCATTGGGCCAAAGACACTCCGGCAATTTGGAAACGCAGACACGGCCCTAGAACCCGGAGGCCCTCTCACTGTATTCTGTTGCAGAAAGGGACCTGACTGGATGATAGCACAGCAGAGGCTGTTCAGCCTGTTAACACCTCACAGTAGGCTGAGATGGTTGGTAGCACCTTCAGTGCATGTCGTCTTGTGAATAAATCCTTACAGAGGACAGATACTGTTGCGTCTCAAAAAACAAACAAACTGAGAGGCCTCTTTGTAAGTGACAAACACAATGTCGGTGTCACGTCAGGTTAAAACTAGCCGTTCTTTTGAGTGTTTTTCTTTTTTTTTTTGTTTTTGCAATTTGCTGCGAGCGAGCATCAGGCAAGAGTTAAATTATTTATTACTTCATCATTATGTACATGTAATTCTGTGACAGCTTCTCCGTTTCCGTAATAGGTTAAAGTAGAACAGCCATGGCTGGAGGAGCTCCGCTAACAATTTATGCAAAGTTGAAATGCCACAAGAAGCCATAACCCACACCACGACGCACACACACACACACACACACATGCCCCCCTCAACCCCCCACCCCCAGGGGCCCTTCTCCACATCAGGCTCCCTGAATACTGAACACACAAAGTGGCAGCACAACAACAACATAAAAGTGTGTGTGTGTGTGTGTGTGTACGTGGGGACCATTGCCTCAGTGTAGATCCACAGTGATGCTGCACAGCACCAGGCTACATGCTCCCCCTCTAGGTCTGTCTAGGCGGCAGTATGGAGAAATGAATTTCCAGTTAATCCCTATACTGTGTCTGACAATGGCTGGACAATTAATTCCCATTAGAGTAGAAAAAAACAAAACAATGAGGCTCCCGCTATTAAGTACAAAACAAACCAGGGTGGATTATGCTCATCACATGCCAGATACAGTGCATTGCATTGTGGTGAAATTCAATTAGATTTCCTTTTGTTTTTATAGATAGGCCTGCAGGGCTACATGTGACATCCAGCAAGACTTAAATATTGTTATTCAATGGGATTAGCCTCAGTTCAAGGACTCTGAAGTGCTGTCTGGAGTATTTTAATGCAGGGAGTTTCTTACATTCTTGAAATTGTGCAAGCAGAGCTTTCAGTGTTACACAAAATGTAGAGGGTTTTTGACAGTGCATGTCCTGAATGGACCTAAGAGATGTTTTAGAAAGAAATTAAGTCTGAAAAGTTTCTTCCAAACTGCCACCATGAAAAGGGAAAGATAAAACGAAATATGCAAAAAGTGTTTGAAAGATAAGGAAAGAAGGGGAGTGTTTTTTTTTTTTTTGAGGCAATATGCAGTAAATATAAGTCATAGCAATGGCCTTCGAGACAAGGGCACTTGTGCCATTGTGGAGAGTTATCGTGGACGAGTCAGGCAAGTGGAGCTGGGTGGCGTGCGGCAAACATCGCTTGTTTGCCTGTACATCATTTTTGTATTTTGAATGACTTCATTCTTTCCCATTTGGTTGTGCAGTAGCTTTGTGGCGAGGCACCAACACGCCGGGAGTACAGATAAGAAGCGATGCGGCGGTGCACACACACAGGCATTTCCCCCAAATCGGCGACATCTCCCCGAGCTGTTTGCCCGTGGTGACCACGCCTGCGGAGATGTAATTCACTTATCAGGATGTAGGGAACCAGCAGACAGCGGCGCAAAGGGAAGGGGGGGAAAAAACAGCACACAACCAAGCCAGAGTGGGAGCGCCAGTGCAGAGAGAGAGAGAGAGAGAGAGAGAAAGTCGCCGCAGATAACGGCCCTCCGACTTCATGCGCCTGCAAATAGGTTTCCATTTCACTTTCACAGTTCACTGACGCTTGTCCACATAAATACCCCATCCGCCTGTCGCAGCAAGAAAAATAAAGTGCAATGCAGACACCCCGAGTGTGTGTGTGTGTGTTTAAGGTACGAGATATCTGAGAGTGGGGGGGGGGGGCAGCAAAAATGATGCAAGAACAACAAGCATCGGCCCCCTCACGACAAGAGCCCGCATCCTTGCAGACTGGGCAAGGAAAGGAAAGGGTTAAAGTAAAGCGTCCAAATCTCTCCCAAATGACGGTTTTCAGGGGCTGCAGCACATAGACTGACGGCACAATCTGTCCGACAGCTTCCAGGTCTGGCTTAGCCGGCAGCCGGACGCGGGAGGGCCAGCCTGGAGGGATTTTTCTCAAATCTACTCATAGGCTGCCCTCAAGGTTGGCCCCTGTGGAAGAGAGGGAATGCGACATTCACACACACACACAGACACACACACACACCTAACCCTAACTTGTTATGACAAAAACTGAATGACACTTAATAACAGAAGCGTTATGTCATAAACGTGTATTACTTGTTTATGACACGTTCATGTCAGTGTCATGTCACTCTTATGTCGATACTGTCAAGTAAAGTGTAACCTTTTGTTTTTTTAACTTGCATAAAACACTGTCCTGCGGCTTATACACAAGGCGGCTAATACACAGAGAATTGCTGTACATACATACATACACACCTCACACACATACACACCTCACACGCACACTCACATTTAATGAATCACAGGCATGTGATTCTATGTATACTATGATGTGACATGTATACTATGATGACACCGTTCACCAGCCAGTATCATAATGCTTCAAAAACCTGTGCCTCTCTTTGATCCACTCAGCTAATACTGTGTCTTAAGTTGAAATAACACATTTGTTTACCTAAAAAAGGCACAGGCACCCTGCTCTAAACATGCCGCTCGTTTCCACAAATCTGCGTCATATTCTTCTCCACGCCTGTCTTCAGTGTGATTGACATGCTGGCCGTCACCATGGCAATCCACCGCGTGCCTCGTCATGGCGGGATGTGATGTGAAAGGGCTTAGGCACGCTCATTAATAATGTCATCCATAATAGAATAAGGTGCCTCCACTGCCAAGCCCACTTCTCCGAGCCATTTGAGCGTTTATGACAGCATCCGAGCAGACTGTAAAAGTGAAGCACGAAAAGAGTAGGGAAACAGCGGCAACGCGAGAATTAAAAAGTAAATATGCACCCATGCCTCATGCCGTTTCTTCCCCTGAGAACAATGAGAAAGTGTATCTAAGGAGAAGTGGTAATGAGCAAGCTCAGTGGAGGACTCCTAAGGAGGCATGCCTTGGATATGTAGTGAATTATCTGTGTGGCTTCTCTATGGAGTTATGGTTTGCAATGAAGAACAACAGCATCTGTAACTCAGGTTAATATATGGCTCTGTATGCCAAATTGCTTTTGCAGGAGGGAAATTAAATGCAATGCTCGCGAACCTGTCGCACATTTGCTTACTGAAAGTTGGTTGCTGTGGCAACGACACTTGTAATATTAATCACAGATGTGATTTTGTTTTTCATAATTTAATACCAGAGAAAAGAGACACATATGAAATCCATATAATTACTTCATCCTTACATGGCACACAAATATCCAGCCAAGAATTTCTTTACCAGTTTAAGCTAATTAAGTGATCACTGTGCCAGCAAGCCATTAACGAAATCACACAAGCGCCAATAGTCTAATTCTTCGCCTTAAGGCAAGCAGCAATTGATTCTGTCACTTCCAATGGTCTCACATTTCACCGAGGCAAGCTGCTGACTTCTATTAAAATAGATCATTACAATGCAGGGGAAAGGAGCTGTGTGTATGTGTTTTCTTCTTTCCCAACTGTCTCTGAAACGCGTGCTCCATTGTGGTTGTGATGAATGAACTAAAGGCAATCCGCTTTGGATCACAGCTTTTGACCTGCTTTTGACCCCCCCACCCCCATTGACTTTTCCCCATTTCTTCCTCATGTAATCACACCTCAGCTCAAACTCCTCGAGTTTCAGCATACCTTGCTGCATCATTGCATATGACATCAGTGGAGTAAACTAGTCTGGAATCGACACAACTGTCTGACTGAAAGTCTTTATGAGGAGGCTGGCGATTTCACGAGTATCGCTGACAAAATGAAAACTGGTGTTACTTTGTGAAAAAACGGAACAGGCCCTGTAGAACTTCATGTTGCCTCTTTTAACTGGGGCTAAGGCTCGTTGAACAACTGAACAGCCATGTCCTAATAAAAAGGACCGGGTGTCTGTTGTGTCCACGGTCTTATTTTATTGAGGTTTTGTCTGTCCTCATTTCACTGTCATCATTCCCTCGTTAATTTGTGTAAGGCAATGTGTGTATTTCAGTGTACTGAAGTTTGGATGTGTATTATACCGCAGTTAGTTCTACTCGGGTAATTTGATTGGACAAGAGACACTCCATGAGTGCAGATATGCTGTATAACAGCAATGCAATACGTTTATGACTCGGCGCAGTCTGCTTTATAGAGCTAACCGGCAGGTTTTAATATGTCACTTGGCAACATGGTAGACCTCTATTTGCATCCTAAATAAACTATTTTTTCTTTGACAAGGCACGGAACTAATGAAATCAAAAGCTGCCGTCTCACACTAGTGCGTTTACTAGAGTAACATCTTAGAACCCAAAAGATCTGCAAAGCCAGCTCATAACTGGAGTTTTTACAATCAATGCACCTCAAGCTGCCAAAGGGAGCTGCCAAGCCTCAAGTGAACCCATTTGTAAAGCTTAAGAAGAATTGAATATTCACAGACAACAAAGGCAACTCTTCACGGACCACATTTTCAATTCATTTTAAACATTAGAAGTTAGAAATGTGCTTTGGTTGAACCTGTCAACCATGTGCAACCATTATGCTACAGATCAAATGCAAACTACATTCTAAATCTAAATCTTTAAGATTAAACGTGAGATTTGCTACAACATAATATGTGTCAGCAATTTGTAGTCAGAGAGTAAACCAGGACATCTTTTGAGATTTACAGTGACATCCTTGTGACAATGTACTTGTTTTCTGAGATCGAATGACAGGTTGAAGTAATTTGAAGAAATAATTACTTAGCTCCTCAAAGAGGTAAAAGCCTTATTTGACAGGCTGACTCTGAAGTTCACTATGCCTTTGAGAGCCCGTGTTGCTGAACACTTGGCATTTAAAGTGCATTCAAGCCTTGAGAAACCATTCAGTTCAATCAGGAGACAACAAAAAAGATAAATAAATAAAAAAGTAAATAGAAAACAACTGTCTGACAGGATGACAGGTCCCTCGCTTGGCGCCTAATTTGCGGGGAAGCGTCCCCGTCCAACCAAATGGGTGTGAACCATGGCGAACGGAAATCACAAAGAAAGCCTCTCAGAAGCTCGGGGGGTAAAATGGGCCGAGAACACAACGTGCCACACAAAAGGCCCAAGGTCACTGCGCGCCATCGAGCGAGAGACAGAGAGAGAGAGAGAGAGAGAGAGAGAGAGAGAGAAAGAGAGAGGGGAGCAAGGGGCCTGCTGCTCTGAAGTGGGCCAGAATGGCTCCTCGCTACTTGGCAGCACATTATCAGGCCCGCTGGCTCCAACGGCTCTCTTTGTGGCCTTTTTGTCTCGGCTACACTCAAATACCACGACTGAGACGGAAGGGGAGGAAGGTGGCGGATGGGGGTGGGTGGGTGGTTGGGTGGGCTGGTGACTGCAGTCCCCTTTTGCCCCTGATGGCTGGTCAGTCAGCACTCCAGCTGAGTCTGGCCCCACTTTAGCTGCGGCCTCGTGGGGAATTAACGGCACCCCCTCCTCCTGCCACTACCACCACCACCAACCAACACTGCCATCAGCACAAACATAAACATGGGCAAAAAGTGCAGGTGCTGCTGAGTCAGGGAAAAGCACGGCGAGTGACATCCCCTAAGTGCAGGCGGGAACAGTCATGCTTTTAGAGGAATCACTGCAGGAGAGGAGGTCTGGACAGGACTCTGCGCGCAAAAAGGCCCCCGTTGAATGGAGAGGAAGAGGGAGGGAGGGAGGGAGGGAGGGAGGAAGAGAGAGATGACAGTAGGATGTCTGAAGGGAAAATTGCCGTGCCTTTTTTGCCCCCTCCCCAGGCGGAGCAGGGGGCTTGTTGTTAAGTGACGGACTGAATCCATATAAAGCATTACCACCGATGGCACGTCAATAGCACACCATTAATGCACTTTTGTGACGCGTAGGACTTTGGGAACGAGCTATCCGGCGGCTGGGAGTGAACTCAGGCCTCTCTCCTGTCCTATAAGCCGTGTCTGTCTAAACAGACTCTCAGAATGTACCGGGCATAAAATATGATGTGATATTTATCTATAACTGGGAGACTGAGGTCAGGAGCACATTTCGGCGAATCACCCAATGAAGGTTACCACAGCGGTGTGCTGCAGGGAGAAACAGGTCACATACAGAGGCACTGCCAAAGTTCCCTTTAGACTCTCCCTGAAGCTCCTCCTGTAGAAGGACAAGACTAGAACACACACACACACACACACACACACACACACACACACAGATAAATGGTTACCCTGATTTTATACTTTAAGGGCCCTTTAGATTGAAGTGCTGTAAATGCTAATGAATAGGTTATTCCACATCTTCAAAGCATCCGCAAGCCTCTTCTTATACATTATCTGCACAGACAGGTAGAGTGGCCAGAGTGCAATGAAACTATACTTATGCTATCTGTGCCACAAAACATATATATATATATATATATATATATATATATATATATATAATATTATATTCTAAATAATCAGTTTAGTTGCGGCAGGCAGGGGGAGGGGAGCATCGAATCTCAATGTATGTGATCCTTTATTATTACATCTCTAGGAAGAGAGTAAGGAGTTCTTCTAAGGCCAAAGTGGAGAAGTGCGGAGAGGCATGTTTTTTTGTTACTGTGCGCATCCTGTCATCCCGAGTAAGTAGGCTCTTCCTTTTGTGGTTACAGCCAGATGGTACGTTTAATTTCCCTCCGACATCCCTCAAGAGAATCTCGCTGTCTCCTCAAACAGAGAAGGAAGGTGTTGGGTTGATGAGAACGACAAAGGCTCTGTCATCTGATTATGGGGTGAAACACCTTTGAGATTTCTAGGGATTCAGTGGAAACACGTTTTCGTTTTGCCCACTTGTAAAATACTGGATGTGCAAAAGGGCCTGGTCGAACAAGGGTGATGTCTTGGCACAAACTTCTCTCTTGGACTCCGGGATTTAAACTGAAGACAAGGCTTTGCAGATTGAACATATCACAAATCAATACGGTGCGTGTGAGAGACTCAATCTTACATGAGCTCTGAGGCCTCTCCTCCCCAGCTGTCCATTTCACCTCGGCTGCAGAAAAGAAATCTTTTACCGCAGCAGTCACTCAGGACATATTATCTGCAAAAGTAGAGCACAAGCCTATAAAAACCAATCCACTTCATTAAAAAAAATCATACAAATCTATGTAAAATGTCAGGCCATAAAATGCAGAATGCAAATAGTACATCATCTAATCCCCTCAGGTTTATTTTTCACATCATGGTAACACACAACAATTACAGACCCTTTCCCAGAGAATTCCCACACACCAGTGCACCTGCACCCCCTTTCCAACACGACGCACCACTGCGGAGAGCTCGAAAGATGGGCCAAAGGTCGGGAAGGAGACAAAGTAAAGAGGATGAACGCGCCATGAGCTCCAGACTACGATAATGCTAAATCCCGACTGGGTTTTTTTTCTTTCTTTATCAGTACGGGAGGGTGCTGCTGCTACTGCTGGATAGGCAGACCAACAGCTCAGGCTCCCCCCACAACAAGATATTACAACCCCTAAGTTCACTGCCCTTACCTGTGTGCCCAGCCTGGATGCGCGCCGTGATTGTTCTGACTTTCAAATAGTTTCTGCCCGTCTGATGGGATCAATTCAGCTAATCCTGCAGCCGCGCACGCATCCTGTGCTTGCGAACACAGGTATTTCTGGCTCGGTGCGATAAGTGTTTTTTTTTCTCTCTCTCTTTCTCTTGCCTGGTAGGGGCCTCTAACGCGGAAGGCTTCCCTCTAACTGGGATAAACAGGGTTTTTATCTGGCAGCTGTATTTGATGGCTGCGGGTATTTCGAATAGCAATTTGTCTGATCACAGGAAACCCACAGCAGTCAGTGGAATCAAATCAGATTTTAGACTTAGCAATTATTGTGTCTGTGTGTGTGTGTGTGATAGAGAGAGAGAATAAACATGAAACATAAAATATCATCATAGACTATAGGTACTGTCTACAGTAAAGCTTAGAGTAAGTGGATTAAGTACAAAAGAAAAACAAAAAAGCCATCATTTTTCTGTTTCATTCTGTTTCGTTAATGGAGCAACATGTTTGCAATGGAGTTTAAATTTAAACATGCTTGCTGGGAATGTTTACAAGATTATTGTTAAATTACACACCATGTACAGAGTGCTTGGCTGTGGAATGCATCAGGAAAAAACAAAAAAAGATCATAAAAATAAAAGTCCTCTGAGAGACAGAGCAACAATGACAAATGTTCTGAATAACTAAAGTGTGGGCAGAAATGGATTTGGATTGAAGACTGTTACTGTTTCCCTGAGAAGAAATGCTTGCTCATCCTCGTACCACATTCCTCTCTCTCTCTCTCTCTCTCTCTCACACACACACACACACATACACATTTCACCTGTCTTTCTTTGTCTGTCCTCTCTGCCACTTGCTCTTTGCTCTCTCAGTCTTTCTGTTTCCTGTCCTCTCTCCCTCCCTCTCTCTCTCTCTCTCTCTCTTACTGTCCTTCTGTCCTCCCAGGAGAAGGGCAGTGATGGGGTCGGGAGAGAGTGTCAGCCTCCCTCCTTCATTCCATTTCGAACACCAGCTTCATTTTCTGCTGACTGTCATCATCCGCCGCTGGTGGAAATCTATTTCCTCCTTTATCCTCCACTCCATGGGTTTCTTAGGGATGAAGCAAGGCTTTTTTTCGCTTTCCACTCCAGCAATCCCTATGAGACACCAATCAATCAATGTCATACACCTTCCTAACTCCTCACTGCAAAAGGCTTTGGGAAGGCAGCAGGAGCTGTGCCACCTACACTAAGGTCAAACGGGGTATTTCATCTACATGTTAGGAGCACAGATAGCCTAATGATAAAAGGTGGGAGGAAGACAAAGAGAGAGAGAAAGAAAGAAAGAGAGAGAGAGAAAGAATGAGAGAGTGAAAAAAAAACTAACAAGCTCCACTGAGGTTTCAGTTTCGTGCTTCTTCCAGAGTCTTCTCGGAGGCTGGGTGAAATGTATATCCATTAGAAATTATGAAAGAGAGAGAAAGAGAAAAAAGAATAGAAAGAGAGAGGGAGACACAGAGAGAGAAAGAGAGATATCTGCAAATGTGCATTGATTGGTCTCCACCTGACACTTTTCCTCTGGCGCTTTCTAAAGCAGTCAGGGGCCCCTGGGGTCCTCTTGTGAAGGGAGGTTGAGGAGGAGGAGGGGATCTCTGTGAGACTGTGACCTCTGTTATCTTGACGGGTTACATGAACAAAGCAGCGATTACCAGTGACCTCTAACACCCCGAGCAAAGGCAGAGCAGAGACAGACAGTTGCTGCAGTGAAACGAGATAGAGAGAGGGGGGGGGGGGGGAGAGAGAGGGAGAGGGCTCAGGAAACAAGGCTGCCAGGTCTCCGATCTGATGTTTCACTTTCCATCTGTTCGCCTCAGTTAATGTGGAGTGGAATCCAGGGGTGAGGCTGAGAGGAGAAGAGAATAGCAGAGAGGAGCGCTGAGGGGGAAGCACATCACTTCCTCTAAACCCCCCCACCCCATCCCCTCAAGCTGTGAGCGGCCCGCACGTGATGACAGACGGCTCGAGGCTGTGCATCGGCGGCAAACAATGCTGTTAAATTTATAACGAGAGCGAGGCCCCAACAACACTGGCTGAAGGCCATCTCGCCTCGCGCTGAGCGCCTGAGAAATGGGCACAAGATGGATGACACAGGTCAGCCAGTAAATACAGCACAAACAAGAGGCTACGGGGAAGGGGAAACGCACAGGGCTGAAGGTGGGGGGGTGGGGTGGGTGGTTATTGCCTTCATCCGAAAGGATGGCCGGGTCTAGGCGCTGTATCAGGGAAAGGGAATCTTACTGCCATCGGAAATGATTACTTAGAGGGGAATGTTTGCTATGATACTCTCCGCCATGCAAAACTAAGAGGGGTACAGCATGGGTTCCCAAAGTGGGGGTCGGGACCCCCCAGGGGGTCGCGGGACGCAGAGGGGTGGGTCGCGAAATAATTTCCATAAATCAAATAAATTTGGGAAAAATAAGAGCTGTCACTTGACCGCACTTTAAAGACTGAGTTCTGGATTTCAGTCGAGAGGGAATATCCACAGCTATTCAAGGCCGGACGTACTGACGCCGTTTGGCTCCACATACCTGTGCGAAAAGACTTTCTCTGCACTGACATATATTAAAAACCAATACAGATCGCGTCTAAATGTGGAGGATGATCTCCGTGTGGCCGTCTCCACAATTAAACCAAGAATGGACTTGCTGTGTTCCGCGCATAGCGCGCATCCATCTCATTAGATGAGATTAATGCTGAAACTTAGTTGCCAAAATGTAAATTTGCGCAGCAACAATGTACATATGTTTACAACAGTTTGTGGATATTACCCTGACTGAGATATTCTTCTGTAAAAATGGAAATTAAAGTAATGTTTCAAAGTTAAGTTTGCACGACAGCAATAATGTGCACTCATATGGATATTAATTAATTAATTAATCCATATCCATGGATATTAATTTTTGACTAAGGTATTCTGCTTTTATCATATAGTAAATTTCTATATGTAAAATCATAACAGGCTGCTCTGTTCTTTTGTGTTGTTGTTAAGCCCGTGTTTGGATAATCCTAGTGCGTATGACCAGTGCGCACATTTTATTTTATTTTTTGAGTCACATCCAGGGATAGTGGGGGCCGCCAGTCTCTGGCACGGTTATTTTGGGGGTCGCGGGTTGAAAAGTTTGGGAACCCCTGGGGTACAGCAAGGGGGATGCCGGAGGTGCAGCCAGAAAGTGTATCTAGTTTAAACATTTACATAATAAACAGGAGGATATTGAATGTAAGATGAAGACGAGGTGCTGTAGGGAAGGTAATGGAAGGTGTATGGGTGTGTGTGTGTGTGTGTTTGTGTATGTGTAGAGAAGGAGCATACATACCCATGCAGATAATAAGGAAATATTTCATTTCATCGCCTGAGTTTATTAATGCCAGCGTGTGTAGAGTTCTACCGCTCAGTCGATCGACCTGTGAACTTGGAGCAAAGCCCAGGCGAGTTCAGATACCACACAACGAGAGCGTTCTTGCCTCTCCTCCCTTCTTCCTCTAATCAATCCTTCCCCCCCCCCTTCTCTTCCTCCTTCCTTTCCTTTCCTTCTCTTCTTAGAGACCCCCTTGTCTCTGTTGAAGGGCTTGGACCAGGCAGGGATGACTGAACATCTGACTGATACAGAGCGGGTAGGCCGCTGGCAGGCAGCGTGCGCTCTTTTTGGTGAGGTCCACGATAACAAGTTCCCCTGGGTGGCCACCACTTGTCATTCAGGTGATCAAACAAGGAAGGAGATAATGTCATTTCTCCACTCCTCCATAAATCACCCCAGGAAACTCACCAGTCAGCACACACCAGTACTGTGGAGTGGAACTCCTCTTTCCAAGCACACTCTACAGGAAAGGACATCTAATGTCCCAGGATAGTTTAGTAGTGCCAGCTACAGTTAGCGGCCATCTCTCAATGCAGCGCTTGTATATGTCTATAGACTTCCGGCTCGCTAGCTGGTCATGACTTGTGATAGCGTAGCATCCTAATTATCTTTGTTGACAACGAAGAGCTGCATCGATCCCTGTGGGATTCAGGGAGGGTTTGTTGACACTGAGCTTGTTTTTTTCCAATCACTATCACAGCTTATTAGTAAGGAAAACACTGAATTCCATTTGATACCTCCAGGACATGATGCGAGGGAAATCGTCTACTCAGGCCAGTGGTGATGACGGCTGTAAAGGAGACTACTGCTCAGTCTGACCTTTAACTAGGAATGGAGCAGACATCGCTATCCGAATGCAGCACAGCCTCATCTGTACGTGCTGCATCTGCATCCGTGTGTTGGGAAACACAGCTGGTGCCATTTTGGCAGGTTCCGGTCATCTGTGGCTTTATCTATTTGCTCTCAATTAATTAGCATTATGTGTTTTAATGTGACTTTATTTTAAGTTTGAGTGAACATTTTGTTATTTTCCAATTAAGGAGGCAACGGTGTAGAAAATAGTGCAGTCGGGAGTGAATAAGTGAGTGTGTACGATATTACACCCCCCCAACAATGAATATATATGTGAAATTGCAGGAAATTACATCATTTTCTTTTTTATCTTGAGAAGGCCCCACATGCCCCCTGGTCTAATTGTGCACCTAGCAGGATGCCCTGGCTTTAGAAGTACAGTGAATAGTTAACAGTGTGACCGCAGCTGTGCCTCAACCGCCTCTCCTCACCTTACTTATACAGCACTGTTGACCCCAATGCCTTTACATTCACTCTCAGAATTACTTTTACACACAGCCACAGGGAGCAAGAGAGTTGATGCTGTTGTGTAAGCAGACTACAGCCACAAATAACACAACAGTGTGTGTGCGCATGTGAGTGGGTTAGTGTGTAATCGTGTGTGTGCGCAGATGTGCGTACGTGCATGAGAGAGACACAGTGACCTTCTCCGTCAGTTGCAGAGGGATAGGAGGCAGCTGGTCAGTAAGAGGGCGCAGCTGTTTGCGTCCCGGGGAACAGACGGCCGCATGTAACGGCGTAGCAGCACCGGGGACACCAGGGCCTGGATATTATCCCCCTCAGGCAAGAACGCCGACCCCAAGGCTGTCAACAAAACCCCAAATCCCCCACCAGAGCCAGCCGTCAGCATGATGCACACAAACCTTAAATGGCATTAAAAAAAACCCTGAAAGAACCCATTTCGGTTCCCTATAGTGTTTCAGTGGCTTACATACAAAGAGGTGCAGCTAGACTACCGAGATAAAAACGCTTCATCACATGATGAAACGCTAAATGCATACTAACATGGTGCATGCGTATAAATACATTGGAAACGCAGCTTGAGTATAGTCTTCCTTGTCAAAACACACCACTTTGGTATACAAATACGTGCCGTGACGCCCTAGCAGAACGCAATGTTTTTAAGTCTGCCTCTTCTCTGCTCATCTCTCTCGCTCTCCCTCTGGTCGCTTGTAGGTTGTGCATATGTAAGCTGGCGCAGTGTGGGGCCTGCTTGTCCAAGCAGTGGGGCTCCGACTCTCCATTTCCACAAATTTCATCCCTCAGGCTTGCGGACGGATATACACAAGTGTGTGTGCTTTGTTGCTCTTGTTGCTGCAAGTCTCGGGAGGTAGAGAGAGAAGTGTGTATTGTCCCTCTCATTGCCACAGGTCTGAACAAGGAGGAGGACATTATCATTCAAGGAGAAACGGCTCTCATTCCTTTTTTTTTCCCTTCTCCTCCACTCCTCTTGCTTGTTCATTCGTTCCTGCCGAATGCAGATGAACAAGAGTTCAGTCGTGCCTGGTCTAAGTTACAGGGAACTAGAGGTGGTGGTGGTGTGTGTGTGTGTGTGGGGTGTGTGTGTGAACGGAGATGGCGATAAATGCAGGAACTCGCGGGGTGAGACCTGACATTTGGAGACATGACATTAAGAGTGGATAAGGCCCCTCTGACTCATGTTTGGTACTTATTTTTATTTTGCACCCCCACCTAATTCTTCTTATTAACATCCTTCTTCGTCTGGAGAGCCATGTCCATGACTCACATGATGCACTTCATTATTGGTACGGATGTGCGGATAATCATGAGACCCACACACACAGACACAGAGACAGACACACAGAATCACGCACGCACAGAAAAGGCACAGAGTGAATTCAGACTGCAGTGAACGAATATTGTCCACACATTGCTAAAGATCGGCTCAAGTGATTTGATGGGGTGGCATTTTGGAAGGATCATTTGGTATAAGTGTTGCCTAAATGGAAGATTCTCCGTAGCATTGCACGGTGTATGTCATCTAAGCAATTGTCTAATCTCCTTTAAAACATGACAATTTGCTAGATGTGAGACAAAAAAATAGATGGTCATGGATTTTTTTTTATATATATTTTTTTCGGGCTTTATGCCTTTAATGATGGGACAGTGGAGACTGTCAGGAAGCGAATGGGAGAGAGAGCAGGGGTGGGATCCGGAAGGGACCACGGGGCGGGAATCGAACCCGGGTCGCCGGCGTACGGTGCAGGTGCCCCAGCTAGTTGCGCCACAGCTGGGGCCAGGTCATGGATTTTTAATAATAGCCTATATACCTAGCGCTATAACGTGGAATATAATGTAACAATTCTGCTCATACCCACTACTACCCAGACACACATTTCAACAGAATGTCCTTGCAAAGATGATGATGATTTGAAGAAGTGGTCAAAATGATAGTCTCCATCAGCTCACAATGGTTGCTGCACAGAACTATGCTTTCAGGAAACGCAAACCCCTGAACGACAAAACCTTTTTGTTTCGGCAATAAAAGAACAAATAATCTCATTTCCTGTCTTGTTTATCGAGCTACTAGCCTCTCTGCACACAACCATGCCCTGTCCTCCAAAACAATATACCCCCCCCCCCCCCTCCGGCTGCCACTGTCAACACAGGCGCATAATCCCAGGTGACGCGGGCCCTGATGCTGTGTGACAGTCCGCTGGCATTCCGCTCCCATCAGATCACTGGCTGCACACACCTGAGCAGAATCTCCCTCGTTCCAGTTCACCGACCTCCAGCCCGCAGCCCACCCAGTCTGTTTGTGTGTGAGGCTGTTTGTGTGCTGGCATATCCACCACCCCTTCACCCCCCCCCCCCCCGTTCTCCTCTGTTTGCACTTGGCTAAACACTCTTGAGGCCCCCCCACCCCACCCCACCCCACCCCACCCCACCCCACCCCATCCCTCCACCTCTTCTGTTATTCTATTTTTTTTTGTAAGGGGGTGTCACTCTACATCAGTCACCACGCTGTGACTGGGGGTGACAGGGGCACAGGGGTTGTTGGAGCTGTGATTCACGCTGTCGCACCTTCGATGGGATGTCGTCTCCGCTGCCCCTGCCCCCCCCCCCCATCCCCCCTGCCCATCAGGAAAGGTGTGTCACCCTCTGCACACACACCCCTTCCCTGCAGCCAGATGGAGGCACATTGCTTTCCTCCCAGATGTGCTCGCCGTTGGACACCTGGAGCGCCGAGGCCTAACGCACAGCACCTCATTCCCCCCAAGGCCACTGCCGAGCCCCAGTGAATGAATAAGAGATGGCAAGAGCTCCATCCCAACCTTTTCTCTCGCTTAATTCACTGGGAATAGAGATCTGTGCAGCATGGCACCCAAGCTGACACACACACACACACACCCCAGGCTGAATGCATTAAGCAAAACCACAGCACCATTGTTTTATTGATCCTTCACACAGGCTGGTGCCCTTAAGGGAATTGCTGAGAATCATTTCAAAAGAGAAGTAAACCTTGATGATTGTAATCAGGAGATATTATTATTGATTTTCTTCTGGAGCCCCCCACCCCGCCCCTCCTCCCGACTCTCTTTTTCCCACTGTGTGCTAAATAAAGGATCATTTCATTCCATGGCAGCGCTGTCCATCCCCGCTGCCCTCTGGTACTGGCCAGGCCCGGCCTTAATTCACTTTTGAGCTCATTACCTAGGCCAGGGCTGCTGTGGCATTTCCACCGAGAGACCTATTGACATGGTCTGCTCTGCACATCCAAAGAACCGCATGATCGAATAACAGGTGACTCTCCCCCCCCTCCTCCCTCTCCTCTTCATCTTTCCTTCTTCCTCCAGGAACTGCTATTTCCTGATTTAATTCAATCTATAAATTAATGACAGTAATGTGGAGGGACGGCGTAAATCCTATTCCGCGGGTCAAATTCTCCTTTAATTCCATCCTGATCCCTTCCTCTAATACAAGATTACACGGTCACTAACAAGGGCCTGCATCCTGGCTGTTTTGAATTAGCCCCCGTGTATCTCAAAGCAAAACGGCCGCGCTCTTTGAAGAGTCCGAGTCAATTACTGTCCGCTCAGCTGGCGTCGGTGGGTCACTCGCGTCCTTGTCTCACAGTAGGCTACGTAAACGACTACATGAAGATGTCGAGAGAGAGCACTTCAACTGTACTGCCAACGAAGGATTTTTTTTTTCAAATGAGGAAAAACAGAGAAGAATTTTCCTTCCCCCCCCCCTCCCTACACTTGTGATTCCGTTAGGGAGGTGGATTCGCCTCTGACAGCACTAGGCGCGGAGTGTGGCCCCTAAGCCAGAGAGAGAGAGATGGAGGCAGGCTGGTTAATTAGTACCTCTTAGAATCTCTTTAAGCTCAAAGTGCAGTCAGCGTAGGTTGCCAATCAAGCTTAGTGTTGATTCAATGTGCCCAAGTGCCTTTATTCCTTGGTGATGTGCCGGCATTGGGTAACTAGGCTGAGCATCTCAGGGAATTAAAATGCGTTTGGGGGAGTTTGGGGAGGATCACAGCTAGCAGCACTTTAAATAATCACTCAACTTTTGAGGGCGTAAATAGATAAGATTATTTAACGGGATGACTTCAGCAGTGCGTTCAGCGCACCACACAGAGTTGACAGACTTACTATGATTAAAAACCAAAACCAAAACAAAACAACAACAAAAAAAACAATTGTTGAGCAGAGAAAAAAGGCAACACACTGAACAAAATTCCTGTTGCTCCATAAAGTGAAAGTACGACAGTGAAGGAAAAATGTGTTTCTTCTGAAATAAACTTGACTCTCCACAAAATTGCAAGTGTGCTGATCAAGGAGATTCATCATAATTCATTTCTGTGGACCTGTGCTTCAACACCATTTCTGACTGCAGAGGAATATGTGCTTACACACAAACCATTTGCAGTATAAATGTTTACTCCCCCCCCCCCCCATGCACTCATATTTTGCTATATTTTCCCAGGAGAATTAGCACAGCATCCAACAAAACAGAAGGTAGCATCTCCACAGTTGTTCAGGTGCTTTTTTGATCTTGCTCTCTATGCGCCTCCATCACCTTGTTTACTTGTTTGAAAAGTAAATGAGCAAGTAGAAAAAGTGAGCGGAAAAAGTAGGACAGCTGGGAATACATATTTTAGCCAGATGCTGATTTACTTAGCTATACTTACAAACTCCTTTCTAAGTGCAACTGGAGATGTGTGTGTGTGTTGTCAGAGAGAGAGGCAGAGGAATACATATCACTAATAGATAAAGTAAACACTGCCATCTTGTGGATCGGGCCTGCCAAAGTAACAGTCTCCGCTTTTGTGTGATATGGAAGACTTACCAGTATGGCCTTGTACTTCCAGCATGTCAGCCAATTCTATCATCTTCATTGGAGGGCACTGTGGTTCTCTATTATGTTACTGCACAATAATAAAAATGCAATAAACATGCTGATAGACAGACAACCAAGGCTATATTATCCACTGATATGATAGAAATTATTCATTGTGTCCAGTGTAATAATGAACAGAAATCTAGTCAAAGTGTCTTACTGGCAATGCACATGCTCCCGTATGGTTAACATCTAGCTAGCATCAAGATAAAATCACCTTAATCTGTGTCCACCTATGTGGCTATAATCAGGTGCATCTGAAAAAGAAAGGGCTGAATCACCCATCAGCAGGTTACACCTAAAACCGAACACAACTTCTCATCTGCCTTGGCATTCACACCAAGGGCTAGCGGGAGCTGGGGAACAAAAACACACACACACACACACACACACACGAAGAGAACAACAAAAAAAAGGAGTTGTTTTTTCTCCTCGTCTCCTCCAAGGTTACAGGTCTATCACGCCTGAGGAGAGGCCCAGTTGATCAGGATGGATTATGTCTGGGCCGACCCTGGGGGCACCCTGCATCCCTGAGCCTCATCGGCCAGACAGCACGCTGGCACTTCGCATCAGCCTCAGCGGAGCCAGAGGTGAGGCCAGCTTCACCTCCGGAGCACGGATCCATGTCACCTTGTGCTAGGGAGCGGAGGGAGGGAGGGGGGCGAGGCAAGGCTGGCTCCTATCCCCGACGTCCTTCTCAGGGATTTTTTTTTCTCTCTTTGCTTCCACTGACGCCTGCAGACTCACCTGCCTGACCTTCAAAAGCAGCGAGCAGCACAGGGGTGGAAAACAACGGACAAACAACGCACCCTAATGTAGCATAGCATATTGGAGAGAGAGAGAGAGAGAGAGAGAGAGATCGTCAGCAAGTACTGAAGTGGGAGTAGTAGCACCTCTTCGTGTTTGTCACCCCGGTGCTTTCCTCGCACCTATGGAGGTTTGTGAGAACACTGCCACAAGCTACTGTATGTCTTTACTTATGCTACTGACGTCTGGCCCACTGTGCTGTATAGCTGGCTACTACTGCTGTTTTATTCTCCGATTTGGTGTTTATTCAGATGCCAGATGCTCAGAATTTTAATGTAGTGAAGTGTTCAACCTTTGTGTCCTCAATCTGGAGCTAATACCAGCAAGTATAATTGTATAATTCCCCATATAATTGCAGAAATCCAAGGCACTCATTAATTTCACGGACTCGGATTTGGGTTGTATGCACTCTAGATGAGACACATCTGCAGGCAGTACAGGTGAGAAACACTTTCCTACACTACAAATCCTTCAATCTTAAGAGGTTAAAGTCAGGGTCAACACAAGTCAACTCCAAATCCAGGACTCAGTGAAACACACTGCTGAGACAGTGAGTAAGCCTCTCGTGTAATGACTCCACTGTGATGGTCAACATAAAGCAACTCGGCTCAGGATTGCGACTGACTGAAGCTCAGCTAGAGTGGAGGTCTCTCTAAACCCAGTAGCCAACACATCAGAAATCAAGTCAGACCAGCCAGTTATCCTGTGTGTAATTAAGGATCATTATAGGAAATCACCATGGAAAAAGACTTGCCTTTTAGCATGGCTAAGCTTTGTCTTCAGATAGACAGACAGAAAGACACACACAGCAATCAGCGGGCTCATTAGTGGATCTTTAATTGAGCATTTTAAGTAAAGACTTTAGCACTTCCAGTCTGCACTTAACCGCCACCTGGCAGTCTAATCAGCTCGGCATTCAGCCCCTGACTCACTCTGCTCCTGCAGCTGCAGTAGCACCCCTTCACACCTACAACCTCATCACTCTTTCTGTCACAGCCAATCAATTGTGGCAACCTGCACAATGAACAGCCTTCACGCACAAAACAAACTAATAACTGGAGATTTCAAGTGGTGCACAGACCAAGGACGACAGGCGCGTGAAGTCATCAGAGAAAACAATCCTGTTTATTTATTGTTATGACAAGAAAGGGGTAAGTAAAAAAAAAAAAAAACACAACAAAAAAAAAAAAGCACAGTATTTGAAAAGCAGCAATACAAAAGTAGACAGCAAAATAATATGAATGGGGTGAAGGGTCATGAACACACTGATAACTGCCTTTCTTTCAATCAAGACATCACTCAAACAGTGAAGGGAAGGAATACACATTTTCTCTCTGTACAATATTGTTGGAGTTTTTTTTGGCCAGCACACACCCTTTTAAAAACTGATTTTGTCTTTTGCTATATTTGTATAAAAAATGTCTATCAAACCCTACAACCTAAAACAACCCCACACAATAAATGAAATCTCCTTTCAAAATTGTTTTCAATGTAAGACTTGGATCTCAAGAAGGACAGTCTTTCAGAAAGCTGCCCAATGTCTCTGGTCAAAGGACTCAAAACCAATACCATTACAGCCACTTAAAACGTCAATCACAGCAGACTGACATTTCAACCTCATCTATGGCCATGTAGGAATATTTCATCACTGAGTTAGTGCGCTGTTAAAACATAGCACCCTGATTATTTGCTAGAAGAGACTGAATATGTTAAGCACTATTTCAGGCCAAAGAAATGTAGGCTCTTACATATTCAAGAATCTGAAATGAATCATTCGCAGAGAACTGCCAGTGCATAATTAACTAATAGACAGCCCTGCAGTGTTGCAAACTTCAAGCCAACAGATCTTTTTAAAGATATCACAGCAGTCTCTTTTTGTGTTTGTGACAGTTATCAAGACATAATCGAGAGCTTTGTAGCAGTCCAACCCCCCGTAGACGGTGTTTCCTCCAAGAGCATTCTGAACCCAAAAATACCTAGAGACTTGTTTAAAGTCATTCACCTGATAAAGTGCTTTTGCTTTCACCCCACGTATTGTGTTCTCATTGTCCAGGTGCCCAGTCCCAAGCCCTTAGTTGGGCCACTGAAGGCTAGTAGCTAGTAATAGTGGCGGTGGTGGTCAAGTCCTAACGTTACACAGAAAGGCAGACGCTCACCAGCCGAACATGTACTCCATGGCTTTGGACACAAAAGTATCGTCTTTTCTTGGGGTCTGTCGGTCCGCAACAACCTATAGATAGAACATACATTTATGAGACAGGTCTTGAGAGGGTAGTTCATACATATCAGCAAAGTACAGTGAATGCATTCAACACAAGCTCCCAGTGTGAGGTGAATCTTTGACGGTCATTGTGCTTTGCTGAATCAATTAGGGGCAATACCTTCAAAGTCAATAGATGCAGAGCCAATAGAAGAGTTGCTTACTGCAGAATACAATCTGCACTCATTTCATTTGTGTATTGCACCACACACACCATCACACACCCCTCCCCACTAGGGGTCGACCAATTATCGGCCGGGCCGATTATTAGGGCCGATATTTAGCATTTTTATAATAATCGGTATCGGTCATTTTTCCCACCGATAAGCCGATATTGAAATGGATAAAGAATGAAACGCGCTACTTTGTCTGTAAAGCATCTCACTCCCTGCATTTGCTACTCTGTGGTCGAGAGTGTTGTCCCGCCCACTACACCGTCTGATTTGTTAGTTAGCACGAATGCAGCCAATCAGGACTTTGACTGAACACATTGAAAGTTTAGGATTCTCACTGAGGCAGACTGACTGGGCTTAAGCTGTACGGAGCTATTTTTCGAAGGTAGCCTAAGGAAGGTACCTTACATTGCTGAAGTTGCAATGAATCACAATCATCTACACTGAAGTTACAAAAACACCACTTTGTAAGCTATTGTCTCTTTGTTCCGGATCAATAAGTAAGGCTCCCACTTCCTTCATTTAGCGAATTCCCGATTAATGCACGTTAGTGATATGCTGTTTGCTGAAGTTGCAATGCTGTTTGCTGAAGTTGCAATGAATCACAATCATCTACACTAAAGTTACAAAAACATCACTTTGTAAGCTATTGTCTCTTTGATCCGGATCAATAAGTAAAGCACCCACTTCCTTCATTTAGCGAATTCCCGATTGATGCACGTTAGTTCATCGTTAGTATGCTGTTTAGCCTACTAGTTACAAACTCGGGTGTGCGCATCGAGAGTTCTTTGCCTCCGCCTCGTCCATTAATTGTGAATAACGGGACACCTTGGCGGACGTTACCCCTTAGGCCTACATAGTAGACAAGTCCTAAATTATGCGATAGCGAACGTCAAAAAGTCTAGTTGCTCCTTTTTGAAAACGGACCGTCAGAAAAGACCAGGCTACAGGCACCCAGGGCCAGCCGTAATTTAATCCGACCTGAAGTAAATCGCGTCCTGAGCTGGCTATTAATGTGCCTTTTAGGCTCACAAAAGTGTAGCTTAAAGCCTACATATGGACACAAATTGCATGCTTAAATAGCCTAAGAACCATTTTAAAACGGTTTTGTTAAACTATTCAACCGTAACACTTGCCATCACGCATGCACCTCTTCCTCTCTCCTGCACTCACACACACGATGGCAAAGCATCCTCTTTGTGACCGGTCCCTTAACATAGTTAACAAGCCCATTGTGTAGGCCTAGTCTAAGAAAATAATTGTTATCACTCAGCTCTTGGATTAACATCATACACAGGATTTACACTTGTGATGCAAGTTGATAGACAATTGTGTATCAAAAGAAGAAAGGAAAGTTTGCATAATTAAATGCTTTTGAATGATTTTTTTGCAGCATATCGCCTTTACTATCTACCCTCCTTTTTGACAACTGACATATCGGTTTTACATATTGGTTATCGGCCTCCTGTTTTGGTAATAATTGATATCAGCCCTGAAAAAAACATATCGGTCGATCCCTACTCCCCACACACACAAACACACACTAGTCCCAAGCTCCATTCATCCACTCCACTCATGTGTTCGAGCTCCAGCCCAAGGCTGTGTTGTACCTGGTAATCGCTGCTGGAGGCCTTGTAGGCAGCGCTGAGGGGCCTCATGGCGGAGCGGGGGGTGGAGACGGGATGGCTGGGGGTGCCGTTGGCCTTCGCCGGGGTGCTGAACACAGAGGCCGAGGAGCTGCCCCGCTCAGCAGAACCTTCCATCACATTCTGCACAGGGAGCAACAAAACACAAACACACACGCTCAATATGTGAGAAGAGGGAGGGGAACAAACAAACACAGACAAACATGCAAATGCTTGTAACCCAAGGTGCTGACTATGACGCATGAATCAATATGAGTCACGCAGTTCAATATTGGTCATGCAGTGACGAGCACTTTTATACTGTTTATGAACTGTATGAAACTGGTTTTTATTATCTGAGAGTTTTACCCAAGTGACAGCATGAACAAGAAAACTACTTTGCAGTGCTTATACAACCCTTGAAACTCATTCAATAACTTTGACAGAATATCAAAATACCAGTACCAACAACCATACTAACATACTGATACTAGTTATTGTAAGGCTGCTTAAAGTAAAAAGATATGAAAACATACAGAGATATGCATATATCCACAGATTTTGTTAGAGTGGTGAAATACATTCACACCGCTGACATTATATTGAGGAAAAAGTATATGCTAGTATGCTGTTTAGCCTACTAGTTACAAACTCGGGTGTGCGCATCGAGAGTTCTTTGCCTCCGCCTCGTCCATTAATTGTGAATAACGGGACACCTTGGCGGACGTTACCCCTTAGGCCTACATAGTAGACAAGTCCTAAATTATGCGATAGCGAACGTCAAAAAGTCTAGTTGCTCCTTTTTGAAAACGGACCGTCAGAAAAGACCAGGCTACAGGCACCCAGGGCCAGCCGTAATTTAATCCGACCTGAAGTAAATCGCGTCCTGAGCTGGCTATTAATGTGCCTTTTAGGCTCACAAAAGTGTAGCTTAAAGCCTACATATGGACACAAATTGCATGCTTAAATAGCCTAAGAACTATTTTAAAACGGTTTTGTTAAACTATTCAACCGTAACACTTGCCATCACGCATGCACCTCTTCCTCTCCCTCTCTCCTGCACTCACACACACGATGGCAAAGCATCCTCTTTGTGACCGGTCCCTTAACATAGTTAACAAGCCCATTGTGTAGGCCTAGTCTAAGAAAATAATTGTTATCACTCAGCTCTTGGATTAACATCATACACAGGATTTACACTTGTGATGCAAGTTGATAGACAATTGTGTATCAAAAGAAGAAAGGAAAGTTTGCATAATTAAATGCTTTTGAATGATTTTTTTGCAGCATATCAGAGAAAGTGGAATACAGTATGTCCAATATTCCAATATGTGGGTTAATGTTCTGCATTATGTCCATTATTCCAATATGTGGTTTAATGTTCTGCATTTCTCATTAGTGGGTCACTTTGACACTAAAAGTATGATTCTATGTAATGACTGTATGATATCTGTACTGTCCCTGTGTATATCTGTGTGTGACTGTACTTAGAGATAAGCGGGAATATTATGACTTTGCAGTGTTTCACTCTTCTGGCATATCTGCTCCGGATTGCCAGGTTCCACTAATCAGAGTCTGATTTGGGATGACCAACGCCATCTCCCGTCAGCCTGGAAGTATACTTAAACCGTAACTATTTCCTTGTCTAGTTAGAGCAGCTGATAGATCTTTAAGTGAAGTCATGCTGTCTCTCCCTTGATGCGCATCATTGTAAATAAACTGTTCCTGATTTTTCATACTATTGGTCTGACTGGGTCTCTATTCATCTGTGGTATCAAAATCACCATCAAGACACAGGAACAACCACATGTCTGATTAAAAGTGGCCCACCTTATCAATACAAGGCTTTACACCAATCATAATGGCCTCGCCAAAAATCCTTCCATCTTTACTGAGTGCTTTCCTTGCTTGGAGTTTGGACTGATACTGGATGTGCATCCAGTTGCCGGTGTTGGACATCTGTAATTGAAGACACACAGACATCTGGTAAAATGAGCAGTTGGCACTGATTTTGGTTGTCAAATCAAATGATATAAAGCTCAGCCTAGACTCTGGGAAATCATCTGTCAAAACATTTAAATGTGGATATCCTTCAGTGAAAATAAAACAAGTTATTTCCCCAGTTTTGTTTTAAAACTATTTATTTATCTATTTCTACAGTTATCCATGTGTACAGTACAGAACAGTACATAATATAGAAATATACTCGAGTCTGGGTCGTTTCCCGAATCCCACCCCATCCCTCTCTCCCCCTCACATGGCAGAATAATATATTATATAATATATATAGGGATGCACGATATATCGGCGGCCGATATATTATTGGCCGATAAGTGAAAAAATTAAAATATTATTATCGGTCCGATAACAGAATTCTGGCCGATAATTTGCGCCGATATTTTTTAAAGTCCTAATTTAGGCCTACGTATTAGGTCCGTCTGGCTACACTGAGCTTGGTTGGCTATACTTTTTCCTCAATATAATGTCAGCGGTGTGAATGTATTTCACCACTCTAACAAAATCTGTGGATATGCGTTCATTTGGGAATCTGGGGGGTATTCCAGAAAGCAGGTTTACTGGCTTAACTGGGTATGTTAACCCAGAGTTAGCGGTAAACCTGGGATTTCAGTTCCAGAAAGCTCAAAAATGATCAGGCTATGTAAGTAACTATGGTAACATAGGCTCTGAACTTAACCTGGTAGGGGGTAGGTTTTGTTCAGGTTATGTTCAATTATGTTCGGTTATTTCAGTGCATGTTCAATCAGGCCGCTATTTTTACACTTGTCACACAATGGCGTTTCATTTTGACGAAGGTCCGATTGACAAAGAAGCACAAAATCATGTAATATTCATCCGTGCAATTCACCGTGAGAGGGCGATAAGACCACGACATCACATGATAGCCTATCCATTCTTTTCCAAACAAGTTTTTCAAGAGCGCTAGAGTTTTTCAGCTGAATCCTAAATATAGGCTACTTGAAAAGCATGGTGGATTAGAATAGAATAAAATAAATCTTTAATGTAGGCTAGCTAGCCTACACCATATGGACATTTGTGTTTGGCTCACCAGACAGATGGACAAACAACATCTCAGACACATTGAAGATATAGGCCAATTAAAACAAGTACAGCACAAAAAAGGGGAAACATAGCCTATAGAAAATTAATAAATAAGTTTAAATAGCTGTACAGCTCAGCCGGGTATGCATGTTGTCACTAAGTTTGGTTAAGAATGCTGATGGCATTTGGGATAAAATATTTTTTTAATAGGCTACACACGCTCTCCGACTGGGAGTTTTTGTAGTGTTGGAGACACAGAGCATATCGGCAAGCTGTCGGTCGGTGCGTAAAGTTTGCCTTGCGCTAAAGCAGTTCCTGCGCAACTTCATTAGTTTTCCTGGATACAAACCCACAAGGATCATTAAAGTGTAGTTTCACCAACTGGCAGGTCAGCATCACTTATTAAATTTTCCAAATGTGCACCGAAATGTGTCCAATAGGCTACCCATGCCTTCCGACATTCACCCTTCCGATGATGGAGCGCAAAAGTTTAACTTGGCCCACAGCTGCAGGACCCGCGTTAAAATAGAAAATTACATTTGGGATTCTCAAAGAATTCTATGGCCCACTCAATCTGTGACAACTAGGCTAGTTTAAGAAAGCATCATTCAAAGCAGCCAATACAATACGTGATGTCCAGTGAATTATTTAATTGTTCTTTTGACATTAAATCTTAAACATACACATTTACACGGTCAGTTAGGCTATTCTCTGCCAAGCAAGGTCTCGGACGCAGGCGCTTAAGTATTGCTCTTTTTTTGTTATTACAGTTCTCTCCTCCTTGTAAGCCTCGACTACTCCGCCTCTAAAAAATACGGTGCTCAATTCCTATCGCCGGTTTCACTCATGGTTTCAACTCTCAATAGATGATGCCTTTAGAAGTTCGCCGTGAACGCGCACAACTCTAGGTTATCTAACACAGGGTTGATTGAACTAACTGGTAACCGGTGTTTTGGAACCGACAGCTCGGGTTTAGTCGCCACAGGTTCAGACAACCCAGAGGTTAAGTTTTATCTCAGTGTTTGTTAAAGGAGAATTCCGGTGTGATTTTGACCTAAAGTGTTTTGAAACATGATACCGAGTGTGAACGTATGTCTCATAGCCCATCTCGGCTTGTCCCCTGCACTCCGAAATCTGGCGCTAGTTAGTCGATGCTACCAACAAGGCGGTCAATGGTGGTGCCTCGGCATCGGCATAGCCATGCAAATAAATCACTGTTTTACACCATTTACGAGGCTCAATGTATCTCCACACTTGATTGGTAGACTTCCGAGGGCCCTGACATTTAAAACGAGACATTGAGAACTTTGAAAAAGCACTGGTAGTTTACTTACAAGACGATTTATACAGACAGTATCTTCTCGAAGTTTAGCGTTTGCAGCCATCTTGAATTTAGTCATGATAAGTCGAGCGACGAGTAAGAATGAACAGGTATGATTCAAAAAATAATTCCGTGGAAATGCATGGATTACAGTTGCTGCTACTGGAAGAAACTGTAATCCATGCATTTCCACAGAATTATTTTTGGAATCTGATCCCTTATCATACCTGTTCATTCTTACTCGTCGCTCGACTTATCGTGACTAAATTCAAGATGGCTGCAAACGCTAAACTTCGTGAAGATACTGTCTGTATAAATCGTCTTGTAAGTAAACTACCAGTGCTTTTTCAAAGTTCTCAATGTCTCGTTTTAAATGTCAGGGCCCTCGGAAGTCTACCAATGAAGTGTGGAGATACCTTGAGGCTCGTAAATGGTGTAAAACAGTGATTTATTTGCATGGCTATGCCAATGCCAATGCCGAGGCACCACCATTGACCGCCTTGTTGGTAGCATCGGCTAACTAGCGCCAGATTTCGGAGTGCAGGGGACAAGCCGAGATGGGCTATGAGACATACGTTCACACTCGGTATCATGTTTCAAAACACTTTAGGTCAAAATCACACCGGAATTCTCCTTTAAACCTCCTTTCTGGAATACCCCTCTGTGCATCTCAAAATCCTCTCGTGAATGATCCGCCATTTAACCTTACCAGAGCAGAGCTCAGCCCTATCTAGAGTCGTCTTGTGCTGATGTGTTTGCACCGCACTGGTCAGGGAAACAAATAAACAAACTCGTTAGTGGGACGAGTAAATAAGTAGGCCTAGTTCTAAGTTGTGTTTTAGTATTATATTTGCATTACTTTAGTTTGGGTTTTGTATTATTACCTAGAAATATGCTAACCATTCCTGCTTCAGTTCCAGACAGGTCATCATAATAAGTTATTAAAACCTTCGGGGCTAACCCCTTTCATTTCTGCTGCAGCAGGTTGTGCGCAACAGAGTAGATGGACATAAGATACAGTCTGAGGAGTTGCAGCTTTATTCAGTTACCCGCAGTTGAAACTAAACCTAAGTTTCCCTCACAAACTCTGATTTGGTCACTATACTGGATCTTCTCCAACACACATCCTCTACATACTTACAGCACACTGCCCCCACCTACACACACACACACTACACACACAGTCACTGCTCCACTCCCCTTCCGCCCACACACACATCTTCACTGTCATCACTCACATACATCATACATACAGTACTCTGCTTGCAATAGTAAGTCCCTTCACCATACTTGCAGTACACTGCCCCCCCCCCCCCCCCCCCAATACACAGCACATTGTCTCATGAGGAAGCTTCTCCAACACACATATTGCACACTGCCCTCTCCCCACATACACAGCACACTATCCCATCTCCCCTGTCATCCCCCCAACACACACACCAAGACCCCTGGCAGTTGGGTTAGCCCCTTGAGCCGTGGATCTGCCCAAGGTTTCTTCCTTGGTAAGGGAGTTTTTCCTTGCCCCTGTTGCTCTTGGGTGCTCCTTGTTGGTGCCCCCCCCCCCCCCAATCCCAATCCTCCCCCACCTTTCTTATGCAGCCCTTGCTACTTTATCTACTAAACCCCTCTTCTACTGCACTTTTTATCCCCCCCCCCCATAAATGCACAAATAGGCTGACACCAGACATAATTTCACTGCATTTCTTACTTCCAGTAACTATATGCATGTGACAATAAACTTCCTTGTACTGTAGCTTATTCCCAGCTGAGACGTTTATGAGTGTTTAGTCCTAAATGAAAACGATTCATACTCTCTAGCCACTCACTCGCAATTCACTGACGTCAGGTTCACTTAAAGGAGCCACACATACTGTAGGGCTAGGCTACTGTTATATTGACTGCTGTACTATTGAGGACTATTATGAGTTCTGTCCATCATTTGGTGGCAGGTAAAAATACTGCAATACAATTATACTTATTAAATGCTTTCACCAAAACACTTTTCACAATTTTTTTTCAAGAGTAATATTATCGGTTATCGTATCGGTATCGGCCACAACAAACCAATAAATATCGGTTATCGTTATCGGCCCTAAAATTCCATATCGGTGCATCTCTAAATATATATAAATATAGTGTGTGTTATTATTTCATTAGGCTATTGACTGAATTGACATTGTTTGTTTATTATTGCTAGTCTCCTTAATATAGTCTGACCAACATCTTAATTGTTCCCTGTTAAATTCAAGTGTTATATTGTTTTCTATTTCGCTTTGGACAAAAGCGTCTGCCAAATCCCATAACCATGCACATTTTTGTTAATATATATATATATATACATACAGCGGGGAAAATAAATATTGAACACGTCAACATTTTTTTGAGTAAGTATACTTCTAGTGAAGCTATTTGTATGAAATTTTCACCAGACATTAGTATTAACTTAGGTAATTCACACATATAAAAAAATCCAAACATTAATGTTCATAAGTAGAGTTATGAATAAAAAAGTGGAATGCCACAGGAAAAAAGTATTGAACACGCCTACTGAAATTTCTTAAATACTTTGTGGAAAACCCTTTATTTGTAATGAGAGCTTCAAGGCATTTCCTCTATGACAAAACTAATCAGTCGCAGTATTCAGGTGTGATTTTGGCCCATTCTTTTAAACAGATAGTCTTTTAATATTGAAGATTCCAGGGGTCCCACTTGTAAATCCTGATCTTTAGGTAACTTCCAAAACTGTTCAATTGGATTTAAGTCAGGGCCTGAATTTCCTTTCTCTGAAACCAATTGAGAGTTTCCTTTGCTGAATGCTTTGGATCGATCATTGTCCTGCTGGAAGGTCTAGCCATGTCTCATTCTCATTGTTCTGGTGGATGTCAAGATTCTCCCAGAAAAAATGGCTCCATTCATCATTTCTTCAACTGTATGAAGTCTGCCAGTACCATGAGATGAGAAACAGCCCCACACCGTGATGCCTCCACCTCCAAACTTCACTGTTGGTATGGTATTTTTAGGGTGATGCACAGTGCCATTTCTCCTCCAAATATGGTGTGTAGTATGACATCCAAAGAGTTAAATTTTGCTCTCACCTGACCAGAATACATTCTCTTAGTATTTTATAGGCTTGTCCAAATGTTGTGTAGAAAACTTTCAATGAGCTTCGACATGTTTTTCTTCAGTAATAAAGTCATGCGGTATGAGCGTGCATAGAGGCCATGGCGGTGGAGTGCATTACCTATGATTTTCTCTGTAACAATTGAACCTGCTGCCTCCCAGGCTTTCTGGAGTGGTCCTTGGCTCTTAGGCTACACTTCTGACTATCCTTCTGACTTCCTGGTCAGAAATCTTGTGAGGAGATCCTGTGCATGGCCGATTGATGATGCAGTGATGTTCCTTCCACTTGCAGATAATGGCTCCAATACTGCTTACTGGATGATTCTGAAGTTTTGAAATGCATCTGTTACCAGTTCCATTGATATGTTTTGCAACAATAATGTTGCAAAGGTCTTGGAAGAGCTCTTTGCTTTTACCCATCATGACATGTTTCTTGTGTAACAACTTGGTAACGAAAAACCTTTTTATAGCTCATCAATATGTACTAACCCAGCTTACATTAATTTGCACAGATAGGAGAGATAATTACTCTCTAACTATGTATAGATTCCAGCTCGTTCCTTGCCATTCCTTGCCTTTGTGTACAGTTTTTTCTTAGTGTGTTCAATACTTTTTCCCTGTGCCATTACACTTTTTTACTCATAACTCTACTTAGGGACATTAATGTTTGGATTTTTTAATATGTGTGGATTAACTAAGTTAATACTAATGTCTGTAGAAAATTTAATGCGAATAGCCTCTCTGGAAGTATACTTACTGAAAAAAATGTTGACGTGTTCAATACTTATTTTCTCCGCTGTATATATTCTGTAATATATACAGTACATATACAGGGATTATGCATTAACAAATAGACCAGGATTCTCACCACATGTTTCAGAACGTTGCCATACTGAGCAAACTGTAAAAGGATGTAGGAGGCAGAAGCAGGAGGAAACCTGTGGAAACAGGAAGAAAACCATGTAGAAATGCATTACCGGACACTTCAAAACAAGTCCAAAGTAAAACCTATACCAAACACAGATGAAGATCAAACAACAGTGTACTGTGCACTGTATAAAGCCAAAACCCATTTGCTATTGTGGTCTTGAAGAGCAATGCTGGATTGACAAGCGTGGGAATGCTCCTAACTGGGAATATGTCCATGAAGACATGAAAAACGAACAGGATGATTCTACACACCTCTTTCAAGCCACTTCATAAACCTGACATAACAAGCATATCCTACTCACATGGTCTATGAAACTTACTGTATACCATACTGAAAAGCCATGCCGCCAAAACACTTACCCAAATACAGTGACCCATGTGTCATCAAGCTGGTCCTCAGACGAAAGTGCATCACCTTGAGTGAAAAAGGGGTCAATCTGTGCTGGAGAAAGTACGGACTTCCTCTGTTGGCTTAAACTGGCTGGACTAAACACACTAGAGACTATGAAAGACACACATACATAGGGGTTAGGTCTACAAGACAGGGTAGCAAAGAAACAATCTGCTAATACAACGATGCTAAGAGGCTCACCTGTTCCTGGGGTTCCTGGAAAACTTGGCAAAGGAGACTGCAAGACAGAAAATGGCTGTGGAAGACAACAAAAGGTATAAGCAGTTTTCAGGCACAACCTTTTCAGATTCTGTTTGAAATCAGAATTGTGGTAAAGATGTACTCACTTGTCTCCGTGCACTGAGAGGGGACATGCCAACCCCTGGGCTGGCTAGGTCGTCATATATACTTCTGACTGGAGGTGCCCCACTCTTGTCTTTGGGAGTAGGGACCACAGGCTGAGGTGGAGAGCCTCCTGTTGTACAGAGGAGTTCCAAATCAATCAACACACTGCTCGTTAGTAATAGTAGGCCTAACGTTACATGACTGATATCAGGAGCATATTTTCCATACCTGCCATAAGAGGCGATCTCGTCTCGGTTCCAACACCGCTGACCCCAAAAGTGCGAGGCTGGGGTGTGACAGGTGCTGGCAGGTCTCCCATCAGAAACCCGGGTAAAAACTGGGCGCCTGTTCCGGGCTTGGGCGAAGTGGGTGAGCCAAGCGTCATTGGTTCTGTGCCTACTTCAGTATAAAAATGGCATCAAATTAGTCGCCTACCAATAAACGACATTTCATGGCCAGATATCGCTAAACGTTCATTCTCTTGTTCATGATCTGAATGTATATGACTAAGTGGCAATTCAGTCCAACACTTGTAGTTAGCTTTTAGCTTGCTAGCAAGGCGTCTACATTCACATAACGTTAGGCAGTTAACCTAGAACTAGCTAGAACCTAGAAGCAATGACTTCGGGCTAACTGATGTAAGCTAACGTTAACGTTAGAGAGTATTTCAACATTGCGCTAACGTTTACTTATAGGCCTCGGACCGATTTGTTTTAATCATGTTCAAGGTTTCTGTAATTGAATCAACAATCGTTCTATTCATCTTTTCTGGACGTGGTTAGGTTAATATTGTACCGGCTATGAGGCTAGCTAGATAACTCCATCTGAAACTTGGTGGTTCTGCTAGCTGATTGCTAGCTAGTTAGCTATCTAGTTAGCTTGTCACCACTGTCAACTAGCGATCTTGGCACCAAAACACTTTCTTTCAAACTGATTAGCAATCTACCAACCTTGAAATTCCATCGCTTGAGACAAAGACGAGTGACAATCTAAAATCCCAGGGAACTAACGTGGGACCTGCTCTGTCTTCACTGGTGCAGAATTTTCAAATAATGGCGGAAATTGCGCGTGCTGAAAAAATCACGGGGGTGCGGCGTACACACGTTACGCAGCGAAACAAACGCAACTGGGCACGTAACGTGAAATCTGCATAATAAAATCATTGAAAACAGAAAGCATACAATGTCGCTTGTTTACGATTTCATTGAACCTAAATGGAACACATGCATTGGCGTTATATTTATTGATAATTAACCCGATCAGTTCGTATCTAATATCAGTCGATGCTACAAGCTTGACTGTGTTGCTCCATGTTTGATAAACAGATGGACACTGCAGCGCAAATGTTCAGAACATATTCATCCTGTTAAATCTGTTCAATGTCATTATTAGATAAGAATATGATTTGAGTTTGTAATTGGCTTATTTTGCAAATTGGGGGAGACGTGGCGAGTCCTGAGCGTCTCTAGTCTACGTCATGTCATATGGTGGCATTTCGTTCACACACGCAACTTTGGATAGGCAGGAACCACCGGCGTTTAACATAGCCAATAAACCTTATCAAGCGTCAGCAGTTGTACTGCTCCCGGATTTAAACCCGGATAGAAGTCTGGTTCATCATAGGGATGTTGGTTGAAGAGCATTAAGTTGCATTACTCATTCAAGAATTTTAGGAGCTTCTTGAGGTGTTAAAGGTGAATGTGCATGCCTTATTGTTAACAGTGTTAGCTAGCTTGCTAACCCTTGCTTGATTGAAAAGTTAGCCCATGTTAGCCAGCCAATTATCGTTACCTAACATAACTTTGAGCAATGTTTGCATAATCGGTTTGGGAGCTGTAATGGTAAAGCGTAATGTCTGGCTGTAGCGGCTACATTTAAAGCATTCCAATGCCTCTGTTTCTCACTCATTGTTCTGCTAAGGGGCTAATTCCTCTAAGTTGGGCGTTACGATACCTTTGACGCTGAATAGGTTAACCACTGTTGTAATGTGATTTGTGATATATCAAGGGTTGCTATTTGGATTTAGGAAGCAGAGTTTGGTCAATTAACGCCAGTCCTGTCCTGAAAAATCACTGTTAATGTAAATACTTACAAATAAGTTGTTAGGACTGTGTTTGATCAACTGTTTTTGTGCGACAACTTATATCGTATCGTATGTCTGTTTTTAAACTGTCCCCCCCCCCTATTCTACCAGGACATCTAAAATACGGAGTTTCTTCAGGATACACTTCCTGAAGATGAACGAGTTTGAGATACACAAAGTTTGAGTCTGAGTCGTTTGTGAAGACTGCAAAGATGAACAGCAAGCAGATAAGCCGCCAGCAGTTCCAGCTAAGTCAGACATCCTGGAGCAGAGTGCTACTTGTATCTTGCATTGTACTATGCCTCGTTGCTAGAATTTCGTCTGATGAGGATTATTATAAATTACTTGGTGTCTCCAAAGAAGCAAGTACTAGAGAGATTCGACAGGCTTTCAAGAAGCTAGCCCTCACCATGCACCCTGACAAAAATCCAGTAAGTGTATGCCTAGGCTAATTTAGTAATGGATCAGATGATCCCGTCTGTGTAGGCCTAGTTGTTGTATTCATAACGTAGTCCATTCCCACAGAATGATGAAACTGCCCATGATGAGTTCCTGAAGATCAACCGTGCTTATGAGGTACTGAAGGATGAGGACCTGAGGAAGAAGTATGACAAGTACGGAGAGAAGGGACTGGACGAGCAACAGGGGGGACGATATGAAAGCTGGAACTTTTACAGATACGATTTTGGTAATTTCACCAGGAGACATCCACTCTCAGAGAATGCCAGGTAATGGGTAGGAATTGGGTATTGTGTGACACAATTGCATCTTTCTGTATGTGCACTTTGCAGGTATCTATGATGATGATCTGGAGATCATCACTTTAGACAGAGGTGACTTCGGTAAGTTCTTTCTCCCCTCCCCATCTCATATATCTATTATGTGAGTTCATATTCTTACGAGATATTTGGCCTTCACGCCCAAAAGCCCCTGCTGCTTTGTCTGTCGTGCTTCCTTGTTTTATTTTTTCAGATGCGGCTGTCAGTTCTGGGGAGCTGTGGTTCGTAAATTTCTACTTCCCTCGCTGTTCTCACTGCCATGATCTAGCCCCCACGGTGAGAATGAATTGAGATGTGTTGTTTGAGATGTTCAGGGCATGTATTCACATGCTGACTCTATATTGTTTATTTGAATGTGTTGTTTGCATTAATTCACATGTATTGCCGCCTCTACAGTGGAGGGAGTTTGCCAAAGAAATGGATGGAGTCATTAGGATCGGTGCTGTAAACTGTGGCGATAATGGGAGACTCTGCCGCAGCAAAGGCGTCAACAGCTATCCTAGCCTTTACATATTCAAAGCTGGAATGGTGAGAGCGAAGCACATTATACGGGGTGTTCATGTGGAGGTCTTTCATTTTGTGGTGAGGATTTTCATTTGATGAGATGCTCTTCTTCCAAACAGAATGCCGAGAAGTACTTTGGAGACCGGTCGAAAGAGAGCTTGACTAAGTTTGCCATGCAGTTTGTGAAGAGCAGAGTCACTGAGCTTTGGCAAGGTGAGCACAAGCAAGGTGTCTGTTTGCGTGCCCGTGCTTTCTGGGTGTCAGAGTTTGTATCTGTATATTCCCCACTCATAAATTTACAGCAAATGCTTGATAAATGTCAACGTTTTCATCTGATAAGTATCTGAGTATAGTGTTCCCGGTGTCTTGCTTGTCTAACCTCAAGGGGCTTTAATTTCCTTTCGCAGGAAACATCTTCAATGAGATCGACCGTGCATTTGCAGCCCGAATAGGGTGGCTGATTACTTTTTGTGCAGACACGGGAGGTAAGAAAGTCTCAGATGTAAGGCACAGTGCACTGAAAATGTCAACAGTACCAAAAACCAGCCATCTTAGCAGGTATTCCACATGTAACGCTGTCACAATGGCCGTTTGTCCATATTTCTTCTGCAGATTGCCTAGAGTCTCAAACAAGGCAGAAATTAGCTGGAATGTTGGTAAGACCATCGAACTATTTGACTATTATTGAAGTGGTGATTCTGGTTTGTGCGCTGAGAATTCAGAAACAAGTTTCCCTTGTTTGCGTTTCTGCTCACTGCAGGAGGGTCTAGTTCATGTTGGCTGGATGGACTGCTCCACACAGGCCGAGCTGTGTGAGAGCTTCGAGGTGACCTCGAGCACAACAGCATTTTTCCCACCAGGAAGCATGCTGAAAGACAAAGGCAGTGTGCTGGTAAAGACTGTTTTGTCTGTTTATTGATGCATCTGGGTAGCTAGTTTTAACACCTAAGGCTCAACCGGATGAGAAAAAAAATCCACTGACGTGGCGCTGCTACAAATGGTTGAGTACCTTAAAAGGTAACATGCAGATGTAGCACAGCACATGTCTCGTTAAACTGCTTTTGCATGCCTACTTTTGTTTCAGCCTTTTATTTGGTTTTAAAATGTTGTGACTCTAGCAATCATCTTAAAATGTAGGTAAAACCAATGCCATGGCTGACAATGCCAAAATATATCTTTTTTGTGTTTCACTTGTCCCTTTGATGGAGCCTGTAAAGCTCTTAAAAATGTCCAAGGCCCTTACAAAGTGAAGAATGTGTACAGCACGCACAGATGTAGTCACTCACCATGTTCAATCTGTGCACAGTATCTCCAGAGTTTGGACGCGAGGGAGATTTATACCCAGGTGCTGCAGCATCTCCCCGACCTTGAGACCCTCTCAAAGGATTCCTTTGAGGTGACAATCTCTTTCACTCTCTTTCTTTTCATTATTCTTCTTTTACTCTTTTCATGTGTCTTTCACGAGTAGCTTGTCCTCATGCACAGGGCCACAGTGAAAATGTTTGATTTGTGAATTAGCCTTCGGAGTCATTTGCAATCTGTTTTCATGATTGATAGGCAAAGCTGGCCCATCATCGTTGGCTGGTTAGCTTCACATTTGGACAGACTGGGTTGGCCTCTCATGAATACAAGAAGCTAAATGCCCTTCTGAAAGATGATCATATTCAGGTAAATGAAATATTAAATAAGTAAATAAATATTTGGTTGAAATATGAGTGAACTGAACGCTGTATATTCATACACACACACACACACACACACACACTGAATATTTAGAGAAGTTGCATAAAGGTGCTATGTAAGAGTTTTCTGTTTCCATGGAAGCAGATGTGCTGAAAATGTGTGTATTAATAGTTCACTGTTATTGATGTTACCTCAGATCTAAATGTCATTGTATCTGTCATGTATTTATGGAGAATAACAAGTTGTTTGTGGAGATAGCTGTTTCCGTGATTTATGTTAAGTGTTAACTGTATGGGAGGGTGATTTAATTATTAAACGGTGACTTTTGACTCTGCACAGGTCGGTAAGGTCGACTGCCTCGCTGAGGCGGAGCTGTGCAGTTCCCTTTACGTTCAGAAGCCCAGCATCGCCGTCTTCAAAGGCCTTGGCATCCATGACTTCGAGATTCATCATGGTGAGAAGATGCTGTCACTTTTAGCAGTCATAGCGACCATGAAACCGGATAGGCAGGGTCTTAGCTTGTGTCATGCACATGTTGTTGATTTTTTTTCCATGACTACGGCCAGCTTAGGGCTAATGCTTTCCGCTTCATAGGCAAGGATGTGCTGTACAACATTGTGGCCTTCGCCAAGGAGAGCGTGAAGGCCCACGTCACCACACTGAGACCAGAGAACTTCCCCAGCCATGAGAAGGAGCCCTGGCTGGTGGACTTCTTTGCCCCCGTGAGTCTCACATGTCTAATGACTATTTTTCTGTAACAGTAAGGGTGAATTCTTATTTGAGTATAAGTATATATACTCTTTTGATCCCGTGAGGGAAATTTGGTCTCTGCATTTATCCCATTCCGTGAATTAGTGAAACACACTCAGTACACAGTGAACACACAGTGAGGTGAAGCACACACTAATCCCGGCGCAGTGAGCTGCCTGCAACAACAGCGGCGCTCGGGGAGCAGTGAGTCAAGTCAAGTTTATTTATATAGCGCATTTCATACACAGAGGTCATTCAATGTGCTTTACATAAACAAAACCAAACAATAATAACAAATAAAAGCATAGAAGGGCAATATAGTCAAAGAATAGTTAAAAGGTAAAGATCATAATAAAAAGAAAACATAAAACACAAGGTAAAATCATTTAAAAATAAAGAATAATTAGTAAGCAAAAACAGGAAAAAGTAGTAAAAAAAAGTAATAAAAGACAAGGTAGAATAATTATCAAGGCAGATTCAGAATTTGTAACTCTGCACAGTTAGCAGAAAGCATCTGAGAACAGTTTGGTCTTAAGTCTAGATTTAAAACTGGCTACAGTTGGGGCCTTTTTGATGTCATCCGAAAGTTGGTTCCACAGCTGAGCCGCATAGCAGCTAAAAGCTGCTTCACCATGTTTAGTTCTAACTGTAGGTTTTACTAGCAGGTTTTTCACCTGGGACCTGAGAGGACGAGAAGGTGTGTACTGCTGAAGCATGTCTGACAAGTATTTAGGTCCTGCTCCATTTACTGATTTATAAACAAGCAATAGTGCTTTAAAGTCAATTCTGTGACTTACTGGAAGCCAGTGCAAGGACTTAATAATTGGAGTAATGTGGTCAGTTCTTTCAGTTTTTGTTAGAATCCTAGCTGCTGCATTTTGTATCACCTGAAGCTGTTTAATAGTCTTTTTAGGAAGGCCTGTGAACAGTCCATTGCAGTAATCAACCCTGCTGGAGATAAATGCATGAATGAGTTTTTCTAAGTCATGTTTTGACATCAGCCCTCTGAGTTTGGCAATATTTTTGAGGTGGTAAAAAGCTGATTTAGTTATCGCTTTCATGTGGCTGTTGAAATTTAGATCACTGTCAATTAATACACCAAGGTTTTTAACAGTATCCTTTGCCTTCAACCCTTTTGTGTCAAGGAGAGTGGCAACCCTAAGTCTTTCCTCCTTTTTACCAAATATAATTACTTCAGTTTTTTCTTTGTTCAGCTGAAGAAAATTTTGAGACATCCAGGTGTTGATTTGTTCTATACACTGACACATAGATTCAAGAGGACCATAGTCGTTTGGTGATAGAGCTAAGTAAATTTGTGCGTCATCTGCATAGCTATGATATGAAATCAAATTATTTTTAATGATTTGTCCAAGTGGGAGCATATAGAGGTTGAATAATAGTGGCCCCAAGATCGACCCCTGGGGAACACCACAGGTCAAGGACGTTGGTGGTGAGGTACAGTTTCCGATGGCAACAAAGAAGCTCCTTTCTTGTAGATATGATTTTAGCCAGCTGATAACTATGCCTGTAAATCCAACCCAGTGTTCTAGTCTGTGTAGTAAAATAGTGTGATCAACAGTGTCAAATGCTGCACTAAGGTCCAGTAGCTTTTTTTTTTTTTTTTTTTTTTTTACCTTTTACCTAAAAAGATGAAAACTCATTGCATGTATTAGTTGAGAGAAGTTCAGGCGCTAATTGGGGGGATTTGTTAACTTATCAACAGTTGAAAATAGAATATGAGTGTCCAGGAGCTGAGGTGGTCCACTCGGACATGACCACCTCAGCTCCTTCCACTTGGCTATCCTGCCCACCACAAGGTTTTTATAAATGTGGTAATTGTGCACAATGCTCAAATTCGTCCAACACAAAGTACTTCTCTCACCCTCGCACTGGCAAGAAATTTCTTATCTCTTCATTTATAAACTGCAACACCACACACGTAATCTATCTTCTAAAATGTCCCTGTGGACTGGCTTATATAGGGCAAACAAAACGGCAACTTAAAATACGGGTATCTGAACATAAGACCGCCATTCGCACCCAAAACCTAACATATGCCATGGCACGACATTACAAGGAGGCCAATCATGGTTCTCCGGCATCTTTGAGATTCTGGGGAATAGAGAAAATCACAGCCCCACCAAGAGGTGGTGACATTATTAAAAAGCTCCTATGTAGGGAAGCTTATTGGATACATGCACTTGGCACTTTAGAACCTTTAGGCCTTAATGATGAATTGAATCTATCATGCTTTCTGTAAATGTAAAACTGTTGATGTTAAATGTTTTTGTATTGTAAACTATATGCTTGTGTATACGGTTGCCTGTTCGAACATTTTAATTACTTCTCTGGTTTATGGGCAATTTGCCTTTAATGACTTAATGTTGTGAGTGTAGCTCCTTGGAAGCTGTGGGTGTATCTTCAGGTAGCCAACGCCCCCTTTATGCTCAATCACACCTGTAGGTAATCCTTATCAGGGCTTCACCCCCCATTCCTTCCAAGGACTCTGATGAAGATGTGACTACATCGAAACGTTAGTCTTGTTCTGCACCTTGTATCAAATAAATTAAAATTAAGAAGACATCTGAGCTGCACCGGCGTCTCTCCTTCTCTTTGAAATATCTGTCCTGGCCTGGTTGCACCGGATTGTTTGACAGAAGCGCGGAGAACCCTCCTTTGTCTACTGAGATACCACAGAGGCTAATTGGACAGGCCTTCTACGTTCCCGTTGCACGCTGCAAGAAGAGCTAAGAGGACCAGCTTTGAAACTATTAACGCAAGTACCAATGCACGATCAGAGACATTGTCGTACACTGATGAACAAGGTGCTGACATTATTGTGCCACACTCACTTTTTAAGGATACGTTCAAGCCGCCAGAGCCTAATATTCTATCCCTGACTAGGGAACTTGAAGACTTAAAGAAATCAGAGTCCAGATTTTTTGGCACTCCGTAACGTTGTCTGAGTACTGGAGAGCCAAACGCATTCCGCGCGGTTTACGTATTAACAAAATCCCGTCATTTGGTCTGGATGACAAATCCTTCATGCAAAAATGGGAGCACATTTTAAACAAATGCTCCCTTGATCTTATGCTCTTGATAATTGAGAAGACCAAGTCTGAACAAGAAAAATTAAAGACTGAGGCCATACGGGTGGAAGAGGAAATAAAAAGTAAAATTAATACAGATGCGTTTGCTGAGGTTACAGAAAACATCTCCACCACTCTATCCAGTTTTGTGAAAGATCTACAGACTTACAAAATGAAGAAATATGAACGTGATACTAAAGACTATGCTGATGGGACAGTTGGTACAGATGGTACGCGCCCCCATCTACAGCGAGTGAGGGAGACTCATCTGATGACCTAAGCGACGTCGGAGGTCGTTACATACCACCACAGCCCAACTCTACGTCTTTTTTGGACCAAGGCCACCATCGCCCAAGACAAAGACGAGGCGGGGCTCGAGGGGGAAGAAGAGAACTCCCGCCACCCACGCGTTGGTCCCCACGGAACCACCAGAGGAGACTGTAATCAACATCTCAGACTCTGACCTGACGGATACAGAGAAAGCAGTACTTCGGAAAGGACTCTCGTTTGCCCCATTTAACCATATTGACTCCTTCTCACTGAAAGTGGACTCGTTTAAATTTTTTAGACAGCTACACCTGAAACATTTCTTTTCTAGGCCCAGTGTCCTATTGAGTAACAGTATAAGCAAAAACTATGATCCCACTAGTGAACCTATTAGAGAAGTGACTCCTTTCAAGAAGAAATCTAGGTTCCTGCCGTCCTCCAATTTGAATCCCACCATAGTCACTTTCAGTCAGCTAGTTGATCAAGATATGGCCAAACTAAACATGTTGCGCCCTTCCAAAAATAAAAACTTGACAAAATGTGAATTTGATGCGCTACGCTCCTTGGAATCTAGAGAGGACATTATTATTCGTCCCGCTGATAAGGGGGGCGCTGTTGTTGTCATGGGCTTAAAGAACTACAACTGTGGTATATTGGAATTACTAAATGATGAAAAACACTACCAACCCCTTCCCTCTAATCCTACTTCTAGGATAAAAGAGTCGATTTATGAATATATTGATGCATCTCATAAAAAAGGTTGGATTACCGATAAAGAAAAGGCTTTTCTATTAAGTGATCACCCCCGATGTCCAGTATTTTATGGTCTACCTAAAATTCACAAACGACTCATTGACCCCCCTCTACGGCCCATTGTATCTGGCATAGGGAGCCTCACTGAGCCTCTCTCACAATTTGTTGATTTCTTTTTAAGACCGTATGTTCACAATCTACCATCATACCTTGGGGATACAACAGATGTTTTAAATCTTATAAATAATTGGAACTGTGAAAGCACTGATATCCTTGTATCTTTGGATGTACAAAGTCTTTATACATGCATACCCCACCACGTAGGTCTACAAGCAATGTCATTCTATCTTGCCAAACGTAGTGTTGATGTGTTGCCGCCATCAGAATTTCTTATAAATTTGATCGAGATTATTCTTTCGAATAATTTCTTTAAATACTCTGATCAATTCTATCTACAGCTACAAGGGACTGCAATGGGTAGTGCCTTTGCACCTTCATATGCCTGCCTAGTGATGGGTTATTGGGAAGAAAAATTTATCCACAATACTGAAAACCCTTTCTACTCCAAAATATCATTATGGCGCAGATACATTGATGATGTCCTTCTGATATGGAAGGGCACAATCAATGAGCTAAATAGTTTTTTGATCTATGCCAATTCCACTACAGATTATCTTGCTTTCACACTGGAGAATAACAACAAGTTCATTGATTTTTTAGACCTTACTATATCTAAGGACGAGAGCTACACCCTACAATCCACAATTTACCGCAAACCACTTAGTCGGAATACTTTGTTAAGAGCTGACAGTAATCACCCGCCTCATTTAATTCGCAACATACCAGTGGGTCAGTTCTTGCGACTTAGAAGAAATTGTAGTACAACGACTGATTTCAATTTAAAAGCAGCCAATCTAGCGCATCGTTTTGCACAACGCGGTTATGACCAGACTGATATTAACAAAGCTTGGGGCAGGGCTTTGAATACAGATCGCGCCTTACTGCTAAAGAAAAGAACGAAGCCACAAACAACATCTAGGCTATCTTTTTCCACTTGCTACACTCCAGCAGCGGGACACATAAAAAACATTATTCGCAAACACTGGCATGTACTAAAAAGTGACCCGACACTAAAGGATATTTGCGCTGAGCCACCCAGATTTATATTTAGGCGCGCTCGTAATATCCGCGATCGATTGGTCCACTCGGACATGACCACCTCAGCTCCTTCCACTTGGCTATCCTGCCCACCACAAGGTTTTTATAAATGTGGTAATTGTGCACAATGCTCAAATTCGTCCAACACAAAGTACTTCTCTCACCCTCGCACTGGCAAGAAATTTCTTATCTCTTCATTTATAAACTGCAACACCACACACGTAATCTATCTTCTAAAATGTCCCTGTGGACTGGCTTATATAGGGCAAACAAAACGGCAACTTAAAATACGGGTATCTGAACATAAGACCGCCATTCGCACCCAAAACCTAACATATGCCATGGCACGACATTACAAGGAGGCCAATCATGGTTCTCCGGCATCTTTGAGATTCTGGGGAATAGAGAAAATCACAGCCCCACCAAGAGGTGGTGACATTATTAAAAAGCTCCTATGTAGGGAAGCTTATTGGATACATGCACTTGGCACTTTAGAACCTTTAGGCCTTAATGATGAATTGAATCTATCATGCTTTCTGTAAATGTAAAACTGTTGATGTTAAATGTTTTTGTATTGTGAACTATATGCTTGTGTATACGGTTGCCTGTTCGAACATTTTAATTACTTCTCTGGTTTATGGGCAATTTGCCTTTAATGACTTAATGTTGTGAGTGTAGCTCCTTGGAAGCTGTGGGTGTATCTTCAGGTAGCCAACGCCCCCTTTATGCTCAATCACACCTGTAGGTAATCCTTATCAGGGCTTCACCCCCCATTCCTTCCAAGGACTCTGATGAAGATGTGACTACATCGAAACGTTAGTCTTGTTCTGCACCTTGTATCAAATAAATTAAAATTAAGAAGACATCTGAGCTGCACCGGCGTCTCTCCTTCTCTTTGAAATATCTGTCCTGGCCTGGTTGCACCGGATTGTTTGAAAGAAGCGCGGAGAACCCTCCTTTGTCTACTAGAATATGAGTGTTATTTGAACTTCTATTGATAATGTTAGAAAAGAAAGACTGTCTTGCTTTGCATATTTCAGAGTTATATGTGCGGAGCATCTCTTTATGGATTTCATAGTGGATCTGAAGTTTGTATTTACGCCATTTTCTTTCAGTCTTCCTACACTATCTTTTTAGAATTTTAACTGCTGGATTTTGCCTCCATGGTGCTTTCTGTTTGTCCTTAACTTTCTTGAATTGTAATGGAGCAATGTCATCCATAATGTTTGCCATTTTTGCATTAAAGTGATCAAATAAGTCTTCAGAGTCTGACAGTTGACTTGACTTTAGTGAAAGTGCTTGCTCAAAGAGAGCACTTGTCTGATTTATGATTAATTTATGATTCTCCTTTTTACCATCATAGCTGTGTTTTGAGTGTGTGGGGACAGACACATCAAAGAACACGCAGAAATGATCAGATAAGGCCAGGTCTTTAACAGCTGTAGAGACATCGAGACCCTTTGTGATAACAAGGTCGAGGGTATGGCCGAGAGAGTGAGTTGGCCCCTGTACACGCTGTGTTAGGGAGAAAGTATCGATTAGTGCAATGAATTCCTTGGCATAATTGTTTTCAGGATTATCCACATGCAAGTTTAGATCCCCTGATATAATAAGACAGTCAAACTCTATGCAAACAACTGATAGCAGTTCACCTAGCTCTTCAAGAAAAACTTTAGCTGAATGTTTTGGAGGCCTGTAAATTGTCAGTAATAAAATCTGAGGAGAAGACTTAATGCATGCACACAGATATTCAAATGAAGTAAAGTCACCGAATGACGACTGATTGCACTGAAAAGATGTCTTATTTGCTCTGGTAGCACTCAAAAAACTGAAATTTGGGGGAGCTGATTCGATGAGAGTAGCAGCACTGTTTGCTTGATCTAACCATGTCTCAGTTAAAAGTAAAAAATCAAGGTTGTGTGTGCAAATTAGATCATAAATTAAGAATGATTTGTTTGAAAGAGATCTGATATTTAGGAGTGCTAGTTTTGCTGTAAGTGTTGGGGAAATGTATAAGTATAAGTATATATACTCTTTTGATCCTGTGAGGGAAATTTGGTCTCTGCATTTATCCCAATCCGTGAATTAGTGAAACACACACAGGGCGAGGGGGTGGAGGTGCCCTTCGCTTGTTTGATGCTAATGATCTTGGGCTAGTAAAACTCTGCATGGCTACTGGTAGCAGTCTCTCCATTCTTGCAGGGAACATCATGTGCTTGGGTGGGGATGGTGATGGGTATTCAGGGGATCCTGTGGAGTTTGAGTGGGTGGTGGGATGACGGGGTGGGGATGGTGATGGGAGATTAGGGGGGTTTGTGTGGCCTGGGGAGTTTGATTGGGTGGGGATGTGATTGGGTGTGGGTGGTGATGGGAAATCAAGGAGGTTGGGGTTGAAAATTGATCCAGAGTCTCCATCTGCCTGCTGAGGTTCTGGGAAGTTTGTTGCAGACGCTCTGCTTTCAGCATGTATTCCAGTAGTGTATTCCATGTTGTTGTGTCTTTGTGGTGACAAGGAGTCGACGGAGGTGGGGAGGGGTATTGGTACTGGTGTTACAACATGAGACATGACCCTTCCTTTCTGATAGCCTCTCAGCAGCTTTGATAGGTGCTATCTCCTCATGCTCATCACATCCATTTGTTTGCTGAGATTCCAGGAGTTTGACGCCAGTGATTGACTTTGAGTCATTTTAGCAGCACCCATCTTATCTTGTCCAGTGGACATGGCTGGGCATTGTTGAGCTGGTTGTTTATGTTTCTCCAAGGTCTGCATTTCAGTGGAGGCTAGTGGGTGGTTACCAGAGGGCCCCACAGCAGGGGGGGTTGGGCATATCTCTGTTTCAGCCTGTGCAGAGTGCTTTGGTTTAGCTGAGTTGTTGATGTCATCCGCTTGTTCCGTCTGTATGGCCACTGAGCACTTATCAGAGGCTCGGCTCAAGGTTGGCAGAAAAAATGTTGGGTGCAGGAGAGAGAGGTGATAGTATTCGGTTAAGATCTTGGCCCCAGTCCAACTCGGCTCTGTGCTATTTGTACCGGACAGTGCCATCACTCCGGCGGAGTTTTTCTCTGCTGCCCGCTCTGACAGGACTGAGGAATCTAGAAAATCGAAAGGTGGCGGTGCATGACGAACAGCAAGTGGTGTGATCCTAGAAATGTCACCGTTCTCTCAAAGTCCTGCTCGCCTCATCTAGAACATCTAGCGATCGTCTGTCGACCCTTCTACCTGCCCCGTGAGTTTACTTCGGTAATATTCAACGCTGTCTACATTCCTCCACAAGCCAACACAGATGCTGCGGTTTCAGAATTGCAAGAAGTGTTAAATAGACAACAACACACGCACCCTGAAGCTGCGCTTATTGTGGCCGGTGATTTCAATCAAGTACATCTGAACCGGTCCATGCCTGAATTTATTCAACACATTCACTTCCCTACACGTGGTGACAACACACTGGATCACTGCTACACACAGTTCAAGAACAGTTACAAAGCGAAGTCTCTACCAGTGGGGTATACTACGAAGCACGTTAGACATATCTAGGCTATGTAGACATATCGAGGCTTGACAAAGCCTTAACTCAGGGGTATGCGTTAAGTGATACTACGATTGCAGTTATGTGATATATTTGTCAAACTAGGCTTTCAGCTCAGATCTGTGCGCGTTCTCGGTGTTGGGATGACTTTGGCCAATCGTGTAACGTGGAGACGCACAAGACCGCCTCTATTTAAAAACAGTTACTTCCGCATTCATGAGCGATAGCTTAATCTACACTGCGGTGATTTTTTTGTGTCTAACCTATAACATCAAATAAATCAATTGTCATCAGTTGTTGTAGGCTATGGTATGCACGTCCATAGTGGGATATTTGCACGCACCGCCCTATTAAAGCGCATTCGAGATCAAAAATGTTAGTAGAGGCGGAGTTCCACCTGTAAGATATATGACAGAATCCTACACGTGAGAACTTCGTTTTTAAAACAATTGATTGGTCAGTGTCCGGTAGATTACACGATTTGAGCTAGCACATAACCTCCTCCCGACCAGGTTTGGTTGACAGCATAAGATACCATGGTGATATAGCGACACTAAAACAGATCCACTTTCGTGTCACAGCATAGCCTGGCTTTGAGCGCAACATACCTTGCTAACCCACTAATCGAGGTTCGTAGTACACCCATAGACAGAGTACACCCCACAGCTTTCGGAAAATCAGATCATGCCGCTGTTTTCCTACTGCCTATGTACAAACAGAGAAGTCGGACGGACCCCCCAGTGACGAAGGAGGTCAATCGCTGGACTGACCAATCGGAAGCCAGTAGGGGTGTAAAGATTAACCGATACGTATCGGTATCCGTTTTTAACGTGTAAGATACGGCTACATCGATACGTGAAGCCCCGTATCGGAAAAAAACTGAAATGAACCAGTCATTATATCAATTTACTTGTTATGAATCGGTGCACAACCTTTTCTGCTCGCTCAGACTCATTTACGTTCCAAGCAGCGCGTTCATCCCACTTCCGGTTTTGAAACTATACGTGGCACGGAATTGTGGGTAATGCAGTTCGTTTTTGGTTACATTCATTGCCCAAAGTTGTCAAATGACCTCATTACCCATACATCTATTGCAACTTAACCAGGTGACAACTTGCACTCGGTCGGCTTTTGTTTTTCGAAATCCAGCGCGAAATTAAGCACTTATAGCATTCCTAAACAGCAACGATAGTCTGTAGAGTAGCCTTACCTTTGATGAAGGGATTTCCTTAATGTTAAATAATAATTTGGCCCTTGCTGCTAAAACGATGCATAAATTATTAGCCAATGATTTTGTTCATATTCACTCAGGCATTTTAGGTTTCTGCATTAGGTCTACTGTTGGAACAAAATAAGCCCAGAGAGTTCAATGATTTGTAGGCCTATTTTATTCTTGTAGGGTAGGCTAGGCCTATATGAGAAAAGGCCAAGATTGTCTTAAGCACTGTTTTATTTTATTTCGGTATTGTCTTACCTCAACAAGGCTACAGCTCCATGAAAACAATAAGATATAACTCTATACAATCTGTAAAGTCTATAAAAATGTACTTTTTTATGTTGTATTTGGCTGCTGTGCTTGACTGAAATGTAGACTATTCTTTTTTCATTTCAATACAGTATATGAAACAAACCTCAGTTTAGATAATCATATTCACACATTTTGTTGCCTAATTGACAACCATGACCATGATAATTGATAATATAAAATTAATGTGCACCTTGAGCAAATTATAAAAAATCTTTCAGAATGCTTTCCATTCTTGAACTGCATCGAATCGTACTGAATTGTTTTTTATAAACATGTATCTTTTCTTGTATCGAATCGTGCCCATGTATCTAGATGCGAATCGTATCGTCTTTTACATGAGAGATTCACACCCCTAGAAGCCAGGCTACAGGACGCCCTTAGCAACGTTGACTGGGAGATGTTCAAGACGAACTCTGCTGACATCAATGAGTTTACGGAAGTACCGGACTTTCTCCAACTTTTGCACATCTCCATAGAACTTTTTATTTATTATTTTTGATTTCTCCTCCATCTACCCATGTCCTTGATTGCCTAGCCTTTCTGCCCCCCCCCCCCCCCCACACCTCCCACCCCACCATCACCTCACATACATACAGCACACTGCTTGCTACAGTAAGCCTCCTCTACATACTTGCTGCACACTGCCCCCCCCCCCCCCACACACACATACACAGCACATTGTCTTCAGGATCTTCTCCAACACACATCCTCTACATACTTACAGCACACTGCCCCCACCTACCCACACACACACACACACACACACACACACACACACACACACACAGTCACTGCTCCACTCCCCTCCCGCCCACACACACATCTTCACTGTCATCACTCACATACATCATACATACAGTACTCTGCTTGCAATAGTAAGTCCCTTCACCATACTTGCAGTACACTGCCCCCCCCCCCCCCAATACACAGCACATTGTCTCATGAGGAAGCTTCTCCAACACACATATTGCACACTGCCCTCTGCCCACATACACAGCACACTATCCCATTTCCCCTGTCATCCCCCCAACACACACACCAAGACCCCTGGCAGTTGGGTTAGCCCCTTGAGCCGTGGATCTGCTCAAGGTTTCTTCCTTGGTAAGGGAGTTTTTCCTTCCCCCTGTTGCTCTTGGGTGCTCCTCAGGGCTCCAGAGTGCGACCAATTTGGTCGCATATGCGACCTAATTTTTCAAAAGTGCGACTAAAAAATATCGGAGGTCGCACCGGTGCAACCAGCTATTCGAGAGAGGAAAAAGTGTCCGCATTGAAACTCTACCTTTGGTTCAATAACAAACACATATTTGGCCAATTTTGTGGTTTAAACAAATCACAGATAGTGAAGGGCGGGACCTCCCCTCTGATTGGCTGTGGCCCAGTGCCTGTGTGTAAATTTGAAAATGCGTGTGCTGCAGATAGAGAGACAGAGGTCAGAGACCCGTCAGATAAACAGAGTGGATGTAGTTGCATTACAGTGTGTGGTCACATAGGTCGAGATAAATTTCCCCTCTCCCCACTGCCTTTCGGCGGCTGGCAGCAGCAAACCGATCAGACGAGCCCGAGATGATGATCAAGTTTATCGTTGCCTACAATAGGCCTAGTAAAACTTCCCTTCACCAAGTTCAGTCCGAAATAATTATTCACCAGAAAAATAGTTTGAACGTAAACCCGATGTACAGGAATGCCACTTGCGCCAAATTTATAGGAGCCATTGCAGATTAAAAGACGTCTTAAAATTGTGAACAATGCATACAAGGCCTTCCCGAACGACAGATACAGATATCGCCGAAAAGGAGTGCGTCATTGACCGCAGTTACATGCAGGGAGTAACCCGGTTTTCAACAGCAATATTTGTTTTGCGCGCGAGTTGTGTAAACTCATTCTGATGGCATCAGTCAATTTAATCCGGTATTTGGCGCAAACCGAATATCGCTGCTACATTTAAAGCCCGAATATTCCCTGCATGTATAACTGTGGTCATTGTGTACGGTGAATTGAATGGACACATTTAGATCGAGCATGGCAAGTCATTGCAATAGCCTATAATAATAGGCCTACCATTTCGTTACTGCATTAACCATAGTGATGTTCTTATTGAAAATTTAAAAATACTAAAATTAAAAAGTAAATTGCATTGTGGGGCTGTCAAATGATTATTGCAATCATCATTGGAAAATCACATAAAAATCCCCCAGGCTACTTGGAACATCTCTTTAAATTGTGCTCAAATACATTTCTATGGAAGATGCTATGGCGAGCTGGTTTAGCCAAGACCTAAAGATCATGAAGGATAGTATGTAAGACATTGAGCCATGAGATGTGCAGTTTGAAGCCCTTAAAAGACGTGCACTGTTAATTTACTCACTGTTATTTTTATTTAATTCATCTTGAGATGTTTTAAGTTTAAATTTCAGCTCACAGAAGCAATTAAAGCACCAACACTTCATTAAGTTACTTTTCTTGTAGAATTGTAAATCATAAGTCACAGGACAACCTATATAGGACAGTAATTAAGGAAAAAAAGTGAACCTGCTGCGGTGTTAAATGCGATGTGGTTTAAAATTTGGGTGCACCTAACTTTTGTGCTGGTGCACCTAAGAAAAAAAGTTAGGCGCACCAGTGCAACCAGTGCAAAAAGTTAGTCTGGGGCCCTGCTCCTTGTTGGCGCCCCCCCCCCCCCATCCCAATCCTCCCCCCCCCCCCCCCCATTAATGCACAAATAGGCTGACACCAGACATAATTTCACTGCATTTCTTACTTCCAGTAACTATATGCATGTGACAATAAACTTCCTTGTATCCTTGTATCCTTGTATTTGGTCTGAAGTATTCCCTGCGATTCCAAAAAAGGTTAAAATTGTCAATAAAATTCATCCCAACTGAAAAGCATGTTTTTGCGAGCCAGGTGTTTAAACTGAATAGTCTGGAAAATACAAAGCTTCCCTCTGCCGGGAGTGGGAAACTGATTTTGTATGAATTTGTATTCCAAGCTCATATATAAGCACAGTCTGAAGTAGTGGGCGATCGTGTAGATCAGCGGTTCCCAAACTTTTTTCCCCGCGGACCACCTTCTACATCCTGACTCGGCTTGCGTACCCCCACCATCCAACACATAAAAAAGTAACTCATTCTATTGACGCGTTCCAGGCATCGTTGTTTAATTAGCCACCCTACATGATAACATAATCAAAATGTGCAACTGGTCTATGAGCTCTCACATTAAAAAAAACAGTGTGGAGAACCACATTAGTATGGTTAGGTAGCATCTCACTGCAGACCACGCACTGTGGCTTTGGGCAGTCTGTCTCCCAATCCACGTGAAGCCTAGGCCTATATGCCTCATCATACTTTCGGTTTCTTCACGTGGTCTTTTCTGTCTCGTTCTTTCTTTTATCCCCCTGCGCTCCATCTCCACCTTCATTAGTCTGCCCCCCATCCCATTCCATCGTTACCTGTGTCCTGCTCGCTTCTCCTCTTCGATCGCTTTAATTAGGCCTTTTGGACAGTGTCCCTGTTTTTAGCCAGTTTTCCATGTTTACACAGCCTTCTACCTAGCCTATACTTCAACGAAACTAACGCGCTAGATATTCTGGCTGCCCGCAGGAAATCACGTGTAGCCTATTGTGTGTAGCTTATTTTTTAATGAAAACATACCCTATTATAGAGTTTACAAATGATTTTCTTTTAATTTAACATTTCCATATCATTATAACCTGATTCGAAATTATGTATTATTTATGAGTATTAATTAATCTTTTTTAACTCCTTTCCGCCATTGCCCTTTTCATTTCGCGTACTCCCGGTGGTACGCGAGCTGCCACTAGGGGGTACGCAAGATGAAAAGGGCAATGGCGGAAAGGAGTTAAAAAAGATTAATTAATACCACAGTTAGTACCACAGTTTGGGAATCCCTGGTGTAGATGGACTTTTAACAGCGACCGTTTGTTGCTCCGTGAGATTGTAGCTCTTCACCGTTAACGTTAGTCGGGGTTCGAACCGGCAACCCTCCGGTTACAAGTCTGAAGCGCTAACCAGTAGGCCACGGCTGCCCCTCAAGAGTGTTTCGTGTTTCGTGTTTCGTGTTTCAGCACTTAGCAAGGGTGATGCCACTATGTGCGTATTTACTTAGTGAGTCCTTGGATTACTGTGTAGTCTCTTGGGATTGGGTTGGGTTTGATGTCAGTGCTGGTCTCTTTGGAGGAATCTGCCAAGCTTGTGGAAACATTACTGTTGGTTGCAGTGCAAGATAAGATCTTGTTTGAGTGTGCACGTTTGACTCACGTGTTTGTCCCCCTGCAGTGGTGTCCTCCTTGCCGCGCTCTGCTGCCTGAGCTGAGGAAGGCCTCCATTCAGCTGGCGGGGCAGCTCAAGTTTGGGACGCTGGACTGCACCATTCACGATGGACTATGCAGCACGGTGAGTGTGAGGACGCGAGAGCCACTGCCAGCCTCCCAGTTCAAGCTCAACTTACAGTGAACACAGAGCTTGATCACAACACGGCCTTCCAGAATCTCATTTGTTTTTTTTGTTTTTGTGTGGGCGGTTGTATTTTGGGAAACATTTGTTTAGCCAATAGCGGTGTGAGCTGTAAACCAGGGGCCACAAATGACCACCCCTTGTGATAGAATGAGCAGCGATTTGTTGTGGGTCGCCTCTGGTTAACCCCCCCCAAACAACCCTCCACACCCAACCACCTGCTGCCCTGCAAGGGAGAGTGAATGATTGAGTCATCTCTGTGCCTTTGTGATTGTGAGCTGAGTGGGTGGTGGGTGGTTGAGGTGGGGGTGAATGGAGGCAGGATGGAGCAGTTTGTGATAGTGGCGGCCGGCCTTCTGCTCGGCCCCAGCCCTAGAGCACAGGCACAGATGGCCACACGATCAGGCCGAGGAGCTGGGGGAACACGCCGGAAGCCGCGGCGAGATAATTGAACTGCAAACTGCTGGGCGCTTCTGTAGTCAGTGTTGTGTTTTTTTTTTATTCATATAAATAGTATAATAATAAATTTCGAGGCGTCTGGTAATTGCAGCCTTCATTTACTAGTGAATGGCTCCTGTCGTGATGGTTAATTGTATATTAATACCGTAAACAGATCCGGTGTTTAACGCCTCCCCGTGAGAGCGTGTTTATGGGCTCCCCTATGGAGATAATGGGGAGAGTCACCGCAGTGATATTGGTCCGTGAAGTGTTGTTTTTGTTTTATTTTATTTATTTATTTGTTTGCAGTATAATATCCAAGCCTACCCAACCACCGTCATCTTCAACAAGACCAGCATCCACGAGTATGAGGGCCACCATTCGGCAGATGGCATCCTTGAGTTTATTGAGGTGAGGGCAGTGCAGCTTGCGCTTTCACTGATTAATGTCTGACTCAGTCTCGCCCCGCCACACTAACTGGCACTGAGAGGCCTTGAAGATCTCTGTGGCTTCTGCCCTTGTGTTTGCAATGATGCCCTTTTCCCTTCATCTGCCTTTCTTTTGTATTCAATCACTTGCATTGATTCTTTTCTCTTTCTTTCTTTCTTTCTTTCTTTCTTTCTTTCTTTCTTTCTTTCTTTCTTTCTTTCTTTCTTTCTTTCTTTCTTTCTTTCTTTCTTTCTTTCTTTCTTTCTTTCTTTCTTTCTTTCTTTCTTTCTTTCTTTCTTTCTTTCTTTCTTTCTTTCTTTCTTTCTTTCTTTCTACGGTTTTCCCCACTACCCATCCCTAATTCCTCTCCCTGTGGCCTATCTGTACCCACACAGGACTTGGTCAACCCAGTAGTGGTCACCCTGAACCCGGACACCTTCTCTGAGCTGGTGAAGAGGAGGAAGTCTGACGAGCTGTGGATGGTGGACTTCTACGCTCCATGGTGTGGCCCCTGCCAGGCCCTGCTGCCTGAGTGGAGGAGAGTGGCAAGGGTGCGTATGGGAGAGTGGCAAGGGTGCGTATGGGAGAGTGGCAAGGGTGCGTATGGGAGAGGGGCAAGGGTGCGTATGGGAGAGGGAACGGGCACAGAACTGGTGACACAAATGGAATAATGCATTTAGTCATAGAATTGGAAAGAGCAAGTTGGATATTCCAGTCCCTAATCAGGTTACCAAAAGACTGCCACTTTTGTTTATTTTAATGTAACTTATTGTCATGAAATGTAAATATAGCACGTTTTTAAATGCACCTCTGCATTATTGGTGCACATTTGCAGTGATGGAAGAAATGGAATAGATTTTGTTATTTATATTGTATAAAATTGGTTTAACTGTTTACAACTGTAAAACACTTGTCTGCAACCAGACATTCTGAGGTGGGAAACAGTAAACCATGTAATTGTTTTGAGTTGATTCAGCCCAGAGGTCTATTTCACAAAAGCAGAATTACAAAATCCAAGATAAGAGATGAAGTGAGGCTAGCGTTGTCTGGTCATCCTAGCTCAACATGTTTCATGAATGCCAAGTCAGGATGAGTAGGAGTGACTAGCTCAGGCCAGATGTAATTAATTCAGGATACATGCACATTCTCGGGTTTCCTCAGAAGAATGCATGGATTTCTTGGAATAACAAAGACGCAGAAAATAGCATAATTCACACCAAGTGAGCAAATGCTTTTGATAGAAGGAAGTAAAGTGAATACTTTTTTATTGAGGAAACGGCAGTTTTTTTAAAAGGTAAACTATGCAGTATTCGCAATTTCCTTACTGTTTTCTCGGTTTTTGCTTCTTTTTCGTTGGCTCTGTCATGACGAATGTCTGAGAAACTCCATCGCTACCTTTTTCTAGCCGGTGCCTGGCGTGTATGTTTATTTGAATGCAGTAAAGCAATTCGTTACACTCGTTATACTTCCTGACACTGAGGCCGTCGGCCCGCCGGCCCACAGTTGCAAGGGTGGTTTTTCCGCTCACAGGCGCTAGGGGGAAGCGAGACGGCCACCATTCAACCCAAAAAAAGTCATATAACCATTCCAATGACTCTGAAGCTGTTAAATGAAGGTAAATTAAGCTAAAAAAACTTGCATATTAATCTAACAAACCTGCATAGTGTGCCTTTAAAACGGCGAGTGTAGACGTTGCAGACCAACTGAATGCAGATTTATGTGTGCACCCACCTGATCCACGTGTGAGTGTTTCCCCGTCTAGGAATGCTTTGTCATTGAAAAAAGAGCATGGCACTATAAAGGAATACATACAGTATGACACTATATGACTATACCATCTTTATCATTGAATTATTTGAAAACACCTTTGAAAACTTGCCCTCCATGTCCAGTTAACCACTGCATTAGGCTATTCTTCAAACATCTATCAATAAAAGAAGCAAGCAATGAATATACTGTGAATAATTATAAAATAACTATCCCAATTAAAATAATATCCCTAATATGTAAACTATTTATGGTGTCTACAAGTCAAAATGGCAAATAGTATGCATAGGTACATGGAATGAAGTTTAAAAAACAAAAACAAAAAAAAACTAGCTGCATAGAATAAATCCCCATAGTAACATGTGTGCCTTTGCTTTTGTGAAACCAAGTCAAGGCGAAATTCAGCCAGGATAACCAAAAAATCCCATCTTAATCTGCTCTAGGTTTTGTGAAATAGGTGTGCAGCTGGGTTGCTGAACTTCCTGTTTCTGTAAGTGTGTGTTTGTTGGCAAGTTGAGTTGGTTGACACAAGGCGTTCTCTGTGTTTGATGTTCTCCACCTTTGCAGGTGTCTGTTAGAAGTTGATTCAGCTTCTATCAAGGACTGTTGTTGAGCAACTACCATGGTCTTTCTAAAAACATTGTTAAGAATAAAATAATTAAATTAAACCACGATGGTAATCATGGAGAGTGCTCAAATGAGTTTCTCTATTGTTTACCGATGGCAGTGGCCCCCCCAGATGAGTTAATAAGTGATGTTTGTGTATGCTAATAGAAACATGAATGAATAAGAAAAACGGGTCAACTAAATTGTGTTTTCCCCCTCAGATGCTGAACGGGATGGTTAGCGTGGGCACGGTGGACTGTCAGAAGCACCACTCCTTCTGCCAGGGGGAGGGTGTCCGGGCCTATCCTGAGATCCGCCTTTACTCGCACGGCAGCAACCACCGCGACCAGTACCAGTACGTGCCCCTGTTCTCCACTTACACAAACATGTTCAGAGGCCTAAGTGTGTGTAATGAGTCGGTTTAATTGTGTTTTTGTTCATTTCTTTTCAAAAACAGTAGTTACAATGGCTGGCACAGAGATGCACACTCTCTTCGCACTTGGGCAATGGGGTAATTAATTCAGTTTTACTTTATTCTGTTGTGGCAAGTGCATGTGTTTGTTTACTAGTCCAGTCCTTCCCTCAGAAAGCCATTCATACCTAATAATGTCATGTAATACTAAGTGTCCCCTGCTCCTGTTCTACAGGTTCCTGCCCAGAGCGTCAGTGGACTTGTCCCCGGAGGACTTTAAGAACCAGGTGCTGGGGGGTGCAGAGCACTGGGTGGTGGACTTCTACGCCCCATGGTGTGGGCCCTGCCAGCACTTCGCCCCCGAGTTTGAGTCTCTCGCACGGGTATGGCATCCTCTCTACTTCCCTCCCTCTTCCAACTCAAAACCTGCTATCATTTACCCACTGTAAAAGGCCACATGTCTCCCTGAGGCTAAGTGGCTAAGAAAAATGTCTTGTCTTGTCTCAGCATGTTGGCCATGTCTGAGCTGGAAGGGATAGGGGGTGGGTGGGGGTGGGACACTGCAGTGTGAACCAGTGATTAGGTGGCTCTCTGCTAGGAGGGTGTCTGACATCTGGGTCTGTCTGTGTTTTGCAGATGATGAAGGGCACAGTGAGAGCTGGGAAAGTGGACTGTCAGGCCCACTATCAGACCTGCCACAGCGCCGGAGTCAAGGCCTACCCGACCGTCCGCTTCTACCCACACCTGGGCACCAAGAGGGTGAGCTGCCATGTTCATGTCACATGCAATCTTCTGACTAGTCTCCAGCCAGTTTTTGATTTTTGCAAAATGTTTTTTTTTTTTTTTTGTACCTCCCAAGTAGTATTTGTATTTGTCACAACTGCTCTTTTGGTTCAGTTGTTTGTAATAATTATGGCAAGTTTGAAAAGTTTAAAAAATTTTTTTTTTTAAACTGCTTTTTTGGCACTCACTCCTGCCAATATTTGTATAATTGGCTGTAGTTTTTGCTCAGCCAGGCCTGCATTTTCATTGTAAATCCTCTTTTAGGACCCAGAAAAGCCCAAAATGGCCCCTGTTAGCTTTATTACCGACTGGCTGTGGCGTGGTGATTTTTTTTTTTTTTTTTTGTGGTGCTGCCAGTGTGTGTAGTGTAGCATCGCTAATCCACTGTCCCCCTCCTCTCCCCTCTGTGTGCGTTTCCCCGACAGCGGGACCAGGGCGGCGAGCACATCAACAGCCGCGACGCTGGCGTCATTGCCGACATCCTGCGGCAGCGCCTGCAGCAACTATCGCCATGGTTACAGGACAAGTCCTCCAAACTCAAGGTATAAGCTTCTTACAGGATTTTTTTTTTTTTCATATTATTTTTAATTTTCTTTTTGCAATAACTGGTGGCTCCTTAAATCTAGGACTGTGTGCGGCGGAGCGCGGGTGTCATAAGTTTGTGTCAGGCCGCTACTCTCAGGGCTTAGCATGCTAATGAAGGAGATGACGAGCCAGTGCGGTGCTGGTGAAGGGGATGGGGCAGGGTGAAGTAAGGTGAAGACAAGTGGTGCTGGAGGTCTCTGAGCCTCATACTAGGTATAAAAATAGAGCAGGAAAAGTAAAGGCTCGTAAGCAGTTAGCAAAGTCTTGGATTTAAATGACTTGGTAAATATCACATTCACATCAAGAGCAATGTTGATTTTATTTTTATTTTTTTATTTTTTTCCTGACATTTTTACGTTATGTTGTACAGCGCTTTCATTTTGCCAGGTAATTGGAGTAAGAGCTGTTGTGTAGCATGTGCTGAGTTCATCTGTTCGTTTGGACATGTTGTTTTGAAGTGTATGTAATATTTTTTAAACATTTGTCTTTTTTTACACTTTACAGGATGAACTATAATACACCTAGGGACAGAATGGATTAGAGATGAAAAAAGGAAGTCACAGATGCACACATTCAAACAAAAGACTCTGCTCAGAGGTTTGTTTATGGTTTACCGCAAAGGATCATGGGATAAGAATCCTCCATTTAAATTCTTGTCTGTTCCAACATCATCTGGGAGCAAGCTTTTCCTAGAATTGACACACCTCGCCTAGCAGAAGACGTCTCACCAAAAAAACGTTAATGGTTGAGGAAGAGGATGCCAGTGTTTCATACAATGCCTGTCCAAATCACTGGACATCTGTCCTTATAATCTGAATGTACTGTTTGATCATGTTGTGATATATTTATGAGTTTGTACAACAATGATGGGCAAAAGCTACTATCATTTTTATCTGATAACTGTAAGTGTTTTTTTTTTAATCTGAGGATCTCAACTGGCTTTAGTGTTGTAATGAAGTTGAGAAGTGAATACTGTGTGTGAAAATGGAAAAATGAGATTTGTTACCATAATGCACAGAACTACACAACGTTACTTTTTTTTTTTACAGGAACCACTATTTATTAGGCATGAAGAATCCAGAACACACCCCAGTGTGCCTAAGCTTATTAAAGGTTGTCTACCATATGTAGAAACATGTTAACATGAGCTATAGGCTACATGTTCTGTGTGTTCTGAGTGTTCTGTGTCACTTTTACAGAACACTCTTAGATATCACTTAGTTATTTCGGTTTACTTGCACAGAGCTTTTTAATGGAAAAAAAAGAAACATTTAAAAACAAAAATGTCTTTTGTGGTTATATTGAATTGGTCATCATGGCCATGTCTCTTCAGCCTAAATGCTTCTCAGTGAAGCATCAGTTCCTTGTCTGTTCCACTGGGGGGCAGTGCAGTATAATACTGCTTTTACTAGGACACACAGTATGATATAACACATTATTTTTAATTATGCCCTACCTTAAATTTGCCTACTGCAAGTGACATGTTAGGCTGGCCTTTTGAAGTTATTGAACACTTATTAAGATATCGTCAAAGTATTTGTATTATATGTTCAATTCAAAAGCTAAACTTTTTGTAGAGAGATGAAAGGGCTTCGATTCCAGACAGCAATGGGCACGAAGCTAACTTTGACGTCGTTTTCCAACGACCCTGTAAAGTTTCTTCTAAAAGCCAGACACAGCCGTTCTTCCTAGACCTGTCGCGCAGTGCTACTGTCTCCTGTGGGAGGCGGCACTGTGCGCATGAATAATTCCTGCTGTCATTTGCATGGAAGGGTCTGATCTTGAGCAGAGTATGTAAGTGATCTCTGACAGTGCCTGTGCGGTGTGTTCCATCTCGAATCTTTGCACACCATCTTCTGTCATCTAGTCAACTCCGTCTCTCAGGTAATCACTCAGTCCCTTTCTCTTTTTATGCCTTCCTTGCGCTCGTGCGCGCGCACACACACTCACATCCCTGACTCGCTCTGCTCATCTCGCTCTCTCCTCTCTCTTTCTTCCTTTTGAGGACCCCATAGCATGGGCATCTCTGCTGACGGGCCTGAGAGGTGGGGTGAAGGTGGTCCTCTCCTCTGCCTGAAAGTTGCAGATGTGGGTCGGATGAAAAAACACAGATGAGAGTACCGTGGCAACAACACATCAGCTCACCCTTTACCCTCCACGACCACCACTTTAAGCCCCACCCTCCACCACCACCACCTTTAGCCCCCGTTTCCCCCGCCGTCATGAACTCTCCTCCTAGCCCTGGGCGCGCTTAGTGTGTGTCCTGGCACGGCGGATGGAACAGGACACGACCCGTGGTGGCCACATCGCTGACACCAAGGACACGCTGCTTGCCCTGGACCAGGGATCACACAGGCCTTTTTCGCTCACACCCACTGGAACAAACTCCTCCAGCAGAATGACCGCACTGGACCCTACTGACATCAGCGGGGTGATCAGCTTCCAACCTTTTCATCTGCGAAATTATGGGTCAAGCAGGGCAAGAGAGGATGGAGAGTGACCAAAAACAAGGCAGGCGGGGAAAAACGCACTCCCAAATGGGACGAGCGTTTTGAGAAACAGAAACGTTTATCTTAAAAATATAAAAGACAGGATGTTACTACTGAGAAGTCCTGTGAAAAGACTTGTAGAAGGTCCCCTGTGGACTCGTTCACTGCCCATGTGCAACTCTGCTCCAAGAACTCCAGTTCCCGCTGGTGCGGCCCGAGTTCAGGGTGACTGAATGATTGCACTGTGTTTATTTTCCTCCACTCTGAGGTGGAAAAATCCCACCTGGGGCCACTGGAAGAGGTTCGCGGCTGGCAGCGCGTCCACCAGTTCTGGCGTCAGCGAGTTGTAACACCTTGTAACCGCAGTGTGGTTTTTACGAGGGGAACACTGGAGTTCACGGAAAACACACAATACACTTTAAAATGCGCACGTCATATGAAACAATAACAAAAGATGCATTTTGTAATTTATATTGTTATTAAAGGTCCATTACATGAAATATCACACCGACCAAAAAAAGAGCAGGGGAAACACTCACACGCTCTCATTCCCTGCCGGTTTAGTTCATTTTGATCATGTTTTGTTGCCATTTGTGGAAAATAATATAGTTCGCATGGAACTGTGTGGTGGGGGTAACGAACACAAGCAAAAGCGTTTTAGGAGTCCCCTGTGGCCTTTATTCTATCTGTTAAATTTGTCTCACCGGTTGCTACCCGGGAGTCCTCAGGCAAACCTAATGGTTTCCCTCCAGGTGCCAGGCTTACTTTATAATTAAAAAGCCAGTGAGTGACTGACAGCAATATCACAGGCGTTTATATTCAGGTCTTAAAAAACGACGTGAATGTGGGCGGTGGGGGTTGGTTTGCTGGTTCACCATCAGTCAGGTATTTGTCAGGTCTGTTGTAGCCAAATGTCTTAGAGGCTGAGCGATTTCACATTTAAAATGATGACTCTGTCTTCTAGGAAGGACACAACATCTTATGTTCTCACGTCTTCTCTGGTTTTAAAATGGAACTTTCAGCCTCACTGTGGAGGCCTAGGCCTACTCACACGGGCATTTGTCTAAATATACAAAATTAGCCCAGGCAATCACTGAGCGCTTATGTTTATATCACTTCACTGACAAGTCACATGTCCTTTGCATGGGAGTACAAAATTAAAGTTACATCCTTATACTGTAATGGAAAAGGGGATGGCTGGATGAGGTCCTATAATGCCAAGTGACAACTAGGATATAACTCCTTTTATTCTGTTTATTTCAACCTATAGGAAGCAAAGCAAATAGTTAAAATACACACAAACACAGCACTGTGCATGGTTACAGTAAGAAATAAAAAAAAAAACAGCAAAATACAGAAAGAATGTTTGACCAGTGCACTTATTTACACACTGCAACAACCTGTGAGCAAATATTTTCCCTGTTGCCCACCAGGGGACTAATGTGTCAGTCAGCTTTCAGGCCGTCTAAGAACATGCCATCTGATAAAACATTTAGCCATAGTTACCTTTTTAGGAGCCAGACGTTAGCAAACATATTATTAAGACTGTGTAAACAGTTAACAGTGACTGCGTCTCTGCTCAGTGGCCAGTTGTAGGGTTGCCCATGGCTAGGTGCAGAGTTTACCAGAGTGCTTAAGGTGCCAGCCACTCATTGTGATGTTTTGTTAATCAGTAATTAGCAACATCTTGACACAGGGTTGGGCGTGTGCTTGTCCTCTGCTGATAATTCAATTAGTTTGCGGTGGCTGGCAGGCCACAAACGAGCCATTGTTAGCGGGTCGATGTTGGAGACCGGCCTGCTCTGATTTGTTTTGCAGGAGAGAGACATCGTCACAAAGTCCTCAGTGGGAGTTCTGTTCTGAGAGGCGGTGGAGGTGGGGTGGAGGGGCATGGATGGAGCGGCTGTAGCAAATCCTTTACAGGAGAAGGAGATGAGGAACTGTCTCCCAGGGCCCCCCAAGTGCTATCCCCTCTTCAATACTCTCATTTCTCTTTTTTCTCATTCAGTGTCTCTTCTTCTCGAGGCACACAACACACACATACACACACACTTTCTCTCTCTCTCTCTCTCTCTCTGTCTCACTCACTCGATGTTCTGTTACATTTTTTTACACTATCTCACATATCTTAATCCTCTCTCTTCATTTCAGTCTCACATCACAATTGTCAATCCTCCTCTTTTTGGGTCTCACATATCTCTCTCCCTCTTTGGGACTTCACACTACCTCCCTCCCTCATTACTCACTCTCTCTCACACTCTCTCACTTTCTCTCTCATCTTTCTTCTCTCCTTCTCCTCCTTTGGCATACTTCTAATGTCTCCCCGGACCTCTGCCTGCCTGCAGAACAGCAGAGCACAGCACAGCAAAGCACAGCACCTGCCTGAGCCAGAGCACGTAATTTCACAGCCTGGCACACTGACCATATCCTGTAGCGCGCCCGAGCTCTGCCCTGCCCTGCCCTGTCCTGCCCTGTCCTGTCCTGTCCTGTCCTGTCAATAAAATGTCCATCTTTACTCACAAAATATTCGTGCAGGCTTTGCAGAGGAGGGGAAGAACTCAGTAAAACCCACACTGGCCTTTTACCTCATTGGAGGGACGGGTTGTTGTGCTGCTGCCCATGCCTCTGCCCGCACGTCCTCGTCCAGCTCTGCCTGGGCAGCTGTTTGGCCATTCCTAGGTGTAGCAAGAAGCAGTGGACATCTGTGATGTGTTTGAGCCAGGTGCCCAAGAGCTAGGCGGCCTTTCATCATGTCTGATATGCACCTGCCTGCACTGGGAGGCCTTTTCCTCGTGCCATATGACTGGATTTAGATACACACAGACACACACACACAAACACACGCATGCACACGCACACACATGCGCACACACACACACACACACACACACTTTTACAAACCCCCACATTCTCCAATGCTCTGCTGTCCCCTTGCTCGTCTCTTTTGCGGTCTCCTTTTTTCCTCTGCTCCTCTCCATTTCTCCTCTGTTTTGCTTTCCCCCCGTCTTCCCTTCACTCCCTCACTGTCTCTCGCTCTCCTGTTTCTCTCTTTCCACTTCTTCTCCAGTGCCCCTTTTCCCTCACTCAGCACTTTCACAAACAGTTTCATAACCGCAAACAATTTGTACATTCAGGGGGATTTCTTTGATGCCTAATTGGAGGGAGATCATGGAAGTATTTCTTTTTTCCTCTCGGTTTCCCCACTCATGACCTTTTGTTTCATGGCGTGCCAATCCCTGTGCTACATATTCCTTTTCACGGTGTGGCCATCATGACCAGAACGAATACATCAGTGCCGAAGCAGACATGGAGGCAGAGACACAGATGATAAAGCTGTACTCGGGTGCTAACAATTACTGCAGTTATCTTTTGGAGGTCAACAGTACTTTTAATAAAAACCTCTCCAACGTCAATGAACTTCCTGTGAGTTCCGAGGTCTGGGATGGTGAAACTTTCTATGGAAATTGTCCTAATGTAATTGTTACCAGTGTCTTACCATTGGCTTAAGTTAACTTTGAATAGCATTTTGTTTGTGGCATCTTTAAATACATCTTCACATCTGTTTGTGACATCTCTAAATACATCTCTCTCTCTCTCTCTCTCTCTATATATATATATATATATAAAATATAAGATTACACAAGCCCATGCAAACACATAAATGAGGTCGGAGGAACATAGAGCTCCACAGATTATCCATAACATGTGGTTTGTTCTGAATTCAGTTTGGGGAAAATGTTGATGAATTATGGTAACATAACCTCAATGCAGATTACAGTGAATTATACTAATTAGGTTGTACTTTATCTTTTCTTATTTCATTTCACAAACTACATTGTTGAGCATTTTGCATGTTTTTGTTTTGTTGGAACGGAGTGCATTCATTATTTGAAATATTATCAGCAAACAATTAAGGGGATGATTTTTTTGTCTCCGTGTTAGTTTCACTGTACACCTCAAATATGAACCATATCCGCAGGTTTTCTCATACACGTTGAAACATGTGTTTTTGATCACGCCTCATATTCATGAAAGCTTACCCGGGCCTGTCACAGGAAATGAAAGCAAAGAGAAGAAAAGAGACCCAGAAGGACAGTATTTCTTGTCAGCAGTTCCGTACGGTGTGAAATACACAGGTCAGTTATTCTTTCAGGCACTTTCTCATCGTTGGCTGTGGCAGAGCAGGGGTTGTCCACTGAGAATGGTGTGTGAGTGTATGTGTGTGTGTGTGTGTGTGTGTGTCGGGGGGGTGGGGGGGGGTTGGTGTCCTGGGGAACCAGGCCCACTGTCATCAGCAGATTTTCCCAGGCATTAGTAGACCGGACAGCAGGTCGACTCCCAGGAGAGGCAGACTCACCAAGCCACCTCAGATGGTCAGACATCTAGGGTCAGGGAGACTGTATGGATGAAGAGTAAGTCTATGTCCGGTCCATTCTAGAAGCAGCACTACTCACTAAATATATATATATATATGAAAGAAAATATATGTGAAAGAAGTCTTGAGCTACTTGGCAATATTGATTTAAAGACTGAGAAATATATGTAGTCATTAGTAATGAGCATTAAGTGACCTGGAGCTCTCAGACCTTGACCGAGAGACACTGACTAAGGCTTAACGTTACGACCACAAGCGCACTCTTATGGAAGTCATTAAATATGTTTTATGAAGTCAAGGCCCTGTTAAGGGGGCAGCCGTGGGTCTGATGCAAAACCAGATGCTGATTGAACAGAGAGGTACCCATGTCTTCTGCTGGCCCCAGAGAAGAAAGAGAGGAGGGACGAGGGGAGAGAGAGAAAAAGGAAAGGAGGGATAAAGGGAGAGAGAGAGAGAGAGAAGAGGGACGAGGGGAGAGAGAGAAAAAGGAAAGGAAGGATAAAGGCAGAGAGAGAGAGAGAGAGGAGGGACGAGGGGAGAGAGAGAAAAAGGAAAGGAAGGATAAAGGGGGAGAGAGAGAGAGGAGGGAGATGTACATCCACACCGAGCTTGTTTGATGGCTCCCACATGGTGCATAATTTCAGTGAGTTTAAATGTGCGGGTGGCGAGACAGATTGATTGTGGAGGTGTTTTATTCTGCATGTCAGGTGGCTGTAAAACACCGCCCTGTGCTCAGAGGAGCGGCGAAGACAGGCCCGGGCCGCAGGCAAATAAAACGTGGACGAGGCTGGTCGTTTTTTATGCCATAATAAATATCCCATTTTGAGTCAATTCTGCCGTAAACTCCCTGATCCATGATGAAGCTTGTCCCTCGGTGCTCCCTGTCTCTCAAGCCCCCTAACCCCCTCTCTCCCCCTACCCCCACACACAGCCATAAATTTGTTCCCCAAACTAATTTCTCAGCCCATCTCTCACTTCTGATAGATGGAGAGCATAAAGCAGTGCTCAAAGTGATGTCTAATCACTGTGTGGTCCAATAAACTCAAAGGCGAATTAGATATGCATGTTCGGAGATGCAGAGACAGCCCATAAATCCACGCTTTTCCAAGGCCCAAATCCCCCCCACCCCCATTCCAACTATACTCCCTCACTCTCTGTCCGTCCCTGCCGCAATCTCCCATTGGCATGGAGGGGGTCGAAATAGATACCAGTGTTTACACAGAGAAACCCCGCTTTAAGCTTGAACAGACACCACTCTGCATCAGGCCAGAGCTCTGGCTGAGAGCTATGAGAGGATAAACAGACTCTCGCTCTTGCTGGGAGGAATGCTTTCAGAGAGAGAGCAAGAGCAAGAGCGCGCGCGTGAGAGAGAGATTGATTTGACAGAGGCCAGATTCACTGCACTTCTGTAGCTGGCCTGGTCAGATAGCTGCTAACTCACTGACAAGCCACTGATGCTGTCCACTGACAGGACAAGACAAATCTGTCATGGGGGCTAATGGGCTGGAGCCATCGCAAAGGGTAGGCAGGCAGGCGGGTAGAGGGGAATAACTGGCTCTTGACATGGTCCAGAAGTGTTTAATGGAGGATGAAAACTGGTTAACAAACAGCAAATGGTTGATGCTTTTCCTGTAATATGTAGTGTATAGTTTATATGACCAGTCTGACAAAGTCCAGGCACATTGAAAAATGCAGATGCTCAAAAGATGGCTGTATGAACCATCTTTAGAGGGGAAAAAACAAAACAAAACACCAACAAAAAACAACATACACAAAATTCAAAGAGCAGTTAATTAAAAATGAACAAATGAAAGAGAAAAAGAATCAATCAAATCAGGGACATCTAACAACAGCACTACAGACATGTTATGCATTATAATGCTCCAATAAAATGAACATAATTTTTTAATGAGCTCCCCAACAACTGTTTTTACCCCTCACCCCCACACACTCTTTTCTTTCTTCCTTCCTTGATGGCATTCCCTCCACAGCCTTGGATCATCCTGACACTTCTCCATGGCTTGCCAAAAGATGGTTCACCCTTTGCCGACTTGCTCCGCCTTTTATGAGTCTTTCCAATCCTCTTGAGGACTGAGAGCGAGCGCGAGAGATGCAGCTGCAGCGGCATTAAAACGTGTTCGTCCCCCTCTTTCAAAGTGTAAAGCTGTAGACGGAGCTAGCGTCAAACTTTGGCATCTCGAAAAGGCATCGGACTCCATCCCATTGTGTCGGTGCTAGATAAATATCCGTCCCTCTCGTTTTTCAAAAGGAAAAAAAAAGCCTGCTCATTCCATTTCATTTTGATCCACAAACAGCTCCCCTTTCCAGCAAACCTCACACACGGTCACTCCACAAGTATGCAGAGAGCACTGCTACGTAAACCATTCACAATTGCAAAGGCAATGAGTCGTAAAAAAGAATTTAAAACAATATAATACAAAAAAGCGACAAACTAAAATAAACCTACTTTTTTTTTAGGGGTACAACTCATAAATGACAACAATGAAAAGAACATACAATAGTGCAATTTTTTTTGTTCAGTTGTATGGAACACTTCTCCTCCTCTCTGTGGGTCTCACCAGCTCTGGGCCTGCTTGGATCAGTGCTTGCTTCGTCTTGAGTTACTCCTGCCCGAGTTTCCTCTGCTCGTCTCGCGGAGGACCTGGTCCCAACGCTGACAGGATGGATGGATGGATGGATGGATGGATGGAGAGAGAGAGAGAAAGAGAGAGAGAGAGAGAGAGAGAGAAAGAAAGAAAGAAAAAAAGAAAGAAAGAAAGAAAGAGAGAGAGAAGGAAAGAGAGTGAGTATAAGGGAAATATAATGAAAACAGCTCACTTCCACAAGATGTTAGTCATAGGAACGTTTGCTGCATCAGAAACTTGACTGCGAGACAGATGCACAGAAAACCCCCCCCCTCAAAGTTGACCTTCCTTTTGCTTTTCACACATTTTCCCCACAAAAGTGACATTTCACTGAACTGAGCCAATTTCCTCTCTCCTGGCATCCTGTTTCGCTCTGTGCTAAAGGTTATACTACTTAAACGGCAACCGAGCGTAGAAAAAGAAATCACGGTTAGGCCTCAAGTGTCCCAGAGTAAGTAACCCTTGAGTAAATCTCCCGACTGTGGGAAACACTTCTGTTCTTCAGTGATCTCGCCTTTCCAGCCATGTGTCAGAGAGGACACTGAGGAGAATTTCCTCTCTTATGCACAAGCTAATGTTAATTAAACAAGGGTCATGGAAAAGCTGGCAAATACAAGGGTATTCTTGTATTATTTTAATTTTCAACATGGTCATTGCAAGAGTGCATAATCAGTATACCTGATTCAGTACAAGTTGATTTTGTAGCCCTTTTCCCCCAAATAGGACACACTTCAGTCACATCTGACCTTCATAATTAAAATGAGAATGTAGCTTTTGAAGGTTTGACCTTACCTTTACTTTCCGCCCCATCTTGTCCTTCCACTTTTGTGCAATTGAACCCTCTATGAGCAGTAGCCTATACAAAAGAAAACAAATACAAAAATTGGTCAATGAAAAATAAACCAAATACAAAAAAAAATGATCTAAGATTCTGAATATAAATACAAAATGTATACATATACAACCAGCAACCATCCAATCCAGTGGCAAGGCTTTTTACCTTGAGCGTTCCTCATTCTCATAGCCCATGATTATGTACTCCTCATTGGCTACAAGTTCAGGGCACAGACACCCAGAATTGTAGTGCAGGGGTACAACATCACGGGGAATGTTCACCAGCGATGACTTCAGAATGTCTTTGACCTCAACAAGGGCACTCAGGTCGTGATTCCGAGTATTCCGAATCTCTTTGACTCTTGCACGGATAACTGTAAAGAGCATAATTCATTTTTAAATCACATCATTAATTTCACCACACACAATTGGCCATTCATTAATTTATTATGTGCCTACAATTCATATCTCATAAATCTGAGAGTTGTTTATCTGTTAATGTTTTGATTTCATATCTCACAGAAAATATTAAACACGTCTTTCTTAAGGAGTCAACGTAGAGCACTTACTCACCATAATTGTAATTATTCTTCAAATAGGTTTTTAAACCAAGTCTGACAGTCTTGCACTTGCATCGATCTGAAATACAAATTATACATCCACTATTAGTATTAACCAACCAGACACCAGCCAGAGCAATAGACCATAGGCCCCTGTGACAGACAGGTAAATCACTACTCCATAATGCATCACATAGCCCTGTGACGGACAGGCAAATGACTACTCCATAATACATCACAGGCTGCTTTTAAAAAACTTAAAGACTCACCACCGGCCCCCTTACAGTTACCATTGTGAGAGTCCATTGGAAAGTCAGGATTTGGTTCTAAATTAAAACAGGACTGGTGTTAGTCTCTAATTAGCAGTGCAGCGTTTATGTTTTAAAAGTCCCCTAAAGGGGACAAAAACTCTTCACATCAGAACTCTTACCATGGGAGCACTTGGAGGGGTCTTGGTATGGATTGTCTTAAAAATGAGCATAAAAATATGTTTAAGGGGATATTAGGTATTTATTTAGTTCAGATCTTTAACCTATAATAAAACTAACATTAGGCTACTACTACCACTAATTTAGCTGATACTACACTTCTAATAATTTACCTGGTCCCTCCGCTTTTACGATAGCCTCCGGAGATATGCAAACTCCTCGGTCATAGACTGGTAAATCCTCGCACGCTAGACTTTCCGGCCAGGTATGGTTATATCTTTTCATGACGGGTTCGCAGCCGCACTTGGCTCTCTCGCACACCGACTTGCAAGGCTTGATCGGGTCGTGCTGGAAGTCTATCGTGCATATGGGCGCGTACATGGCGCACAGGAAGAATAGTAGGTCCTGGCTGCACCCGGTGCCCAGCAAGCCCTCGAACTGCTCGATGGCCAGGACAGCGTTCGCCTGGGTGCTGTGGTGAAGATGGTTAGGCATTTTGGTCATGTTCCATGGCATGGACTTGCACATCGGGATGCGGATAGGCTCACATGCCGCGGATGTGGCGCGCGGGATCCTCACCAAATAGGCCAGCGCGAGGAAATAAATGTACAGCTTTTGAGAAAACATCTTCTTGGCGCGATAATCAGTTGCAAGAGCTTGGATAGTTGAGCCTATTTATGTTGTCAGCATAGATAAGACTCCGTGAAGGATTCAACCCAGCTCTTAAAAAAGCCTTGTGTGCACAGCCACAAAAAGTTCTGAAACTGCCTATTTTGACATGTTGAGATTTGCGTCATTCACCTGGAGAAAATAGGTCATCTTTTCTGTTTCACAAACGAAAAAAGTCGATTCCTCAAGGAGAGCCCGATGCGGTAGACTTGATAGCTTGTTCCTCACTCAGTGCGTGCATACTCCTTCATGCTTCTTGACTGTAGGTGGGCAGTACTACTTTCTCCACGTCTGCCCGTGCCCGATTCGGTGATTGCAAGCGCCTGCAGCTGTACCAATAGTTAAGTGACCTCACTGTGCAGGATCAGCTCCTTTTTAGCCTGGGAGCTGCAGCCACTGCCCACCCTCTCTCTCTCTCACACACACACACACACACGGACTTCACCGCGAGGGTCGAGGCAGAGATGAAGACCAGCAGGCTATTACCTCTTTTAAAAACAGCGATGAATTTATTTCGCTGACATTTTTGGAAAGGTGTCTATCGGGGTTTGTCATTACGCGCATTTGCGCGCAGACTTGCCTTTTCAGTAGTGTGGAAGAAACACTTGGCTAAACATGTCCCACATAAGACCGATCAGTGTGCATCACCCTTTTACGCGCCCCTGAACTCCAGGACGATCAGTTAAGAGGACTCCACTTGTTTAATTAGCGCAAGTAGAAATACATGTTAATTGTTACAAATGTCTCTATAGCCAACAAATAGGAGGGTAAACATCTCTAAACTAAAGTCTTACTGACAGCAACAGAGGGCATCAGGTTCGAAGTGTCAGTATCTGACGGGTTCAAATGAACATTTGGAGCAGGACTGCAAGTTCTTGGCATGTACTACTTTTTTTCGCCCGGCAGTGGTTAATTCCCATTCCCTTTCGTGTAAGGGGGAGGTTAATATAAGGCACAAAACTGTAGCAACTCGCATGAGCGCCTTAGCTTTAAATACGGTTTAAATCCGCTCCTCTTGTAAAGGCGAAGGGGAACACAGATTTAAACAGGACCCGAATCTGATCAAAGAGATTCGTGATTAATCGTGCCAGTCTTCATAGTAATTTTGTTATCCTACGCAACCAGTGCGGCAACACGGTTGATGTATCCAAGTGTGACTGCGTACTTCACTTGAATTCCGTTGCAGGTGTTCCTCCGTCGCTAAGTGGAGTTTAGGAGATGACTTGTATTGCGCATTCAATGTGTGGCCGCCCTCTCCCCACAAATGTCTCCAGACAGGGTGATTTCTTGGACTAAGATATAGCGCAGACCTCATGTGAACACAGCTGAGCGAGCTTAATCTAATAAGAGAACGTCAGAACGGATAACTTCAGATAACGATCACAGCTGGTGTTGCCAGTCTACGTGAAGTGCATTTGGCTTTCAAATGGTGTCTCATTTCACGGTACAGGACTTCGACTCCAGACGGAACTCGTTAATGCATATGACCTGATGTTTATTCATGTTATGGAAGATACATGGTCATTTCCAAAAATTCAAAACATATAAAACGGGTTAGGGGAGAACAACTGATAAACATTCAATAAATATGTACGAATGTTTATTATATCGCATAGACAGGTACACTGGAGTGGTAATGCCGATTTGGCATTATGAGTTAGTTAAAAAATTATACTATGCTTTGTACAAACAACGCTATTGGTTGTTTTTTTTTTTAATAACATGTAGTTAACCACAGTTCTGCTGTTTCAAACCAAATGAGATGCTATTATTTCAATATTTTGGCAAATAATTCAAAAGAAACTCAAAGTGTAAAAATAAAATGCAAATTCACAGAAAGAAAAGCACGCAGTAACCCACACAGATTAAATCTAGAACGACATCTAAAAGAATCACTGTGTATCATAGAGGCATCTGTCATTAAACAAGCATTTTTTTAGCATGATGTAGATTACTTATGATTTCACCCCAGCCCATCCCAAACACACACACAGATACAGATTTCATATTTCCATCATTTCCATGTCAAATTGAGAAACAAAAATGCGCAAAAACTCTCTTTTTTTTAAGTAGTGCGACTAGTCCCTGACAACCAAACTTGTTTACCTTCAATGTTCAATAAACAGGTTGTTTATACAATTATGTTATTTTTTTTGTTTGTGTTGGTGTTTTTTTTTTCTTTATGAAAGGTCTGATCCCACAAAAAGCCTTAAGACTATAAGGTTAAAAGACGACTACACGGGTCTATGGAATGGGAGCCAAGTTGCGTTGCCCGCTCGACATGCCAAGGGTGCACCAGGCGGGGGGAGAAGAAGAGGGGGGGAGGGGGGGGGGGGGGGTCTTCTGCAGAGGCAGACACTGACTGCTTATAGACAGCGTGGTATGCGTTTCGAAGCAGGACGTAAGGGAAGCATGATTCCAGCAGATCCATGGTCAGGAATGGAGATTCTTGCACAATCTAGAAAACACACACACACACACACACACACACACACACAAAACAGTGTGAGAGCAGAGAACAAGTTTTTCCAAAGAGCAATTTCAGTGAGCTTCGCCTAGCCTGTGGCATTAAAAGCTAACTTTTGTTGCTGAAGCCAGCCCTGGCGGCACAGCTGGGAAGGCATCTGTCCCGCATGAGATAAAGAGGGCTCTTCCTTTCCATTACGGCACGCTGCACTCACAGCACTGACTGCTGTGGATTATTCTTCAAAGACGCCCCAAAAAATCCCACAGACAAATCTTCGCACACAGGCTCCCCTGAGTACAGATATGCATGACTGCATGCGCACAAGTCCAATGCTGATCGCATTTTACATCAGGGTTTTTTTCCCCCTTCCCTTTTTCCTTATGTATTGGTCTAGACAGACTTTTGACAGTCAGAAAACAGAATATGAACTTCAGACCACAGTCACCACAGTGAGAATACTTTCTGAGAAACCTTTTGTCTTTGCTGCTCAAAAGTAAGATACAGGTCAGATTTTCATATTTTTCTTCACAACAGTTTTTAAATATCGCATTAGAAATTCCCATAAAGGGAAGGTATTCATGTTTCTCCTATGAACTGAGGTGGAGTGAGAGACAGGGAGTGAGAATAGAGAAAGCTTTGGAGAGGAAATGCCTAAGTGTTCCTGCCTGCTGCGTTGACTCACCATATCAAGGAGCAAGTACACCGATTCCCTGTTCCTCGTCGTGGTCTTATCGGTCTCTTGGCCGATCTTCAACAGGCTGGAGGAGGCCAACTGTGAGGGAGGAGGGGAAACAGCAACACCACGTCAACGAGACGTTTCCACACACACACACACACACACACACACACACACACACACACACGCACACGCGCACGCGCACACACACGCAATAAAAGTGTTGTGGTTTGACCACTGAAGCATTAATTAAATTAAAGTCCTCCTGTGCCAGTGGTCATGGAAAGATAGGTGAGTTATGGCTCCTCAGCCTCCTTGTCCCACACCTGCTTTGCTAATCCAGGCCTGGTCACTCGGGGAAACAGCTACTGCACAATTGACTGCAATTCAGTCATGAAATGCTCTTCACAGAAGTTCCCAGGCTTGTACAAAGCAAGTTGTTCCTCCCAACTCGACTACTGGCGGTAGCAGCAGCAAGGCCCAGGGTTCTGTTCTGTGCTTACAATTGAAGCGGTGGCCATCTTAGCTCAACATATTTCGAAGGTGTTCACTTAAATGGGAAAATATATGAAGTCTGACAGATTGATCTCAAGTTTGGATGCTCGCCACAATTACACACAGACGCACAAAAAACAATCCACTACAGGCATCAGGAGACAGACCCCACATGACAACCACCTCTATACACAGCTCCTGGCAAAGAACAGAAATAAAATGTTAACTGGAATTAAAGAATGGCTTGTAATGATGTGAATGTAATCCTAGCTTATGAGCTAAAGTTAACCTTCCCGAAGGTTAGCGGAAATGGCTCCTTTAGATATCTTCCAGACATCTTAATAGGACCATCAGTGATAATCACTACACACACTTGCTGATGGGGCTTGGGGCGTCTAAATAGGGGGAACTGTTGAAGCACAATCCACAGCCCTGTTCTAAAGGGGGCGACCGTCTTCTGTATCCAGAGAGGGGCTAGAGATGGTTTATGAGGCTCTAAGGAACCGTCCACACGAAAACCATGAAAACGATATCTTAGGTCAAAACGTAGAGCAAGAGTTTTGTATCGTTTTGGCCTTTCGTCCACACCACATCAGTGTTTTGGGAGCTCTGTAACACACTTTTGCAAAAAACGGTTTCAGAGTAGACACTTCTTTGAAACGCCACTCAGGCATTGCTGTGTAGATAGCCAAAAATCACAACTTTTTGAAAACGCTGATGTCACAGTCTCACCCTGGCCTAAATCTCCTGCTGAGAGTGGTTAGATAGAACCGGTCTTTAGGGGCCAATGCCATCTAAAACATTATAGAACTTTCAACAAGAAAAACAAAAACAATGCTTGAACGTTCTATTTTGTTCCCAATCTACTTCCGCTTCATTAAGATAACTTATTACAGTATACGGCTCTTCACAATGCAGGTAGAACGCTCTATTGAGTTGAATGGGATTTCCCAAAGTTCTACTGGTCATTATTTTCGCCTAAGGACCTCTAAATAATAACCGCTGTCAATGGCAACGGATCTCATTCAAAAGAAAGTGAAGGCAGACGGTTGATCAGCTGTGTTCTAAAGAACGTTTGAAGAAGTTCAGTCTGTGTTGCGAATTATTTGTTTCTCAAAAGCCACAACGAAACGATAACAAATAAATGTAAAGAGACATATCGTGGAGTTTATTTTTTCGTTTTGGCAAGTAGCCGTATAATAAGCGGGATAATGTATAGAACGCCGGTCATTATTTGGAAAATAAGTCCCTTCAGGGTGAAGCAAGACCCCTCCACTAATGCGTCGGGGTCCGGTTCGCCCTGTCGGGACTTATTTTCCCAATAATGACCAGCATTCTATACATTATCCCTTACATATGGAATGTTAAAACGGAAGCCTTGTGGGAACCACTATGATAGTGATAATGGAACTCTCTTGAAACGGTCAATAACGTGCTTTAATCAAAATTCTTCCACTACAAATATCTGTAGATAGGTCCCTCAGTACACATGACCTTTGGCAACATTTGTTAATGGCTAAGGGTGTCACCAGTTGGGATTCAGTAGGAATGACAAGGGCACTAAATGGATAGGCCCCTAATGGCCTTCTCATTTCCACCCTAAACGATCAGCCAAATCGGGGCCCACAGACAGTGCTCTGAACAGTGGCCGAGATCTGGTCCTGCCGATGGGGGATGGAGCGTAATGGTGGTGTGGCTGGAGGTGAGGGTCAGTCCACGCATGGACTTCGCATGAACACAGTCTTGCAGCAGCTCAGCCAGTTAGCAGATAATACTGCTGCTCTTTGACTGCACAAGCCAAGTGTGCAAAAGACTATTCATGTTTGATTTGTTGTTGTGCCTTTTTCTTTTACGTCACAAAATGATTTATGGGCAAATAATGTGTTTCAGGGCAGCTGTTAAAAGATGATTCTCTTAGAGACCAAAGCAGACCACAACTCCAAGGGCCAGTCTGTCTGTGTTTGTCTGTCCATTTGAGATTGACATGCCCTTTACGGTTTTCCCTTTTGAAGACAAATATTTGCATTTTACACAAATAACCACACAAATAAATTGTGAGGGCTTCCCACGCCACAACGGGGCAAAGTCACAGGGCTCGAGTGACAGCACAGTTTATTGTGATGCAAATATGATTTATTAATGCGAAGAAAATTACACAAAATAATGTTGTGGGGGAGAGCAAGAGTGTGTGTGTGGGTGTGTGTGTGTGTGAGTGTGAGTGTGAGTGTGAGTGTGAGTGTAAGTGTAAGTGAGAGAGAAAGAAAGAACTTACAGCAAGGAATTCTTTGAGTCGGTCCTCAATGCTCCCCTTGTGAATGGTGAAGAGGGCGGCAGCTATTTGGTTGATGGCCTTAGCCAGACAGTGAATGTTGTTGCAGTGACCTACAGGACCACAATGAGATGGTGAAAGAAATCTTCAGTAAACAGTAACCCTGTGGCTATAATCCACTATGTACCTGTACCATGTGTCCACACATATTTACATTTATTAAGTTTACATGTATTATTAGTATACTATACACAAGGGTCAAATATACATGAGGGCTGGACGGTGGATACCTTCAATGGCAGGGCTGTACTGGGACATGACATTGCTGGCCAGGGTCGGCAGGGAGACGGCCACGAACACCATGAGCAAGCAGGCTATCTTGTACTCCTCCTCTGGACTTATGTTCTCTGTGATGAACAAGACGACGGTGACTTGGTGAGTTACACAGGCAAAGCTTAGCGTTCATTATTTTGACATGACACGGAGCTCAAGCAAAATAATAATAATTAAAAACAAAACACAACTAGCGGAGACATTTTGGGCTTGCAGTGCGAGAATAGCCAAGAAAAACGGTAGCACAGCCCAACAATTAAGTCGTATTTGTGTTAACAGACCCCAACACTGGGAAGAGTGATTCAATTAAGCCCGCGCTGGAGTCGCTGCGCTGTTTTGACAGCAAACAGTCGAACGTTATCGTGAGGATGTAAGAGAAATATGTGTTTGGGCGAAGAGCCCATCCGCCCCCGAGCCCTTTGATGGTGTCCAAGCAGTGTAATGATGTTTTCTCTTCAGAACGAGATGGAGCCAAGATACAGCGGAGAGACCGAAGTGGACACCGCAGTGTGGGAAACGGCAAAGAGGAGTTGACATTGCACTACTCCTACATAAACATATCTGTCTGCCAGGGCTGTTTAAGTAGCAAATTCCGACTGGCGTTTTGATAAGTTCAGCTGGAGTTTTGATTCATTTAGGTTTTGATTCAGTCATAGCCCAAGTATGAGTCACACAGAAAACAGAGGCCCAAACCTCCAGTGGAGAGAAACTCATCTATCCTCACTGGCTGTCCAGATGAGCACTTTTTAAAGTGTAATTCGTTAGATAACCTACCACTGGTATTTGCTGAATGTTTACTGGACGCCCACTACCAGACTAATGCCCGATAGATCAACATCTAACGGCATTGCGATAGCATATGTTCTGTGTTGCTCCTTCAAGCTTTGGTATTGGGAGACAAATACAACAGGTGAGATGGGGTTGGGGCTGAGTGTCTAGGCCTTACCCGATTTCTGAGAGGAGAGCGCCACCACCAGTGCAGGGTCAATCTCACAGGGCAAGCCTGCTGCGGACGAGAGCTCGTACACGTTCATGGCCACCTGGAAGACAAGAGAAGAGGAGAGGAGAGTGAGGGAGAGGAGAGGTAAGAGAGCGGAGATGAGAAGAGAAGAGCCAAAAGGAGAAAAGAGGGTGGGCATGGGAAGGGTGGGAGAGAAGTGAACACAGATCCAAGTCATTTCCTTGTGCCACCAACCATGTCAAACCATGTCAAACCCCTCCGGGTGTGTGTGTGTGGGGTTGGAGGGGGGGTGGGGGGGGTTTGACATGGTTGGTGGCACAAGGAAGGCAGTCTCCTACCTTCATGTCCGTCTCTCGGGGAATGTGGTCCTTGAAGTCTTCTACTGAGCTCACCAGGAAAGGAATGTGACAGGACAGCACCTGGAAGAGAGAGGGAGAGAGGGAGAGAGTGTGTGTGTGTGAAAAGGCTGAGCTCACAATATCCAAAGCTTGCTTAGAGAATGACGCCATGCTACACAAACACTTCATTTAAACGCCCGAAAATGGTAAGAGAGAAAAAAAGACAATCTGTGAAGTAGAAAATAAGAGAGCGATGAAATCATGTGACACAAAGGTGTTGGGTGATCGTGCAGAGGTGAGGCGAGGGGTAACGTACGTCTCGGAGAGCCTCCTGTGCCAGTGAGCGGAATGAGAGGATGACTCCAATGATGGTCATTCGTTTCAGGACGCTGTCGACCGCTGGAGAAAGAGCCAAAGGCAAAGACCAACAGAGAGAAAGAGAGAGAGAGCAAGAAAGAGAGAGAAAGCAAGAGAAAAGTCACGCTTACATAATCTCATAACCTTGTGGGTGAGCTGACTGTTCCTTGTCCTCTGACAAACCTCTCGAATGACCGCTAACTTGATGGCGGTCATTCGCTTGTTTGCTTTTCAGAGGCAGCAGGTTTTTAACAGCAGCCATGAGAGAAACCACAAGCGCCCCCTCCAACCCCTCCAACCCCTGACCCCTCCAGAGGAAAGCGACTTGTGTTTTTCTCCTGGCCATCAAAGCAGGACTGTAACCCTTCCAAACAAGTGTTTCAAAACCAATGTTGCCGGGGGGGTTTGGGGAGGCCTCGAGACCCAAAAAGGAGCGCCAACAGGCTGGCGCGGTACCCACATGTGAGCTTCTTGAACAGGGCAGCCATCTGCTCCGGCTTGTCAAAGCTGGTCCTCATCTGGGTCAGCACCTCCACGTTCTCCACCACCAGTTTCTGTTTGGGGAAGAGTGGAGTCAATCATGAAGCTACAGTGGATCCAAAACCAAGCTATGCCCCAACGTTTCCATGTCTTTCAACTACACTCACATGCTCACACACACACGCACACACACACACACTCAGGCGGCACACGCACACGCGCACACACACACACACTCACACACAGGCACACACACACACACACAGACACACACACACACAGGCACACACACACAGGCACACACAGGAAGAAACAAGCATGACCACCAGATGTTTCCATTATTCTGCACTTAAAAAAAGTCAATTAATGCTGTGCAATTGCTACTTTGACGTCTTGGCAAAGAGAGGGGCTTGTTTCAGGAGGCTCTGAAACCACAGAGTGGATGGTATGTGTGTGATGCTTTGAGGGAAACATGTTCCACGTTAAGCCATTTGATGAACATGACAAAGTGTGGACTTGCATCGATTTAAAAAAAAAGGGGAAAAAAAATTATGTTTCAGGCCACAGCTGATTGTGAGTCAGATAGGAGACTTCATTTTCTCACTCAAATTGTTTTCAGATGGGGGTGAGCTTCGCATGCTGGAGCATCACACGCCGAAGCCAAGAGCTGTTTCTCACACAGGGCAACAAAGAAACTATTAGAACTGTGCAGGACTATTTCAAGCACCTTCATAATCCACAGCTTGTTATGGTCTACGGCTGATCATGTGTTATGGCCGACTTTCATCAGTAAATGGCCTTTAGAGAGATCATACCTCATGCCTACCTGAACAGATAGACCTCTGAAGTTCGCCTACAAAAAGGATCCAAAGCTGCCATCGTTGCCAATATAAGGAGATCCGGGTGTTAATTGAAGCTAACTACCTATGGCAAGTTGAATTGTAAGTTAGCTCTGGGGTAGCAAAGATCAAAGTGTCTTCACATACCGAAGATCACAGTATCCACTCGAAGTCAGAGGACAAAACTGTGTGGAGCAAAACGTATGCATTTCCGATTTCTTCGTCCCAGCGAGAGTTTAACAGTTCCGATAATTCAAAATCCCCATGTTATTTTCCCCTAGAAAAAATCTCAAGATACCGGACCTCCTTATTTGGGCAAAGATGGTAGTCTTTTTGTAGGCGAACTTCAGAGGTCTATACCACAGCCTTTTCTCCATCACCAAAGAAACAAGCTCTTTGGCCTTACCATTTCGCAATCTCAGTCCTTCAGCTACGAATTACATTAGTTTACAGTACAATGTGGGTGGGAAGAGAGAGAGAGAGAGAAACCCCATCTCCTTTCTGTCTCAGTCTGTTCCATCATACTAAATTAGAGAGCACGGTCCAAACCCAGTTACCAGTAAGTGCCTCACACGGGCCCTGGGAATCACCTCATTAAGAAGTAATATGCAAAAAAAACAAAACAAAACAAAAGATTCCAGCATAATTGCTCTCAGGCTGTTTCCCGGCTAACAGTGCGTTACTGGAAGCTCCCACCGCTTCGGCCTGCCAGCAGTCCGAGCCAAGTGAGTGCGTGCGCCTTGTGACCTACGGCAGCGACCTTTTGACCTCTAACGCTCATATTCCAGTAGGGTCAGTACAGAGGTGATGTTAAATGCGAGGTTTCAGTTTCTGAGGAAAGGGCTGCGTGCTTCTGTAATGTAAAGAACGGCCACATTCAAGGCAGACTCATACTAGGGAGTTTCGCAACAATTGGCTTTGGCTTCATGCATGAGAGTCAAGAAAGAAAAATGTCCAAGGTGCTCTAATGAGCACCTACGTATGAAAAATCCTTTTTGGTATGTCAAGCGTTTTCACATGAAACAGCCCGTCCGTAATAAACCAAACACATTTAAGATAAACACCCTCACCTTGAGCTCTGCCACCTGGGAAGAGATGTGCCACATGAGGCTCTCGCTGAGAAACTTCATCCCGTACGGCCCCAGCAGCTCCGACAGTGACCGCATCTCTGAGGAAGAAGGCGCCGTTCAGACAGTCAGACGGATAGACATTTATCACAATCACAATCATAATCATCCTCAATCAACTCTTCTGTTAGAAACCAAAAAATGTTGTGAACAGTATGTCATCAGAACATTTTTCTTTTCAAAAATAACATTGGACGAAAAGGGGCTTTGAAAAAAGGGAATTAATGTAGCACACATATCACTCGCAATCATCTAGCCATATTTATTTGGAATATTCATAAGATCTGCCAATTGACTTGTGTAGGCGTCACTCATGGCCTGTCTACGAGTTTGCATATCCTGGTAAACATGGAGGAAAATCAATCTGTCTTCATGTCCTGCCTAATAACACCCTTTTGCTGTTCTTGGGGTTTATAGCTTTAGCACAACCCTCACTTGCAAGATCATCATACCCAACAAAAGAATATCGCATCTGAGGGTACTAACCAGATATATCAGAGTACTCCTCTGCATTGAAGGTCAGTTCATTTTCTGTAGGGAGGTTGACAAAGGCCTTCATTGCTGGGAAGTAGGCTATGTGTCCATTGCTGACTTGTCGCAGTAGTGTTTCCAGATACCTGTAAGATTCAGCAAGAAGTGCACTAAGTGACACGTCCTTAGGATAACACAACCATGTGATCAAAACAAGCACACTGCAAAACAGGTCAGTACACAGAGAAACTGTCAAACGGTGAAATATTAGTTTAAATGAAGCCAGTAAGCATAATTAGATATTTTCAAAAAGCTTTGCTGAAGACATCCTCTAGACCAATTGTCAATCCTGCTTCTAATTGAGTGACCCTGACTGACCAGTTGGTGTAGAGGCTTCTAATTGAGTGACCCTGACTGACCAGTTGGTGTAGAGGCTGGTAATTGAGTGACCCTGACTGACCAGTTGGTGTAGAGGCTGGTAATGGTGGGCTCTCCGTGGCTGTCCAGGTGCTGGGTCTGCTGTAGGAGCACATTGTTGAAGACGCGTGTGATGTCGATCTGCACGTAGTTCTCCACCGACTGGAGCACCGTCATGTAGGCACGCACGCTGGTCAGCAGCTCTGAGGGCTTGGCGATCTCCTGCGTGGCCTGGTTGTACATGGTCATGCCGACGATAGACCTGAAAGGGTCATCGAAGAAGAATGTGACGCAATGACCTTTGGTTACATTTTACATTTTGGTTACAAAGTTGCATTTTTGGGCATTTCGTCTTTAACTATCTGATGGGACAGGAAATGAGTGGGAGAGGGAGATGGGGAATGGGTACAGGAAATGACCTGAGGTCGGACCCAAACCTGGGCCCTCCTGGGCTACCACTAAAGTCACGCTACGGCTCAACTCAATGGCCATCTGGTAAGAAGTGGGGTTAGGCGAATCAAAGTGTTGGGCACTGGACAAAGAGCAATGGCATTTGAGTTGAACACTCTGCATTGTTGCTGTGAGAACTTTTCCACTCTTGGTTAATTGTTTGGCGCTAATGGTAGTGGCAAACGACGGTAGTGGAGAGTTGTGGTGGTGGTGTTGTTGTTTTGGGCGGCGGTGCTTTCGCCATCAAACGTAACCGCCGTTTAACCAGGCGTTTCACAAGGATGCAGACGTTCTTCACACTCTGATCGGTCATTAAAGGCGGTTTACTCCAAAACAAAAACATGGCACATATTTAATTCCGTCTCCGCATTTGCGTCCGAAGCACAGGAGGAAAAGCTGGGAACCAAAGGGCAGTAAAAGTTTTATCCTCCGCTGACCTGGACCCTGATGCAGTTCGGGCGAGCGAACGTTGCTAATAGGCACCCCCTCTCATCGCCGGGAGAGGGGCGGCCATTTTTGGGGGGGGTTCACGGCATGGGAAGCATGGGGCTCGGCCAAGGCAACCCGCGTCAGAGTCCTGACTCCCACAGTGGAAAATACCTGTTATTCCTCAGGCCCTGATGTTTATTTAGTTGGACGGGGCTCGAATCTGGACCGGCTTCAAGAATCGCTCTAACCCAAACTCCGTCCGCTGGACCAATAAATCACAAGAAATCAAATAATAAACCCGCGAGGGCCTCTATTTTATTTTCATTTTCCTCCCAATCTTTAGTTTAATTAATAGGCGGGCAGAGAATTGGATGACAGCTTTGCCCAACATGAAAGGAAAACATACCCCTCCTGTCTATTGGCCCATCAGTTGATTGATATCATGGGAGATTGTGTGCCTGTGTGGTGGTGTGTGTGTGTGTGTGTGTGTGAAAAGGAACGCAAAGGACGCAAGAGTTTATGCTGCTCTGCAGAGAGGCCTTTCAGATGTGCCGCACAGTACGGCAAATAAGAGCTAAGGGGACAAACATAGAAAGAGAGTCTGAGTGAAAGGGAAAGAGAAAGATGGGCTGTGTGAGAGGAAATGCTGACTTATTGAGAGAGAGAGAGAGAAAGAGAGAGAGAGAGAGAGAGAGAGAGAGAGAGGGAGTGTGTGTGTGAGAGAGAGAGAGAGAGAGAGAGAGAGAGAGAGAAACAGACAGATAGATGGAGTGAGAGTGCTATTTTAATATAAGAGCTGCCTGTAAGTGGCTGTTGGTGGTCGTGTGTGGCTGTACTTACTTGGTGAAGCGGATCTCCAGGTGGGAGGTGAGGTACTCCCGCGGGGTGAACGTGTGCTCCCACACCACCATGTTGGGCACGTAGTTGATGGAGAAGCACAGCTCTGACAGGGCAGTGTGCAGCTTGTCCAAGCTGGAGGGGATTGAACACACACACACACACACACACACACACACACACACACACACACACACACACACACGCAGGTATTTAGAAACTCATTTCCTCGAGATTAAAGAGGTGGATCAGTGACTAGGCAGACAGCTTAACCTCCAATATACCACTGCCAATGTTTTTCTTTTTGGCACAGACCAACATCACCTCAACCACAGACACACACACAATTGATGTTGCTGCTCTTCAGACATGTACTTAATGCACTGGGGCTAGGGTTAGATTTATATCCAATTTATGATAGGAGACGTCTCTGCGTGAGAGATACAAATGATGTTAAAACAGATGATGGCTAGACGGATAGGCTGGCTTGAGGTGGTCAACACCATTAGGGTGGTCTGTAAACAAACATGCAACTCTGCAGATGTACTTGTATATCTGAACTGGATGTGACGATGTGATCTTTTAGCAACGATCAAAAATTGAATCCTGAATTGATCCTAATCCAGGACTGACACCGACAGAGGCAAAAAGTTCAAATATGGCAGTTCAGACCAGAAAACTCACAAGACAACAAGTGAAAGCCAGCTTGCTAAAGGAGTAGGGCTGTGTGTGGTGCTACTATGCAAAATAGCTAGGAGTTGTACTGCAACGTTCAGCTAGAGCAGTGGTTCTCAAAACTGGGGGTCGGGACCCCCAGGGGGGACGGCAAAAATATTAGAGGGGTCGCGAAATGATTTGCATTGTAAAGGTTTTTAGTCAAAGGCTGCCATTGACATAATGCCTTTGATGTTGACATAGCCTGCCTATGAGAGAAGACATTTTCTGCCTCTGCTTCCAATGCCCATCTCACAACATTTTGAAACCAAATTCTGCCGGTTAGAGAGAGAAGGGGGGGTCGCAAGACTTGGGCCATGTTTTTTGGGGGGTCGCCAGACAAAAAGTTTAAGAACCACTGAGTTAGAGGGCAATGTGGATTCATCTATTTGTGATAGAAGTCCTAAAGTTCTATTAAGCAAGAAGCACAAAACAGCATAATCCTCAGGCCTGATGCCGGCACATCTGGACATTGGTCTTCAGTAGTCAGTGAGAGGCACAGGAGGAACTTACTTGGTGACCAGGAGCCGGTTCTTCCTCATGCTTTCCACGCCTGGCTTCTCGCGCTCCGGCTCGCCTTTCTTCCCCGTCTGCTTTTTGGACTTCTTGTTCACGGCCTGACTGATGGTTTTGGCACAGTGTTTTGGCAGGAGCTGCACACATTGAGGAAGAGGGGGAAATCCTTTTCTTAACACCAATAAGCAAACAAGGAACAAGGTGACAAAACGCCCCTCACTCTATTCTACAGAGACGCTTATGCCAACGGGAACAGTGTGTGTGTGTGTGTGTGTGTGTGTGTGTGTGTGGCCGTAAAACGTGCACATATGCCGCCAAAGAGACGAGAGAGGCTACGTCATGACATCATAAAAGCATGGGGCTAGAACCTCCTCCCCAACAGCCTGGCTCCAACTGCTTACTGTAGGGAACATTGTCCTTAGAACAGGACAGAACAAAACACACGGACTGCTTAATGTAGGAAACATTGTCCTTAGAACAGGACAGAACAGAGCACACGGACAAGGTTTACTATGGGATAACATGACATCTAACTGTGATATACATTATGTAATTCTATCAATGAGTTTTCATAAAATGATACTAGTGTTTGCATATTGAATATATATTGTTAAATGTGCCAACATAAGGGACTAACGTTTGGACGTTCTGCCACGTCATCAGAGTCTAGTAGTAATTAGTCTTTCCCGTTGACGCACCAGATAGTTAATTACAGAAGCGCGGAGAAACAACTGCTTTTCTACAGTATTGATTTTAAGTTGGGTGTCTATCCAACTCATTCACATATTTTGAAATGTATTCATGAGCATTTGGCTGAGGACTATATGAGTCTTTGTTCGCCTTGACTGTGTATTTTGGTTTTAATCAAGACCACTCTTCTAATCAAGGGATTAAATGTGAACAGATGTGGGATCGATATGTACAGTAAGGTTTCATGGATATGCCGGATAAAAATTGCGACAAATGCTAATTTATGCAAACAAACCCATTTCCATCAACCTTTCTCGCATTAAACCCTAGGTACATCGGTAGGTAATCCCACTTGACCGAATCAAATTCTAATTTGACTTTTAATGCATATTTAAAGTGTTTCCATTTAGGATTTCATATTTGAATGGTCAATATTTGAATTGAAAAGTTGGACAGAAACCAGTCTATTGTCTTTTTATTAAAAACGAATAATTTAATAACTCATGCAACTCTTGCTGTGGAGAGGAACATTTCATCTTCCTGCGCGAGGAAAGTTTCCTAAAATACAGCCTTGTACAAAGGCAGTAGTTTATCAGCTCACACATTGGGGGCTGTTGATGAGTGAATCGTGCGAAGCGGCTTTTCGAGCTTGGGTTCTTGCACACAACAACTCTGCTCTCATGCTAAGTAAGTTCATCTTTAAGGACACAGATTTCGTATAAACACGCAACGCTGAAATGACTTCACACTTTGCTGGAAGCCCATGTGTGTCTATCCTCTGATATGTCAACATGTCAGGAACATGCGTTCTGTTACTTGGTCAATATGTCAGAAATGTGATTTCTGTGACTTGGTCAAAAGAAACGTGATTTCTGTTACTTGGTCAACATGTCAGACACGGAAGTTCTGTTACCTGGTCAACATGTCAGAAACGTGATTTCTGTTATTTCTGTCAACTATGTCATGTCATTGTAACCTTGGTAATACAGGTCAGAGAAACTAATGTATCAAAATACTGTAAAGGGGCATTCACACAAAGATCGATAACTATAAAAAAAATATTGTTCTCGTTAATATGAATGACTACGTTCACACAAAACTATAACGATAACGTCATTAAGAACAATATCGTTGGGGTTCACTTTCAGACCGATTTTGTGAATGATAAAAAGCTAACAGCCAGAACCCATTACATTTTAGCCATCACATTCATTAACACAAGGAGAGTCTTTTCTTATCGTTGGTCAGTGTGGACGGGTTTATCGTTATGGCTATAGTTATCGTTATAGTTATCGTTCTTGGTGTGAATGCCTCTGAAGTGTTGGCAACCACTAAACTGTCAAGAAATAGTCCACACCCAAAAATGAGCAGTGCGTGCGGGGGTATTCAAAAGCCATTCTCCTGTCTTGCCCTCACCTGGTCACTGAGTGTGCACTGCTCCGTGCAGATGTCTGTGATGAGGTTGCGTGCTTGCTTGGCCATCTCGTCCAGGAACATGTTGCACAGGGACAGGCTGCGGTCGCCAATGTGGTGACGCTGTTGGAGAGACACAACACACACCGACACACACACACACGCACAGACACACACACAGACACACACACATTGAAGTTAGCCCAAAGCTAGGTTTTTGGAGGTCGGATGTTTAATTTGGTCATTTCTGCAACTTGTCCCCAGAGGCCCCAGCAACGGCGCGGCAGGATGGGCTGTGGCTGTGGCACAGAGCGTGGCATGGCGTGGCGTAGCAGCGCAGCACGGTGCGGCGTGGTGCGGTGCGGCAGGTCCCATCTGAAGGGCTGTTTGTGACCGTCCAGCAGCAGCAGCAGACAGGACAAGCGAGCCTCTTTGTGACACACAAGCTTCCTTTGCAGGCCCCCCGGCCGAGCAAATAGAGCAAACTCTCAAAAACGACGAATCCAAAACAAGTTTGCCCCTGTGTGAGTGGGAGCGTAAAGAGAGGGGAGGTGGGGGGTGGGGGGGTGGAGTGTCATTCAAGTTGAGTATGGTGTTTGTGTGTCCCTTGGACAGACTCCATAGATGGGGAGAGGCGAGCCTTTCTTCATTCACGGAGGAGGAGATGAACACTGACGGTTAGTTAGAGCATCGGCGATCGGGTTGCGTGTGCGTTGAGGGCCAGTGCTTAGACATGCCACGTCAGGCCTCAGCTGTGTACTCCCGCACAGCAGATTCCAATTACCGACCCCTTTGTCATTTGGATATTACTCAAATGGCATCATACCCCTCAAACAGCGACCCCAAGAACGAAAATAAAAGGCAACTGTTGAGTTTCCCTCTTTTGTATTGTCCTGTGCGTCGGAGATCGAAGACCACGATGCCAACACTGACCTTTTCTGTAGCTGCCCTGATCTTTTTACTGTTACTATAAACCGCTGTAAAAAAACAACAAAAAAAATCTGTGCAAGGGATGGAAATATTCTTGGAAACTTTTAGTGCTTTTCCAACATAAATATAGCTTGCAGCTGTTCAAAGCTGCGCATAGTGGACGTAGGAAGAGGAACATTTCAAAGACATGCTGAGAGAGGGAGTTTCATGTTTGAATAAGGGAAATCCAAGCCTTCTATAGCTCAATAAATCTCTTTTATTCCTCTAAGTGCTCTCAGACAGCACTGTGCTAAGGCTTTCCTTTGACCAGGGAAGCACACCCACATAAGAAGTCTCATTGTGCCACTTTATTTTGGGGGGACCATTTTGTCGACCAATTAGGTACATAAATACGTGGTTATTTACCAAAAAATTAAACGGGATATTGGACAGGGGGAAGGCGGAGGTGGACGAGGAGGGGGACGGCATGGATGTTTTGCAGGAACAAACACTTCATGAATGCACCTGGCGTATTTCAGCCGACCGAACAGGAATCTGTTGTGTGGCGTGTGTGTGCTGCTCGAGGCCTTCTAACTCCCCTTGGGGTCTGAGGAGAGCGAGAGCGGGGGTGGGGGGGTGGACGGAGCGGTAGCAAGGGTCAGAAGGGAGGGCCGCAGTCGCACCGGTGTATGGTTCAATTACATATTTAATAAATCATGCTTTTCAGCGTCTGGCCTTCCGTACACATCCTGATACACGGACCGCAGCACACGGACCCACATTCCAGGATAGGGGTAGAGGAGGGGGGAAGGGGTCGGGTGGAGGTGGAGAATTTGCACCATTTTCCGAATTCTCAGTGTGACTCCATCCTGCCCAATCTCCTCCACAAGGGCCCTCCTGCTCGGTGGAGGAGATCTTTGGGTGAGAGAGCACCTACTTTCCCAGCATTCAGCACCACACACACACACACACAGGAGCTCCACAGACTAAATTCACTGGGGCATGTCTTAAAGCATTAACCTGCAGGGATTACTCCCCCCACCCACCTGGTCTTTGTCGTCGTTGATTTTAGAGGCACTCTTACAGGGCACCCTTGTGAGCGGCCTAACTAGACAGTAAATAAATATGTTCTCCTGATCTACATGACTTGGAGTGTACATGGGTGGTGAAACAGCGTGAAAGCGCACTCTTTAAGCGACTCTGCCATGAATGGATACAAACTGATTTGAAAAACACTTCAGGCTTGCTCTAAAACAACACCAAACCGCCCCAAAATGTTAATGTTATTTTTCTTATGTTGGCCACAGGAAACTTTCCCCTTCCATGACACTGGTCCCAGGTGTATGAGTGAGTATGTGTGTGTGTGTGTGTGTGTGTGTATAATATGAGACTGTGAGAGCGTGTGTGTGTGTGTATGTGTGTGTGTGTGTGTGTGTGAGAGAGAGAGAGAGACTGTGTGTGTGGTGTGTATATGTGAGACTGTGAATGTGTGTGTGTGTGGTGTGTGACTCACCTCCTCTGGGCACAGCTCGTGGGTGCAGCTCATGAAGTGCGTACAGAGCAGGGGGAAGGAGATGGAGTAGCGCGACTGCGACGGCAACTCCAAGCACTGCTGGAACATCTTCTCAAACGCGCGACTGTAAAAGCTATCAGGCAAACCCCAAAGACACAGACAGACAGATAGGGAAAGACAGATAGATAGATAGAGACCGAGGGCAGATGACAGAGAGAAAGAAAGAAAGAGAGAAAGAGAGGGTGGGGAGGGGGGTTGAGATGAATGTACTGGCAACTCGTCTTTTCTTTCCAATCTTATCTGTCCAAGCTCGCCTATCCACATCCTGTCCAGACAGCTTGCCAGAACCCTCCAAACAGACACTTCTAACAGACAGTTGCTAAGGGAGCTTCTGGCAATCAAATATTAGGGCTTGAAAGGCCTTTTTATGCAAGCAATTAACCAGAGGGGAATTACCGTAAACGGCTTTTATTTGACAAGGGGACAGCCGTGTGGGGAGCCACTTACCAGAAGATTGAGAGATCCGAGGTTTCTACCAGCATCTCCACCAGCGAGTCCACCATCTTGGTGTGGAAGATGATGGTGTTGAGCATCTTGCCCAGCTCCCGGTGGTCAGCGAGGCCCAGCGAGGCCTTGGACACGCTGGTGTAGGCCTGCGGAAACATGCACCGTTAGCCACGTCGACGTTAACCGAGTCGACCTAGTCGAGCCAAAATGTGTCCCGTGAACTCTACGGAGGGCTTGGAAAAACAAAACAAGAAACAACGAAAAATTATCTGGCCCAGACTGCACCAGGAGAAAAACCTCAGGCAATAAAGAGAATCCGATCCAAATGGAAATTGGACTTCGGGGTTTAGAGGCAAACGTGTGGTTTGATGCTCCACCATATCGTTAACTTCTGAGGACGTTTTCTGGGAAGTATTCTGTTTTTTAACTTGATACTGTTGATTCAGACAATGGCCAAGCTACACAGTTTCCTTCCCTGAGACGTGGGATAAAATGAAGACAGTATGCAAAACAGACTCACACTGGTGTTGTGGGGCGAAAGAGCACTTTGAAGAAGTGAGGTACATTAGAGGGGCCCGGCCACCGCTCTGCAGCTACACATAGCTTCTACCAGCCCTCAGAGTGATTTCTGGGCTGACAAAACAGCTGCCCGAGCCTGTACAATCCTTGACCTGGGAGAATCTGACGAAGATCCTGAAAATACGGCATGAAATGCCTTTAAAAAAAACACACACACACACACACTTTTTTCCCCTTTCCGTCTCTCTTGGAAGTGCAGACCACTACGCGAGTGTGCAAGAACGTTGTGAAAGCGTTGACTTTTTGAAGCGCGGCCCTCTACGCTTTCATCATCTAAACTGCTGCCAAGTCAAAGAACAGCCTGTGCCAGGATGGTACCACACGCCACATAAAGACATTCAGCAGGTGCTAAACTCACAAAGCCTGCGGTTCAAGAGTCAAGGGCAGGACAATAAACATACCAGAAGGCATTAAAGTCAAATTAAGAGTGAGGAAAAAGGAGAGCGCTGAAATACATGGCATATTTTTAGACTCCCCACCCCTGCTTACTCTATAGACTGTTGGTGGCATAATTTGTCTCGGTCAGGCAGCCCTTTAAGCTTAAGGAAATCCTTCACTTCAGATAGACAGACATGAACTGAATGAACTAAGATGAGGGGGTGGGGAGGTTGGGTAACTGTCCTTCTCATATTGTTAACGGCTCGGCCATCACCCCCCGCGAGATGACTGTTGGACTAAACGAGAAACGCAAACGCACACACAGAAAAAAAATACATTTCTATGGCCAAAATTGCTCCAAAAAACAAAAACAGAGCAGGATTCTTGAGCCGCGACGACGGTTTCCATGGGATTATGTCTCTGAGCGGAGCTCTGAGGAGAATATGAATGTGTGCCTTCTGACCAAAGCATGGTTGTGTAACAGATAAAGATTCTTCTCCCACCCAAACATGTGGACTTAATGGCAACTGGTTTCAATATGGGAGTGTGTGTGTGCGTGTGTGTGTGTGCTGGGGGGGGGGGGCAACAAAGAGTTCTCTGACATTTAACTCAAGGGCTTATTTTTAGGACGTGACAAAAGAAATGAAAAATGTATGGCACACACACACTGCTGCGTGCCGTCGCACACATGTGCACACTTCTGTCAGCTGCTTCATAACCAGCTGTTTAAATACTTCCAGAATTTGCTCAGGCCCAGCAAACAGTGAACGCGAGTGTGCACACGCGGCAAATAAACGTCTGCGCTTTCCGCCGGGTTCGTGTCTGCGCCGTGTATCTCACAAAGGAGGGGTGGGGTGGGGTGGGGTGGGGTGGGGTGGGGGATGGGGTCGGCTGTGAAAGAGGGAAGCTAGTCGAGAAAGCTTTCAGGACTTGAGAAAATAGTTGTTCAGCTGTAAGAACAGTTCCCATTGCATGCATGGCAGATTTTCTCCTCGCACTCTCAGAACCTCCCTTCCGCCCCCCCCCCCCCCCCTTCTGCACCCCCCGACAACCACCCCACCACTATCACCACCGCCACCACCACTGACCTCTCCACCCATCCCTTCTTCCCTTCTTTGCCTCTAGTCTCCACCGAAAAACCCAAAACTGAGGAATCTCCTCCAAGCGGGAGTGGGACGCGCCCACGGAGATCAAACACTAGTTCAGGGCCTGGAATCGAACACGGGTGTGGCGCGTCGGGAACAACGCTGTGGGCGCGCTCAGCCGGACGCGGAGACGGGTCACAGGGAGCGCAGCGGATCTGTGGCATCGCCGGGAACGCCGCTACCGCTAGCCCAGTTCCGAAAACCCAGGTCAGAGCCAGTACCGCACTCCACAATAATGAGCCGTTTATGCTTGGTCTCGGTCGTGATGAAAAGGCTGGGGCAACGGTTTAAATAATCAGACCCGGGCCTTCAAAAAGGACTGTGGTTTTCACCCCAAACGTTTCTCGGGGCCAAAGCCCTGCGTGTCCCGGGGCTGATCCGCTATAATATCTTGTGTATCCAAACTCTCCACCCCTGACACAACTCCGCTCTGGACGCCATCCGTCGTCGTGTGACCAGCCTCGCGTTGCGTACACAACCCCGAACAAAAAAAACAAAACCTGACAGTCATTTATCACCAATGACTAGGGCCATGTGTCGTGTTCGTGTTGAAGAACATCTTTTCCCCATTAAAACCTTGGAGGGGGAAGTTCATCCTCTCTGTGAGGCCTCACACTGCACTCGCTGGCCCAGAGAACTGAGTGCTGGCAAGGCTCGCATGTCGAAGGCCACGGCCTGGTCGCCGGCGCAGTCTGGTGTGGTGTGGTGTGGTGTGGTGCAGTTCGGTGTGGTCTGGACCGGGGAACGGGGTGACAGTCAGGGCAGTCGAGGGGCCAAGGGGAAAAGGGACACCAGCACTACCGGCCATCATGTCCACCTATCCCCCAAAAGGTCAGGGCTCAGGTTGCTCGTGGTGGCTTACCTGCAATCTAAACCAGTCCAGCCTCATGCCCCTGAAATCAAACACCTCTCCGTCCTCCACTGAAAGAGAGAGAAAAAAAGGGAGAGAGAAGATGAAAGAGAGGGAGGGGGTTACATGGGGGTTACAACTTTACACATTGCTGCTAACTGACAACAGTTACACTTGAACAGACTTAAGCATAGTGGCATTTACTCAATTCATTTCACATCTTGGTTGATTAGAAGACAAAGGCAAACTGAAAGTCTGTGTTGGCACCACTGTGAAATGGGATTGAAAATGAATGATTAATCATCATCAAAAAACAAAAAAAACGTTTTTGTCCCAAGATAAAAGAGCGAAGCTTAATTTCATTTAATTGAACTTAATTTAAGATGAAAGTAGAAGGCAGATGAAGTATTATGACCATGTACATGCAGATCCTTGAATAGAAAGACAATAAAGGGATGCAGAAAGAAAGAAAGAAAGAAAGACAGAAAGAAAGAACATGAGGAACACTAATAAGAGAGTAGTCCAGTGACATTGAGAGATGAAAGAGTGAGTACCTTGCTTCACACTGAGAGAAGTCATGGTGTTCACAAAGGAGGACATGATGATGGACTCATCCTCAGGGCAGACAGACAGGTTCTGGAAGGGAAGCAGAAGGGGACAAACAGAACAGTCTGTGACCCAAAGGCCTCTGCAAATCGGTTAAATTCACTACCATCTCTCTCAATGAGTATCCAGCACACGGCAACGGCTGAGACAATGTCAAAATACTTGGGCTCCATCTACTGGCCAGGCCCGGTACTATCACCTAGCGCTGTCACTCACAACACAATTAGACAAAACGCCACTCTGGCTCAGCTAGAGATCAACAAAACATCCTCAAGGCACACTAAAATGTCATCCCAAACACATGGCTAAACATAAAAGCTGTTGCTTCAGGGATGCGACTTACACGGTTTCCCATCCACAGCTGTGTTGGAGACGATAACCGTAGGGCACTCACCTGCACCAGCTCGTTCAAGACCACAGCGTCGAACCCAGACAGGTACTGCACGTAGTACCTCTGCATGACCGGGCCGTACTTTCGCACGTGGGCCCTCAGCTCCTCCATATAAAAGATCAACTCTGCAATGTGCCTGAGGGACGCACACGGACGCACGCACACACGCACACAGCGGTACACATTGAGCATGGATTCCACGTCCAGTGATGCGAGGAAGGGGGGGGGGGGGGGGCACAACAACAACAAAGTGTTCTGAAAATACAGGTTTTTCTACCGTGACTTTCATCCCCCCCAGAACAACCAGACAGTTTATTACAAATCATTAGTTCCACCTCTTGGTTCAGGAACAGGGCTGATTTACAATGGACACGCAAAGCCAGATGGCTCTTACATAAAAAATGCCAGGGTTAACTGCAGAAGCATAGGGACGCAATGCTGCTCTTCTGCATGTTTACAATAATAAATGTTTACATACATATCATATATTTTATCTATCTACAGTAAGTAACCGTAAACTGAAGTAACTACAACGCTTTGAATTCCATTTCATATGTTCAACAGTTCACAGTTCTGCACAGACTTTGCGTTTTCGCAAGGTGTATTCAGGAGTTTCCGACCGAAGACAGGGAGACGGAGAGAGAGCGTGTGAGAGGGAAAGATGGGAAGGCGCAGGATTCTTACTTATCGATAAAATCATCTGTGCTCTTCTTCTGGATGTTGTCTGCGTGCCTGAGCAGCCATATGATCTCATCTCGGGCAAAGGACAGGGCCATGAAAACAAACAGCGCCTGGCAACATACACACACGCGCACACACAAGCACACGCACACACACACACACACACACACAGAGAAAAAAGAGAATGACAGTGAGCAAAGAACTTGTTTGTCTCCTTCAACTCACTGATATACACACGACAGACATACTGAACCTAAAATGTGAACAGAAGCGGAACATTGCGATACCTTTGGGCCCAGCAGGCCGGGCTGATCGGCCAACACCGTAGCCAGCTCCTTGAGGGCGGACCGCAGGAACTTACGGCGCTCTCGGTGCATGGAACCCCTTTAAAGAAAACGATAACACAAAACACGTTGGTGAAACATTTGACAGTTGAAATTCAGGCCGAGTCCCCAATTGACAGAAAAATATGCGAGTCTGTCCAGCTGGCAATGCAATATGCAACAGATGTACTTACGCGTGAGAAAGGGCCGATTCTTTGCACTCTCGTATGTCATTGACACGTTTGTTGTAGCTGGAGAGGGAAAAAAATAACAGATTATAAATGAAATGCTAACCAGAGTGTGTTTATTTTGAGCAAAGAAAAGTTTGATCTATGGTGAAACTGCAAGGTTCCCTCAATAAACATCTGCTTACTGTTCTGAATTAGATTATGTGGAACTATGTGTGTGAGTGTGTGGGAGACAACAGAGAGAGCGACAAAGACAAAAATAGAATGCATGTGTGTATCAAAGTAATGGAGTGAGTATGTGTGCATGTTTGTGTGCATGTTTGTGTGTGTGTTTGTTTGTGGGAGTGTATGTGTCTGTGTATATATGTGTGTGTTTGTTTGTATGCGGGACTGTGTGTGTGTGTATGAGTGTGGTCTTGCCCTTGGTGGAAGGCCTTACCCGCGGAGGTTGACGAAGAGGTCCTCGGCGGCCTTGTGGATATGAAAGACCTCGTCTCTAAAGAGGCAGAGGCACGAGCTGCTCTGCAGGGCCAGCTTCCACAGGCTCAGCGCCGCCGGGTCACTGTTTAGGGTGCCGTGGCACAGCAGGAACCCGACTGAAAGACGAGAGACGCACGGACGCACGCACGCACACACACACACACACACACACACACACGCACACACACACACACACACACACACACACACACACGCACACGCATACAAAACACAAACACACACACACACACAAACAAACAACCACACACAAATGCATGCACACATGCATACAAACACAAACACACACACAAAAAAAAACAGTTTAACATTTCTCACCAAAGTACAATGAGCAATTCAGTAATACACTGTCAAGATGGAGATCGATGCTTTGTTTGGGGTGATTTACCATTTCTCTATGTTTCATGCAAATTAATATCATGTTCATGGAGGAGCTTAACCCTTACAACACCCAACATAAAATGCAGGGTATCTGCACATTTTCCAAGTGAAAATTTAAAGACTTTTAAAGGAGAATTCCGGTGTGATTTTGACCTAAAGTGTTTTGAAACATGATACCGAGTGTGAACGTATGTCTCATAGCCCATCTCGGCTTGTCCCCTGCACTCCGAAATCTGGCGCTAGTTAGCCGATGCTACCAACAAGGCGGTCAATGGTGTAGAGTTTAGATTCTCTGCCCGAGCCCGAACTTGACCCGACCCGACCCGACCCTCGGGCCGGGTCGGGCCGATATTTCCAGCCACTATCCTCGGGCCGGGCCGGGCCGGGTCCTTGATCAAGCTTGCTTTTTTTTTTCTTTCTAATCATTAGCCTACTTGGGTGGGGAGCTAAAGCTATGCCATAGTCAGACTCAGAAATATTTTATATTTATCAAAGTAGGCCTAAGTAACAAGTGTATACAAAGTTATACAAGTTAGGCTCAGAGTTACAAAATGTCAATTGTAATGTCATCTGCGCAACACGTGTCATGCGCAGCTTCTCCACTCGCACACATCACACCGGGCCTGCTGTGCTGTATTGTGTAGCTTAAGTGCAACGTGAAGCTTGAAGATGTAAAGAAAAAAAATGAAAACAGGAGAAATAACTTCGAGGAAGTTTGGAGAAAAGTCGGAGGTATGCATTTGTCAGGTATGCTTTGTTGCGTGCATTAAGTGCGCACGATGTTCACCTATGACAGCAAAAATACTTTAAGATGAACATGAAGCAGGCTTGCCATGGCAGAAATAATGATAGCCAGCCTTCAATGTCCTCTTTTGTCCTCTAAACGGATTTCTGTAGCTCAAACAGCTCGGAATTGTAGTTGATAACGTCAGTTATAATGGCCCACGTATTTAAAAAAATGTCGGGTTTAAATCGGGCTCGGGCTCATAATTACAGTTAACGTGTCGGGCCGGGTCGGGCTCGGGCACAATGTGCACGGGCTCGGGTAGGGTCGGGCTTGATTTTTTGGGCCCGATCTAAGCTCTACAATGGTGGTGCCTCGGCATCGGCATAGCCATGCAAATAAATCACTGTTTTACACCATTTACGAGGCTCAATGTATCTCCACACTTCATTGGTAGACTTCTGAGGGCCCTGACATTTAAAACGAGACATTGAGAACTTTGAAAAAGCACTGGTAGTTTACTTACAAGACGATTTATACAGACAGTATCTTCTCGAAGTTTAGCGTTTGCAGCCATCTTGAATTTAGTCACGATAAGTCGAGCGACGAGTAAGAATGAACAGGTATGATAAGGGATCAGATTCCAAAAATAATTCAGTGGAAATGCATGGATTCCAGTTGCTGCTACGGGAAGAAACTGGAATCCATGTTCCATATCATACCTGTTCATTCTTACTCGTCGCTCGACTTATCGTGACTAAATTCAAGATGGCTGCAAACGCTAAATTTCGTGAAGATACTATCTGTATAAATCGTCTTGTAAGTAAACTACCAGTGCTTTTTCAAAGTTCTCAATGTCTCGTTTTAAATGTCAGGGCCCTCGGAAGTCTACCAATGAAGTGTGGAGATACATTGAGCCTCGTAAATGGTGTAAAACAGTGATTTATTTGCATGGCTATGCCGATGCCGAGGCACCACCATTGACGGCCTTGTTGGTAGCATCGGCTAACTAGCGCCAGATTTCGGAGTGCAGGGGACAAGCCGAGATGGGCTATGAGACATACGTTCACACTCGGTATCATGTTTCAAAACACTTTAGGTCAAAATCACACCGGAATTCTCCTTTAAGACCTTTTCAAGACATCTAAATGGAAAAATTAAGACTATACCACGGCAAAAAAGATACAACTTAAAACTGTTTTATGCAATAGTTTTTTTTCTACTAATTTTAACACCCACCCCATTTGGGATGTCTACAGAAGTTACCAAATATATTTTGGTGAAAGAAAATAATTGTGTGTGAATTACCTTCACAGCTATTCAATGCCCAATTTTAGTGTCTGGACTGCTTGCTTTTGAAGCTGGCTGTACATATCTGGTAGTGCTACGGGCTGAGGCTGACTGTTCTTCACCTGTGTCTGTAGTAGCCTAGGCTACTTGCCAAACATGTGTACTGGACTGGATTTCCTTATTTTTTCAAAGGTAGACTAAGCTATTTAAATATTGTAATAGGCCTACTAACTTAGGCATCTATTGTCCCATATGCAGCACAGCAAATCAAGGTAATACATTTTGCATACCAGTTGTATTTAAACCAACTAAAGCTTGACTGAAACATTGTAAACCATTGACTTGTTTTAAAAAAATTTATGGGAAAAGTTAAACCCCCTCCTCGCATGTTCCTGCTGAAAAACTGCTGGTTTCATCTCAATCACGCACGTAATATGAACACACTTACAGATGCGTTTTTTTATGTAGCCAGTCGCCGACATTCAAAAAAAATATGCGGTTATATTTCACAACTTTTGTGTAGTACTGGGAAAGGCTGGCAAGCAGCTGCGATATTACAGGTAGGCTATTATAACTTAGACAGATATTTACTTAGGCTAAGCCAGCAAAACACGCTGAAGAGATGCAAACAGATACACTTAATGTGTATTTCCTCCTGATTGAGAAAACATTTGTTTTCTTTTTCTGTCGGTCCGTGGTTCCTTCATAAATTGCGCAGCAAATTATCAGATGAGTGACATCTACAAGCACCACGCATAATTTGACCAGCAGTCTTTGCGTCCATAGTTTGTGAAACGATGCTGCATCCGAGCAAAGATTCTAGAAGCCCAGCGCAACTCCAAAAAGGAGGACAAATGAGCGTCCGGCTTGAGGCTGCGCTGGACACGACTTTTAAACTGTCCGGCCTAAATCCGAACGTATGGCCACCCTATGGCTAACTGGCTTACCCAGCTCTTTCTCCCGCTCACTCTACCGCTCGCGTAGGCTACCTAGGCCTATGTATCTCTCAGGCCTCGGCTATACCACGAAAAAACGTAAGGCACATTTTTACATTCTTACCATTTTCACACCTTTAACCACCCGTAAAAAAATCTTCACTCTGCAACCACTACACTTCCTTTAGTAGCCTTATAGTCACTTAGGCTATACATTTCCGTTTAAAAACATACACGAAACCAAATGGAGACATTTCACACGCTCTCTCACACTCGCTGGCGGTCCCATACACAAATTTAATACCTCCTTTCTGAAAATTCAAGACATTCCAGACAATTTAAGACTTTTCTAGGCCTTAAAAACCGAAAGTTGTATTTAAGACTTTTTAAGGACCCGCGGGAACCCTGTAAATGGGATACGGCAATCCCAAGTCAAAAAAAAAAAGCCACTCAGGTACAACAGAAGTCCAAATGAGGACATCTGCCTAACCCACGGGTAAGAGAGATCTGTATATTATCACCACCAGTGACGTACCCTGATGACAGCAGACTGAAACAGACATTTTGTCCAGAAGTGTTTAAAGCACAAACTTACACACAATCCACTTCTCCATGGCGTCCAAGGACAGGTATTCACAGGGCATCTACAACAAACATAAGAGCAAAGGTTCATCTCAGACACCTTTGGGGCTCGTTCAGCTCATCATTGGGTCTGCTCTCTCACCCTCACTGGGAATTTAGACAGGGGGAGCATTTTTCAAGGGTTTTTCAGACGCCCGCCTGACACCTGTCTATTGTCAGCAACAAAATTCCATTAAAATCAGAGTATCAATTTACGCTCGTATTACAGCAGTTAAAAGTAGAGGTACACATATTTTTATGCTTAACTTCTAATTTTAGATTATATATGAAGCATACACATAGAGAAACACATGGTTAAACACATTGTTATATCACGTTAAGAGACAGAGGCAGTGTAAATTGATTCATTTACGTTTCACTCTTGCTTATGGTTTTGCTTGCTGTGTAAATTCCCAATAAAAATACATACGCTTTGCGGCGGACGCCAGACGAGCAACTGAAAAACTCTAAAACTCTAAAACTATATCTGATGTGTATCATGCGAGCGTGTGTGTGTGTGTGTGTGAGAGAGTGTGTGTATATATATATTTGTGCTTTGATGTGCAGGGCAGGCAATAAATTGGTCTGTCCTTCATGCACCAGCAGTAAGCACAACTGGTCAAGTACCCTTTTCCCCCACATGGGGTCACAATTTCACCACATGGTATAAACTCAATCAATTTTGTTAAGCAAATATGTTGTCACTGCTTGTCAGCAATGAAAATGCTAGTGATCTGCAGCCTACAAGCTCTTATTACACTAAATTTAAGGCACTGTTTGTTCCTCATAGCACTTGGTCAATTAGCTTTTTGAATCATTGCCAGTGCAGATGGATGATGTGTTCATGCTGTATGTGTTCATTAGATCTGGGTTCATTTGATAACTAGAAAATGTAATTCCAGGGAATTACGAGTGCATGAAAATGCAAAAATGGCTGCTGAATGAAATATTGTTGAATATTGTCTAAAATATAATCTAAGTAAAAAGATGGAGGTCAGATAGAGAAAAAAGCTGGCGGGGAGCCATAATTGATGACAGCTTACAGTTGGAATGGCCGAACAGTATGGTATAAAATTCTCGCCAAAAGTTTTCTGTACCTGTACCAAAGTTTTGTGCTTGTAAGAATATTTTGTGCTCGTAAAAAATATTTGTGTACATGTAAAAATAATTTGTATCTGTAAAAATATTTTGTGCATGCAAAAATGGTTTGTACATCTTCAAATCCGTTTTGTCACTGTGTAGAATTTTTTTTTGTGAATTTGCAAACGATTTTTGCACGCACAGATTTTCCATTTGCAAGTGCGCATCTGTTTTCTACAGACATGAAACAGATCTACGGGTACGAAACGAATTTACAAGTACAAAACTTTTTTACAAATTTTCCCAAAACAGCCAATCACAGCACTGCTTACTGAACGGCCAGTCAGCCGATCAGCTCACTTCTTTAATTCTGAAACGCTGGACATCTCTGGGTACATCCATGTAAACACTACAGTCAGAAGAGGTGAAACAAGTATTGGCTGGGCTAAGCTAACGTCAAAGATACTGCTTTTATCAACTGTCTCTGCTAACGTTACGTGAAAGCACCGCACATATAACATGGGAAATACAAAGGGAGGGAGGGAAGGGAGTCAGCCTAAAGCCACCCTGAACTTTTTTGGTCATGTAGCAGTAACTGTTATGTTCTAGCTAGCTTAGGTAACAAGCTAACTTAGCTAACAAGCAAACAGCTCAACTTAACTCTATTCCTTCCCTACTATGAATCTAATATCATTAACTAGAACTAATAAACAGTATAGTTTAAAACGCGAGCACTGGATAGGTAATTAGTAGGTAACAATAGGTAATGGCAGCTAACTGGGCTAGTATTGGCTGGGCTAAGCTAACGTCAAAGATACTATCAACCGTCTCTGCTAACGTTACGTGAAAGCACCGCACATATAACGTGGGAAATACAAAGGGAGGAATGACTAGTCGGAAAACACTAACACAATAACTATACAGAACAATTATATCATTAATAATAATACTAATGATCCGAATTTTATTAGTTCTAGTTAATGATATTAGATTCATAGTAGGGAAGGAATAGAGTTAAGTTGAGCTGTTTGCTTGTTAGCTAAGATAGCTCTTCTTTTTTAAGTGTTTCACCTCTTCTGAACTGTGGTGTTTACATGGATGTACCAAGAGCTGTATTTTCTATGTCCAGCGTTTCAGAATTAAAGAAACGAGCTGATCGGCTGACTGGCCGTTCAGTAAGCAGTGCTGTGATTGGCTGTTTTGGGAAAATTTGTAAAAAAGTTTTGTACTTGTACATTCGTTTCGTACCCGTAGATCTGTTTCACTTGCAAATGGAAAATCCGTGCGTGCAAATATCGTTCGCAAATTCACAAAAAAAAATTCTACACAGTGAGAAAACGGATTTGAAGATGTACAAACCATTTTTACATGCACAAAATATTTTTACAGATACAAATTATTTTTACATGTACACAAATCATTTTTACGAGCACAAAATATTCTTACAAGCACAAAACTTTGGTACAGGTACAGAACACTTTTGGCGAGAATTTTATACCATAGAACAGTTAAATAGTTAAATAGTTTAAATAGTTAAATTATTTTATAGCAAATTATTGTATGGAGGACTTATTTTGAAGTTGAAGTTGTGGGCAGAGGAAACAGTTGGCGGGAGTCATAGTTGATGACAACTGACAGTTTGAAAGGCTGAACAGTTAAATAGTTTGATAGTTAAAATGGTTAAATTATTTAAAATGGAATTATTGTAGTGAGGAGTTTTACTTTGAAACAGTTGTGGGCAGAGGAAACAGTTGACGGGAGTCAAAGTTGATGACAACTGACTGTTGCTAGAGTAGTTATGGTGGTTGCTATGCTGGTTGCTAAGTTAATGTTGGTTGCTAGGTTTTAACTGTGAATGTGGTTGCTAGGCTGTTGCTAGGGTACTTGAAGTCGTTTCTAGGTTGTTGCTAGGGTGTCCATGGTAGCTACTATCAGAAATAAAGGAGTTACTACAGTGGTTTGCTAGTATAATCATGTTGGTTGCTATGGAAACTGACATAGATGCTTAATTTCAATGGTTGCTAAATTGGTTGCTAGGTAGGTGGTGGTTTAATATAGTAGGCTAGAGGCATAGTTGATGATAACTGACAGTTGGAATAGTTGAAAAGTTAAATAGTTGGATAGTTTAAATGGTCAAATTATTTAATAGGGAATTATTGTAGTGGAGACTTTTATTTTGAAACAGTTGCCGGCAGAGGAAGCAGTTAAACAGGATCTGTAGTCAAAGCAACCATGCTGAGCAATGCACCGAAAGCACTGTAACTGCATTGGCAATTTTCATGCCCTCTAATTAAGAAGAAAGAATTTAAATTCTAGCCAGACCAGTTCCTGAGTATGAAAACAGAAAATGAAAAGAAAAAAAAAAACACTGCATTGTGTAAGTGAACAGTATAACCTCCTTACAGATGCTAGCCAAACTTTTAAAGGGTTTGACAGTTTATGGTCATACATTTTATCTTGGATAGTATTTAAGAATAATTATTAAGATTGCATGTATGTGTGTGGGGGTGGGTGGGGGTAGGGAGGGGGGTGTTGAGTTGAGCATAAAAGTGTGCGCATTTGTATATTTATGTTCTTCATGTTGAGTGTGACTGTGTGTGTGTGTGTGTGTGTGTGTGTGTGTGTGTGTGTCTGTGCTGTCCTCATCGTGTCTAACTGTACAGGATTGAGTGAGTGTGTGAGTGTGAGTGTGTGTGTGGTCCTCACCGTGTCTTACTGTACGGGGTTGTGTGAGTGTGTGAGCGTGAGTGTGAGTGTGTGTGCGCATGTGCCGTCCTCACCGTCTGACTGTGCGGGGTTGAGTGAGTGTGAGTGTGTGGTCCTCACCGTGTCCGACTGTGCGGGGTTGAATGAGTGTGTGTGCCGTCCTCACCGTGTCTGACTGTGCGGGGTTGAGTGTGTGTTTGTGTGTGTGTGTGTGTGTGTGTGTGTGTGTGCCGTCCTCACCGTGTCTGACTGTGCAGGGTTGAGCATAGTGCTGGGGGCGCTGATGAGGCTCAGCAGCTGGGCGTTCCTCCACTGGTCAGCGGACAGGTTGCGCCGAGGGTACACCATCTGCAGGGAGATCAGGGCGTCCGACAAGGACTGCAGCCCCAAAAACAACACCACACACCCACCGATGAGTCAAGGCAAATGCACAATGAGTCTGGCAGGATGTGTCAAGTTGTAGTGCTGTGGTGCAATGTGGCCATCTCATTTCTCCTCACCTTTCCATGAGGGACAAACTCCTCCATCATCTTCTTAAATGGGTTTTCATAGTCCACAATCATCTGTCCAAGCCTGGGGTATTCTCTGTCACTGAAACCGAAAAACAGAGACACAAGCCATAAAATTGTGGGAATAAAAAAAAAAATAGTCTCCTACAACAGTGTTTCTCAAACTATGGGCAATGGACTGGCACAAAGTCTAATTATGCCCGGTGCTTCGGTCACTCGCCTGATCATTTGCGGCACAACTGAATGGCATCATGAAACCGGCAAACGGCTCCGCTGTTTAAGTTATACAAAAGCTGGTAATTTGTTTGCTGCTTTTTTTTCAAACGAAAACTTAATAAAAAGCATAATATTTTCTCCATTTTCCTATCAGTGTGTGATGCTTGCATGAAGACAGCTTCCCAAAACAATGGCTGCAGTCTAGACTGCTCCCATATCACTGATGCCATGGCTTTGGGGAGTTTTCATCATGGAAGCATCATGCAACCATGCTGAGCAATGCACCGAAAGCACTGTAACTGCATTGGCAATTAGAATGAACCATCAGACATCAAGTGCATGTTTTCATTGAAAACTTTTTTTGAAAAATGTTTTAATTGTCTGACATGACCGGGCCTCAGGTGAAAGAAGTGTGAGACTTGAGGCCGTCTTACAGCACTGTGACTGGAAAAAAAACATGTGCGTGCTCATTTCGTAAACTGCATATCAGTATTGTCTATTAAATCATCACAAGCATGTTTCCATTACCTTGAGCCATGTGTCATTTCATGTGCGTAGTTGTAAAGGCCAATGATTGCTTTGCGTTCCTCGATTCGGGATAGCAGTATCATTAATGTAGTGTAGGTCACGACTAAGTCAAGGTAGTTCTTTGTGAGATCAAAATTTACAGTCTGTAGAGAAAAAAAGGAGGACATTTAAAAATAGGGTTGTTTTGTAGAACTATGGTAGATATGCACAATTGTCATAGCACAGATAATGTTTTAATTCAAAACAAAATAGGTCTTAAATTCAAATACCGGTATTATTTTCAAGTATATACTGTTCATAGTACAATAATTTGTGCAGAATATTCAGGAAAACCTTGTTTAACATAAACATTAATGACGACATCTGCTCTATTTGAGTAAACATTGAAATTTTCTGCTTATTTCTGTTAAATGTTAACAATGATGGAAATAGGGTTTTAGTCTCTGCTTACAATGTCAAAGAAAACTTGGCAAACGTCAATAGTGTTCAGCAGTTCACAAACATGGTCCTTGGGGAAAAAAAGAGAAATGACAGACAATTAGGAAACTTTTATTACATATAACATCTAGGATAAAGTAAGGTTATGTTACAGTATGAAATGTGCTCCAACGTCTATCAATAAGGAAACAGATCCTAAAGGTTGCCTTCATCTAGTGTCAGTGAACACCCCAAGCAAGCTAGCAGACGTTCTTCCTGCTTAAGTTGCGTAGCAAGCCTTAAGTTTTAATCAATCATAAACTCAGAAAAAAAATCAGGGATTGGCCTCCCAGGATGTCAATCAAAGTAAAAATAAAATCAATGGCTGAGTAGAGCTGAAGCAGTTTAGAAGAGAGGTTTGCTTTCAAATGTCTGGACAGCACTAGCTTGATAAGCAGGACTTTCACATTGGAAACACAAACAATTACAAACAATGATAAGGTATGGAAATCGAGAACCGGTTCCTATGGAGAACCAGTTCCATTGTATGAATCATCAAAGTTGTACGCCTCAGAGGTCACCGATTCCTTTCACGGATACCAGCATTCTTTTGTATGTCATCATGCGTGATAAATCAACAACAGACCAGCAGTTGTACCAGTTTAATCAGTTTGTGTGCAAGTTTGGGTATAAAGTGTGAAAATTTGTCCACAGCTCCCCATAATTTGCACACTGATGGCTATAATAAAAAAAACTGAGGCTAAATTATCATTTTGTGATCTTTTTAAGTATTTCAACCATGACTGTATTGGAATCTCATCAGCATTGATAAGCTGGCTTCATTAAATGGATAACGCTAACTAGGCTAAGATTAGCATCATTAATCACAGAACACTGCAGTGACATCATGCAGACCACATACTGTATCAAACATGCTTGACATTTGTTCTAGGCCTATGATGCTTTCAAGGAGAGCAAACAGGATTCTAATGCAGTTCAGATGAAATAAAAGTGTGTGTTCCAATATTACAAATGTGTGCAGGTCTAATATTGAACTCTTCTGGATGCCCAGACCTATTTGAGTGTAGCCTGACATGCTTATCATTCGGTAGAATAATTGGTGATTTTATGTACCCATTTTATATCTGTCTCCAACTTCCCTTCCCCCTATTCCCTTTAAAGGTGCTCCAAGCGATGTTACGCGGTTTCTAAGCTAAAACATTTTTTCTCACATACAGCAAACATCTCCTCAACATCCACTAGCTGCCTGTCCGCTGAATACACTGTAAAAACGCGGTCTCTGTGGACTGCCCAGGCTCCAAAAACAGCAGCAAAAACAGCGTGGTCCAGCCTGGACCATGAAACATAACAAACTCTTCCAGCCAATCATCGACGAGATGCGCGTTCAGGAGAGTTTCAGTTGCAAGGGAGAGAGGGGGAGGGAGGGGCGAGCTAGCTCTCGGTTTTGTTCGAAAGTCAACAGAAGTGACGTTACCCAACATCACTTAGAGCACCTTTAAGAGGTATTATTAGCTAATGAAATGTTACTAGGCATAATGTCCACTTTTCTGATGAGTTGTTTATTTCATTGTTTACTTTTGTATCTCTTTACCAAGAAAATGAGCATTGTAATATCTTCTAAAAGAGAAGATATTACAATCAGGAATCAAAAAGGAATTCAATTAAGAATGATCAGAATAAATTACCAAATAAAGTCCAAACACAAATTACTTAATAAGCCAATTAAGTGATGGTTGAACTATGAAACCAGATTTCTAAACCAAGGTTTAGATGCCTGTATTTTTTACAGTTCGTAAAAAAAAACATAACACAATTCAGTCTTACCTTAAATTCCATAACATCCACAAATGTGAAGTAGTACAAAGCTAGATTCTTTAGTATTTCAGACTTTTCTTTTTGTAGTTGTGCAAGCTGTTGCTGTGGAAGGAAAACAATGACGACAATGTAAATGCTGGTAAACAGAAAACCATACGACCATACAATGTTTTTTATTGTAAATCCTGTCAGCAAGGTTCATTCACTATAGACTCATTAGTGGTCTAAAATGTCTCAACTTTGTCCATGTTGCAAACAAGACTAATTGACTGTGGTCGGCCAGAAGTATTCTCTAATCCTCTCTAAGGCCTGTGTCTACTGTGCGAGTCTGCATTTTGGTAAAACTACAGTATCACATAAATGTGTGCATTTTAATGAAAGGAAAAGACCTAAACAAAATTGTGATGGCCGTTTTAAAATGTGTAAATGTCAGTGAGCCCCGAGATTTCAAATAGAAACATCAGGTTTGACGTTAAAATGAATGAACCTTGCATCAAGTCTTGACAAGCCCCCTATTCCTCTCCCTGTTGGTACTTGCATGAGATTTGCGACCACAGAACAAATATGCACTGCAAGAGACTCAATGGTAACATTTGGACACAGCCATTTGAACATTATGTTTTGTCATATTTGTCTTTGTTTTCTGTATTTTTATGTTTCGAATGCTTCATTTGTTGATAATTTGCTGGTATTGCTTAGCCTGGCTAGCGCCACCACTTCTCAATGAGACGTGGTCTGGAAACCAAACGTTCATTTTCTCGTATTTGAAAAGAATGCCCAGATCCGTTTATTGGGTGCCACGGATGTCTATCAAATGCGTCTGTGCATAGCTCATCATCGTCTTGCTTTCCCCCTTGTTCTGTGATTGGTCCCCTATCTCAGGCGAAAATTTGCTCCATGGTCTCCAGGCTGCCTTAGCAGCGTGAATCAAATCGCGCGCAAGGCAGCATGGGAACACCCAGGCTAGGTATTGCTATACAATGGATCATGGCTATTTTAGTCTACCAGCTATGTTACTGAATGTTTGCCAGTGCATTGCTGAATGCTAAACGTTGTGTTCATTGAATTTAATGCATTGATAGAATGTGATAGCCGATCAGCCAATCAATGAACCCCATGTCAAACTGCAAAATGGATGAGCCAGATTTGCATAAGGAATTCCAAGCATGTGCATCATGGTCTAAGGGGGTCCCTGGGAGCTACACTGTTAAAACATGAATCCTGTGCATGCAGTGCCTTTACACTGACACGCTTTACTTCACATGAGCTGTGTCCCCATCTCTTCCCTTGTAAAGCAGTACAGATTTGCCCTGGAACCAAGTTAGTATCTACTTCACTACACAAATCACTGCAAGTTCTCTATGTTAAAAAGGGTTATAGCAACCAAGAAATACCATCAATACCATTCAATGCTTTCAAGAAAGAGAGTGAGCATCATTTCTAGAAATACCCATTACATCCCTTTACTCACACACATAACACCCCATTTCAAAGGTTTACTAATGTAGAGAAGTGTTCTCTTAATGCTTATTACAACAGAAGGCCTATATGTCTTTCTATGTACTCTTTCAATGAAATCACCTTGTTCCTGAACAGAAACTACACACTACATACAAAGAGAGTGTTGAGGGTCTAGAAAGGTATAGGCATGCAATTCCCTATTGAGGAATCTCAGAATAGACATTCAATAGTGATTTGGACTAGACTTGTATGTTATTAGGTAGCCTGTTGTTGACAATGGTCTGGACACCCCACAGCGTTAACGGTCATATCTCTCGTTTTTGTGTTTCCTCTTATGAAATCGAAAGTGTTATTCTTAGATTCCTTTGCCCAGTATTTAAGATTGAATACAGATATATATGTGAGAACAACTAAAATGTTCAAACCCATGAGTAAGTGGTTTAAGGCGTTCAAACAAAGCAAATGGACTCCGGTGGAGTCCAAAACTTACCAAAAAGAATAATCCAGAAAATAGCCATGTTAAGCATGCAAGAAAACAAAAATGCACAACATAAAAATACAAAACAGCACAAAAAGAAAGAACTCAAACACAGTTAAACATGAGGAAGCTGTACGTCATTCCAAGTAGCAGTTTGAAAAAACATTTTAAAACACAAACACACAGCAGAGACTAAAAGTAGAAAGCTTAAAAAGAAGCATTTGAGAAACATTTGTTTTTACACAGGAATGGTGACTGATTACTATTGAGACACACACACACACACAGAGAACAGACATGTTACACTGGAGTCATGAAATGCGTGTTTAAGAACACCATGATGGGATATTACTGGGCAAAAATTACAATCAGTTTTTGGCTTTGAGAGAGATTTGTCAGAAGGACATAGTTTAGAGGAGGGGTGGGGGTTTAGGGTGGGGATGGGGCACCTTCATCATTAGAGGGTGTAGAGACTAACAGCAATGAAAGGGAGAGGCACTGAGCTTGGAGAGGGGATGATAAGACCAAAGAGTGAGGGAGAGAGCGCGTGTGTGTGTGTGTGTGAGCGAGAGAGAGATAAAGAGAATCAAAGAGAGATAGAACAGAGTTTAGGAAGAGGGAGAAAGAGAGAGGGAGGGAGGGAGGGAGAGAGAGATGGAGGGAGAGAGAGAGAGTCAGTCAGAGAGAGCCAGAGAGAACAGAGTGAATTTCAGAGAGAGAGAGAGAGAGAGAGAGAGAGAGCCACCCCACACGCCTACATTCCTGTGTGAGGCCGTTTGCATCACACACACTGGTGGCTTAGAGAGGCGCAGAGGAGCGGAGCGACTGACTCGGACACACACACACACACACACACACACACACAGGTGGCTTAGAGGGGCGCAGAGGAGCGGAGCGACTGACTCAGCCAGACAACTCCTCTCTGAGCCACACCACACACGCTCCTGAACCTGAAACACACACTCAGCAGCCGCTCATCCACACACACACACACACACACGCACGCACACACACTCAGCAGCCGCTCACACACACACACACAGACACAGACTCACTCAGCAGCCGCTCCTCCACACACACACACACTCAGCAGCCGCTCCTCCACACACACACACACACAGACTCACTCAGCAGCCGCTTCTCCACACACACAGCAGCCGCTCCTCCACACACACACACACACACACTCAGCAGCCGCTCCTCCACACACACGCACGCACACTCAGCAGCCGCTCCTCCACACACACACACACACACACACGCACTCACTCAGCAGCCGCTTCTCCACACACACACACACACACACACACACACACACACACACACACACACACAATGACACCTAATTACACAAGAGACACAGTAACTGACATTGATTTTTATGTCACTAAGAGGTGCATTTAGGCCTTCTCATCAGATGCCTCAAACACTGTTGATGACCAGGTCTCTCTGGACACTCTAGCACACATTGGCCTCTCTCATTGAATTGCCTGCACTGACATACTTGACGAACACTTACGTTGTTGTTACGTGTCTCGACGGCCGGGAACTTTCGGACGATAAACTTGACCGCGGACTCTAGGTTTTTGTCAATCAGGTACGAGGGCTTTGCTTTGGGGTCCCCGCATGCCTGTGATGGAGGAGAGAAGAAAGCGAGAGGGAGGGAGAGAAAGAGAGAGAGAGAAAAAAAGGGATAACTCAAAATGCTACAGCTGCCACTGACAAAATGGTAAACACAGAAAACATCCGACAGGCCAGAGATTACAAAAATAAACAACTAAACAGAAGGAACATTTTCAGATGACAGGTGAACAGGATGAGAAGGCAAAGTGCAGGGAATTGATTTGAATTTGTCACAGCTAAAAAATGCAATGTAAAAGAGAGAGGAGAGAGAGAGATAGAAAGATAGAGAGAAAGAGAGAGAGAGAGAGATAGATAGATAGAAAGAGAGAGATAGATAGATAGATATAGATAGAAAAAAGGAGAAAGAAAGAAAAAGAGAAAGGAGAGAGATAGAAAGGTAGAGAGAAAGAGATACATAGAAAGAGAGAGAGAGATAGAAAGATAGAGAGAAAGAGATGGATAGAAAGAGAGAGAGAGAGAGAAAGAGAGAGAGAGAGATAGATAGAAAGAGATAGATAGAAAGAGAGAGAGAGAGAGAGACATGTTCTGTCGACGGACAAGGTGCTGCATGATAAGTTGGAGGGCAGTTAGTGAGACGGCAGTGCATGGGCGGACGCACTCCTACGGGTGGGGGGTGGGAGGGACAGAAAGGTGAGCCACTGGCCGGTGCGTTTGCCTTGGTCACTCTGTAAGCGGTGAGGGGCTTACAGAGGTTAGACGGGGCTAGAGGAAGTCGGCAGACGTGCAATTTGAGGTAGGGCGGTGTGTTGAATGATTACATGGTTAACATGATGCAAGGCATGCACCTATGCCTGGTAACACCTTCAAAAAGCGTCCTCCTAATGGTCAAATCAAATAAATCCTGAACTACACAACAATAGATGTCCATGCTGGGATATTCTATTTTATTGAATTACAGGGTACAAAACAAAAAGCTACTTTTATACATACTTCTAGGACTGATGTCTAGTTAGAGTTCCCATCATAACCCCATTAGAGTTTGTAACTAAAGGGCCTTCAGTGCGAGTAGCCTACAAAACAAAATGGCCAACAAAATTTCCAGAAAGTTCACTCCTTCAATTTTTTGGAACTCCACTGCTTTCCAGCAAACACAAAAGCCTGGTTATAGCACTCCCACTGCCAAAACTGAATGAAAGGGTAATGGAGTATGGTAATACAACTGTAAGCAGTGGTAATTATCTGAAACATTTAAATACAAATATCATACAAATACAGAGGTCACCAATTAACTGTTACACCTGTAAAACAGAGGCATAAGCCTACTACATAAGTGCTTGCTACATAACTGCTAGGGTCAATAAATAATTCTACTAGCTGGGTGCTCTTTAAAGCTGTGTCTTAAAAAGTAAATAAAAAATTCCAAAGACCCATAATAAGAGTAGAGCCTAGAGCAATCATGGAACCTACTACATTATGTATGCATGTGTACTGAACGTCAAAACAAACAAACACAAAACCAATAAATGGAAATAAATTAAAACAAACAAACAAATCAATTATAACAAATCAATCCCTGATAGCACTAACATACTTTTTTTTTTTTTTGGAGGGGAAAGGGGAACGGCCTTTTCTTTGAACTGTGCTACGGCATTGTGAGTTGATACAGAGTTTATGGGATCATGAGCTGGTAAGGAAAGCAGAAAAAAGGGGGTGGGGTAGACGGAGGACTGAGATTTCGGGGTGGGGAGGGGTGTAGGGAAGGTGAAAAGCTGTGCAAACCTTCCAAACTTGTCCTTGCTGGGGGGAAGCATTGTAACAGAAAGAGAGAAAATTACACATAAAACACAGGTTTCCAAATGTCTACCATGCATGTCTAACGTCCAAAATAAAGATTAGCTTTGGGAACTAATGTGTGAGTATATTTCTCCTCTTATATAACTACTGCATATATATATATATATATTTTTTTTTTGCTTTATAAGTCATTTGAAGATTCAGCTTAGTCAGTTGTTGTTACGGTCCTATAGCGGGTTTCGCATACAGGTAAGTTCTCATACAGGTAAGTTCTCCTTGAGAGGGACATTGTTGGGGTTACTGGGTGGCTGTCTGTTAAAAGTGCTGCGAGGCGTTCCCAGAGCTAACATACACACCATGCAGAGTCCACTCCTCCAGGGGTAGGGAGACAGGAGGCTACTACAAGGATTCAAGTTTCACGTTTTTCAGAAAAGACCAGGAATTATGTGATTAGTTCAAAGGAAAAAATAGTCATGCAAGCCAAATAAATAAATAAATAGATAGATAGATAAATAAACAAACAAAATTATTTTTAAAATTTAATTAAACAAGAAATGCAACATAACCCAACGTATTTCACAGCGGACTGTTTGAAACCGAATAAACTGAACCAAAAAAAAAAAAAAAAGGATATTGAAACTGAATTTAACAGGGAATTAGAAAAGGAAAAAACACCAGGCAGATCAAATGTTGGAAACACCCCATGCAATATCTGCAGTGACAATTCCGCTACACGTTAGGTGGGCTCCAAACTCAACCTCGCTACAAAAAAGGGCAGCCAGTTGGATGATCCCACTACGGGAATACACCGGAACACAAAACATGTAAAGCTTTAGCAATGTCTGGATCACACAAGGTATCCGGGCACCACAAACTAGCATGCTAGCATGGGCCATAAACTAGCGGGGACCACAAACTGATCGGAGTGATCCGAGCTATCAAACACCTGACTCTCACTAACAGTGACATCAACGGGCCATGGGTAGCCCAAATGTTTTCTCCACAATTAATTATGCCTCTGATCCGCAAGACTGCCATTCAGTGGAGACTTGCCCTGGGCCAACCAGAGAGAGCGAGAGATGGCTGGAAGTAACAGATTGAGGTCAAGGATATGCAGGACTTGGTCCTCATGAGACACACTCCCCGTGGCCTTTAGATGAAGTCTTGCAGAAAGGCTTCATACAGAAAGGTTAATGCCTGCCTATTGTTGTCGTTTAGCCTACCACACCATAAAAAATACATTGGCCTATATGAGGCACTGTCCAGGCTATGCATTGTATTTAGGCTATTGCATTGTATGTACTACTATGTGGGTCCACTAAACATGGTGCATCCTACTCTCAGTGAAAACCTAAAACACTGATATTTCAGTGCAGATCTTCAATGATACTTCCATGGCCATTGTGAATAAGACTCCCTTCCCTAGGGCTGGGTAGTTAGTCTAAATGCCAGTGACATAAGCAACATGCACTTCCGTTCTTATTCTGAGGATTCCTAGTGTCATTTCCTGTGGAGTTTTTTTTAACGCCGCTTATTTAGGGCAAGTCTCCCATATTCACATACGTCATTCTGGCACTAAACTATCTAATGATAACATTATTTCTCTGGGCAAAATGGTCATTGTATGCACAAAATGCACTTCCTCCATTAAGCATGAATAGAACAGCGAGTTATAAATGTGGCAATGTCACATCAGAATGGTCCTAATCAACGATCTGGCTCTTTTTTTTTTTTTTTTTCAATCAAAGCATCTCATTTTTAAATGCTTTGATGAAATATCTCACTGGCTAAGGCAGGCAATGACTGAATGCAGGGAAACCACTTGATTTACAGCAACAACTGAATGAGATTGCTGCAATTTCCAATGCATCTAGACAGTGCTGATGTCAATGTCTTTACAGTTGCTAAGCAACAGAAAAACCTAAATGTAACGCTCTGCTCGCTCACGCTCTGCTGAAATGCCGACTCTCGTCCACATGGACCAGCCCTATCTGCAATCAAACAGCCCTGATTAACACGGCGGAATGCGGGGATGGCGTTCATGGGGATACACAGAAATGGAACACATGGGAGTAGTGCAAGACAGAGAGAATCACTACTTGGTTGGAGACTTGTCGGTGGTGCTGACTGAATGCATGAGGTCGGATGCCTTTGGATGGGGAGGGAAAACGAGAGAGAGAGTGAGTGAGAGTGAGTGACTGAGTGAGTGACAGTAGTTATTTGTTCAGTGTCCTCAAGTTGAGACTGAAACTTCTGTGGTGGTGGACTCCCCCCATTTTCGCAGCATAGAGCCACTTCTGTGCCCTAATTGGCAGAGGGACACACTGCAATGAATATGCATCCCTCATTGGAGCGGGGTGCACTGCCACCCGATTCGGGGTGACAATGTGCGAGATGGGACAGCAGGAAGAGGGGGGGGGGGGGATGCAGGGAGGGACCTAGAGGGAAAGTAGGCCTTCAGAGCAAGTAGGGTGAGGGACTAGGGGGTGGGCTGTCAGAGCAGGGGGAGGGGGGCGGGAGAAAAGGATGCGAACAGATAGCCTAGCACAGTTCTCAGCTAGCCTCCTTTTCTACTGCTGGCTGACGCTGGACAGCTTCCAGCACGCTCACTGCCAGTTTCACAGGCTGCCAAAGCGTTTACTGTGAAGCCTCCATCTTTGAGATGAGTGTCAAACCCAGGGAAGGAATATTATTCCCTATGCTCACAGCGAGCACAGCTACAAAGGGATGACACTGACAGGTCCAGCAGGAGAGGAGGTGTGACAGGTTCTGCTTTGTGTGCAGCTGAGGGTTCATGCCAGCTCTAGGATGCTGTAAACCACCTGCATCACAGACCACAGTCACAGCACATCCAAACACAAAACTCTACTTTTGGAGGAATTGGAAGGTGTTTGAACCTTGGATATTGAGAGCAACACCTCTGAGGAACACATTTTAATATAAACCACAATTACCAACAGACTAGAAATCTAGGCTACCACAAGGAAACTACGAAAAGCAACAACTGACTTAGTATCTCATCAAACATTATTATGGTCAAATTATTTCAACATTGCTGTCCATGTACTCATTTCTGAGCAACTAAGCAATCAGTGTGCTTCATGAACACTTGTTAATGTCCTTGAGGGGATTATTTAGAAATACGTGTCTATAATGAATAAGGCATTCATAAGACATTCAAACAGAACTGTACGTTTCCAAAAAACACCAGATAAATAGCAGATTTATGATGGTGCCCAGGAACTCAGGCTTCAAAACGTGCCTTCAATTGTGGCAGCAAAGGGAGGTACAATTGATGTATGAAGCGTGAGGAAAACAACGTTGCTAAATCATTCTGTGGTCAATCATGTTCACGTTAACGCCCGCTCCAGTCAGCAGACAAGGAGACCTGACGCACCTTTAATGCGTGCAGTCCACGCAAAATTGGCTGGCAACTCTATTTTGACACGAACTGTCCAAATGAATTGATTTCAGGGGAAGCTTAGCTAACTCTCAGAGCTGAGGTGTCTGGGCTGGATTATCCCCGTTACCTCTTGATTATGCTGTTGCTCGCTATTTGACAGGGCGCAGAACGTTGGTGCCCTGGAGCTACAACAATCCTGCTGGATATAACGTTAACACCACATGCACAACGTCAACAGAAAACACACAAAACGGACATGAATAAAATACCCTTGTGCCGAAGTGCAGGCATCCTCTTTATGGAAGTGGTGTAAATGCCAATAGAATTCCTTGCTAGCGGACAAGCAGGTTAGCAATGACTCACTACTACTATACTACTATCCTTTGCGTTAGCACGGTGTGTAAGTGGATTGACTGTCTGAAAAGGAAACCTACCCAGCAAGCTAACTTGTTAGCAGCTAGCGATAGAGCGCTAGAGGCATGTCATAGCGTCCGAATATCTGTTGTTTCTTTGCTTATCCCTGGCAATGGCAATGTTTGAGCTGACGCAGAATGAATGGTGCAGTAGTTTAAATATAACTACCAATTTATGAAAAGCTGCTGCTGTAATGGTTACGTTGGCTTGCTAACCAGTTAGCGAGCAGGCTAACGTTATCGTCAAACGTCTGGGAGAAATGTCCACAACCAAAACCTAGGGAAGAATAGCATGGGCCACCATTTTGCTATAATATCTCCAGAAAAGAACACTTAATGCAACGTTTATGTATATGGATATTTCAGACACAATAACCAAGTCATCATTAGAATATCCAAATTAACGATAAGGTCGATATTGAAGCCTTTCTGTCAGGGCCTTCCCTGAATTCCTGTCTGTTGCTGTCCTGTATGCTATCGCTGCAGTCATCTTTCACTGGGAATTGTGTCGTTTAGATATATGATGATAGCTTACATTATTATTAGGGCACTAAGATATCATTAAACCTTGACGAAACCAGTCTCTAACCTCAATTCCAAACACCTTACCTTTTTGATATTGTAGATGCGGGTGAGCATCCCGATGCCCCTGTCGTTTAAAATGGTCAATTTCTCCGCCAGCTTTTGCTGGCTTGGTTGTAACACACCCCGCGACATGCTGACAATTTAGCTAATGTGCTTCACGAATCCAAACGGATCGAAAAACTCTTAATGTAGTGTTACAAAATAAAGAAGCAGACAAATGTTTTAGTGTTAAAATTTGCCCATATTATGGGCTAAAATCCTCGTCAACTCCACACTCCCCTCCTCCGACTCCCTGTTTTTTTTCTAGGTGTTGCCCTAACTATCAGAACGAGGCTGTTTCCTGCAACACCAACGCATGTCACGTGACTAGCATCCTCCTCCAGTATTTCCGTCTAATATTCCCAGTCATATTTTTCCCAGATATTTGTTTTATAACATCAGGTTCATTCTCATTAGTACCTGGACACCAAACGCAAGTTCTCTTTATATTTGATTGGTGTTCATACACACAACCCATTAAACACATTGATCCTTAAGATTTGTGCGTTGGAAGGCATTTCATACTTGACCTATTGGCCAAATTCATGGTAGGCAGAGAATAAAATATTGTTTTGGTTCAAATGTATTTCACGATAGGTATACGTTTTTTTTTTACAATGTCAAATAATTACAGTGCATGAAAATGCACTGTACTGTTATTCCAAGGCATTTTATTATTATTCTTCTTCTAACGCACTTAATGCAGCTTCAACCATTTAACGTAGAAACTTCATTCAAACTATGTTACGTAGGTCTTACTTAGGACATGGGTGCTATGTATTTTTCATCTTTGTAACTTTTATACTTTTTAAACTATTAATTAAAAACTAATCAAAATTTCCCCATAGACTTAACATGGGCTGATGACATCACAATAGAGCTGTTAAAGCAACAGCAAAGAGTTTTTTGTACCTTAAAATAATGTTTCCAAAATCGTTTCAGTGGTTCATCAACTCGTAACAGGGTGAACGGCACTTTCTGCATTCGCTTTGCGGCCCTCTATCGGCTATAACCGCACTATGTAAGTTTGCCAGATCGGGTAGCGGATCTGTAGTTCGATGGAATGAGACATGAGAAACTACAAATTTGACTTGCATCTGATGTCGCAATACATCGTAGGCTACTTTCATAAAATCATGCAACATATTCTACCTTGTCTGTGGACATTGTTATTTGCAAAGCCGCGCTGGATAAACAAATAGGCTAGTGCAGAGGAAAAGTTCTTTGGTGTTGCTTTAAGCAATTAGAATCCTATGGCAGGTGTTCGGGCCACCTGGACTCAACTGCCATTCTCAGGCTTTAAGCATACAAACTGGCCCTATTAAGACTACACACCCTATTCTACTGCTTCCTCTGGCAAAAACTGTTTCAAAATAAAAGTCCTCACTACAATATTTCACTGTTAAACAATTTAACCCTTTAAACTACTAAACTTTTTAACTGTTTAGCCATTGTAAATGTTACTTGTCATCAACTATGACTTCTGTACTGTAGCTAGTTAGCATGGTTAGCATAGTTAGCATGCTAGCATGCTAGTTAGCATTTTTAGTAAAACTGCTAAAAATGATTAGCTAAGTTAGCTAAGTCACATGGTTAGCATAGTTAGCATGCTAGCATGTTAGCATGCTAGTTAGCATGTTTAGTAAAACTGCTAAAAATGATCAGCTAAGTTAGCTAAGTCACATGGTTAGCATAGTTAGTTAGCATTTTTAGCAAAACTGCTAAAAATGATTAGCTAAGTTAGCTAAGTAACATGGTTAACATAGTTAACATGCTAGCATGTTAGCATGCTAGTTAACATTTTTAGCAAAACTACTAAAAATTATTAGCTATGTTAGCTAAGTAACATGGTTAACATAGTTAGCATGCTAACATGCTAGTTAGCATAGTTAGCATATATACAAAAAATAATTAGCTAGGTTAACATTATTATCTTTGATAACATAGTTAGCATAACTGCTAGCAAACATTAGAGCCATTCCAACTGTCAGTTATCGTCAATTATCTACCTAAATAATTTAACCATTTAAATTATCCACTTATTTAACCGTTCAATCATTCCAACTATATTAAACCTTATCTACCAAGCAAATCATTTAACTATATAAACTATCCAAACTATTTAACTGTTCAGTCATTGCAACTATATTAAACCTCATCTACCTAGCAACCAATATAGTTTGTTTTTACTCTATATGATATTTTACATCATATTTTTTGCATTTTCATGCACTGTATTTCCTTCAGGAAATGCTTTTCTAGTTTAATGTTAAGGTTTTTCTGTGATTCAGCTTTGGTCAGGATTTTTGTACATGGACATTGGACATTGTACCATTAGGCTGTAATTGTTAAAATGAATACAACTTGTATTATCAAAAAAGTCTTCAACTGACTAGATGATTGATATAAAAATATCCTTTTTTTGTGAAACAAAAACATCATCTCGGTAAAAGTGCACACATAATTTGCACAAAAGACTAATTAATAATATAAATACACAGTATTTAATATAAAAAACACAAACAGACAAACAGAATATAATGAGCACAGACTTGAGTCCAAAGAGCGACTGAATGAGTATTGACGATAGAGGTATGTCTGGTGGTGCAGTGGTCAGTGCAAATATTGTCGGTGCAGTTTACATCAGTGCAAATTTGCATGGTGACAGCTTTGGGGAAGAAGCTATCCCTAAGTCTGTTTGTTCTGGCCCGTATGGACCTGAAGCGCCTGCCAGAGGGCAACAGGTTAAAGAGATGGAAGCCGGGGTGGGTGGTGTCCTTCAAGATGTTTCTGGCCCTGCTGAGACAAGGAAGGCAGAGGGCAGCCGATGATCTTTTGTGTGGTGTTTGCCACCCTCTGCAGTCTCTTCCTGTCAGCCTCCGTGCAGCTGGAGTGCCACACTGTCAGAGCGTAGGTCAGCAAGCTCTCGATGGTGGAACAGTAGAAGGTCACCAGCAGATGAGTGTTTAGTTGCTCCTTCCTGAGCACCCTCAGGAAGTGAAGCTGCTGCTGGGCCATCTTGACCAGCGCTGTGGTTCCTTGGTCTTGTTGATGTTTAGTGCCAAGTTGTTTGATGCACACTCCCCAAGTCTCAGGACCTCATCTCTGTAGGTTGCCTCATTTCCCCCTGTAATCAGCCCCACCGTTGTCATCAGCAAATTTGACAATGATGTTCTCTGGGTGGGTGGGATGGTAGTCGGATGTGTAGAGGGAGTAGAGTAGTGGGCTCAGCACACAGCCCTGGGGAGAGCCTGCAGTGCTGAGAGTGCGGGAGGAGGAGAGGTGAGGACCCAGTATTATAGGCTGAGCTGAAGTCAATGAAGAGTATCCTGACGTAGCTACTAAAAGTTGATGCTAGCATGTTTACAGACAGAGAAATGGCAGCTGAAATGGCTGACTGTCAGTTCCTGTCACATCAGGTTGTGTCACTGCCCTATGTGACACGGCCTGACAATTAAATGTTATTTTTACTTTGTATTACCTTTATTGCATGGAAAATACATTTAATGCATTTCAAAACTAAACAGGTCTCCCTGTTTAAATAATTAAAATAATTAAATAATTCAATTTCAAGTAAATTCTGTCACACCACAGTCAGCCCTGTCACACGAAACATTATGATATAAAATTGACTTTGATAAAATATTGATTAATTAATTTCATCAACTGTGTATGATGAAGATGGGGGTATATATCCACATATTGTGTGTTTGTAAAAATCTTATTTGTAAAGGTTATTTATTTTGCAACAATATGAGTGTCTGACAGTTATTATGTGCTTAACATCCTCTATGTTTGTAAAATTGCTTATATTTCTTATGGGGGTTACAAAGACACTGTTACAATCAGGGACATGTGATCAATAAGATAATGTTATTTGTGTCACAGAAATGTGTTAGGAAATCATTCTAACATGTACAAATTACATGTTAGAATGATTTCCTAACACAAACACAATTTTAGAAGTGAAAATGTACGTTTCTGGTATAGAATGCCCCTGTCGGCCTATACAACAATACCAAAAAGTTTAATTATACTTTCCCCAAATTCTCCCCAAAAGAGCAAACCTTGTTCATGTACTTTACATAAAATAATGTGACCAGTTTAGAAAATTGTGTTAGGTTGATAAAAAACACATATGGCATAAACAATTAAAAGTGAAGAAATACTTGTGACTATAGGCTACCCAAACCCAAACCCAACAGCAACAGACACAACATCACCAATAGGTGCTGCTGATGTTACAATTCCCACTATGGGTGGCAAAGCTAATAGTGACCCTTTTTTCAGGTAGGCTAAGAGGTGCTCTCAGTTACAGGTTGGGTTGCAGGCAGTAAAGCCTAAGAAAGGAATGCAGGCTAAGTGAACATCAGTATCAGCTGACCGGTATCAGTGATAGAGCACGCAGCTCCGTCGAAGGACAAGCAAGCATCAGAGGGTCTTCACTTTTCTGCCGTGGGGAAACCATCAGACACATGTGATGCAGTCTCTTGCCCAAGAAATAAAATCCTTCTCTAAAACTAATTTGAGAAAACAATGCACCAGGGTGACAACTCTGAGTGGAAGGCGGATTATTGAGACCTGGAAAGGATCCACTGTGCATGTTGTTGAAGATACTGTACAGCCAGAGACAACATTTGGTTATGTGCAGGACACCAACTGGGACCTTCAAGTTGGTGTTATTAAACCACACTTATTGCTGGGTGAGTTTGGGATATTCATACTCTTTACATGGACAACTACCTGTTTATTTTTCGCTCTGTAAACCAAGAATAGGCTAAAGGACATTATAGATTAAATACTTTCTTAACCTGTAGTCTATAACATGTCCATATCCAATGGGTTATTATGCTATCTAAAGTTGTGAGTTCGGTTATGTTTATTTGGGGTGGTCTGTTTATTCTCTCAGGCTCCCAAGATGCAGCACATGACTTTGGGACTATGATGAAATTTAAGGTACGAGTAACTGTTCTTACTTTGCCATCATACGAAGGGTGCAAGTCAAAATTAGTTTATGTTAAATTTGTTCTAAATAGGATGTTGTATGTAGTTCATTATATCAAACACATCACATGGATTTGTCTATGTTCATTTCTTGTCTTTCAGGTCACACATATATTGAATGTGGCCTATGGTGTTGAGAATGCTTTTCCAGATCTGTTTGTGTATAAAACGCTAAGCATATTGGATCTGCCTGACACAGACATCATATCATATCTTCAGGAGTGCACACAGTTTATAGAACAAGCCAAAGCAGAGGTAAGTTTTGATACTGTACTATGGTGTTTCTTGTGACAAGGTAGAGCTTATGGTTAGAATTAAATATATTTGCCTCCGTACGCTCGGCTAAAGATCTTATCCGCTCTTCGAGTGTATCATATAAGGGATGTTTTATTCCATGAAAGTGTTGTAATTTCCTGAGTGTTTGTTTTAATGCTTACCTGATACTCAAAAGCTAGCCAATGGCCAGCATCCCTTATTCTAGGTAACCACACTGCATTGTGAATAATGAATGTTGAGTTTTCACAATGCATTATTTAGCACGTTGTAGAAAGATTATATCACTACCGGCCATTGTTTGTCATACAACCTCTTTACCAAATAGATGAGGCAGTCACCCACAACCTGACACTGTCACATGATGCAAATTCACAAGGGTTTATGATTACAGCGCCTATTCAAAATAAGTTTCCATTCCTGGGATAAAATGAGTGAGTAGTTTCTTTGCTCTCTTGCCTCCCGTTTCACCCGTGATACGGAGAGTAGCTTTCCCTTAATTAATCAAACTGAGGCTTTTAGTTGAGAGGGGACCCATTCTCTTACCTTCCCACTTACCATTGTGAGTGACTAACCTTTAGTGGTGTTTGTTTCATGAATTTCCATACCATATAGTTTATCGGATCAGGCATCACTGGCACTGAATATAGTTTTTTCCCCAACCTGAGAGGCTCAATGAAGCAGAGTGCTCTGGCTCTTGCTGATGTCCTGGGTATAGTGTCATCGCAATGTGCAAGTGCGCATACATTAGACATCCCTGCCACTGAGTCTTCTTCTTCCCATTTCTTAGAGAGGAGTTGTGTTGGTCCACTGCAACTCTGGCGTTTCTCGCTGTGCTGCTGTGGTCATTGGATACCTCATGTCCAGAGAGGGCCAGGCATTTAATGACGCACTTGCCCTTGTGAAGTCAGCGCGAGCGGCCTCCTGTCCAAACCCAGGCTTCATGGAACAACTGAAAAGTTATAAACCACAAGCAAGCACACATATAAATGGTCACTGAACATTCTATGTGTTTCTGTAGCTTGACAGTCTATTCATGATGCACACATGTTGCCAGCATGAGTGTGCAGAGTTGCATTATTGTGTTTGAACTGCTTGAAAGTAGCAATATCTTGCATAATTCATACAATGCACAAATACCATGTTATATAAGGTCACTTGACAGAAGTAGATATGTTGTTGTTTGCAACAGTTCATAGTTTTGGTAGGCTTTATGGCTTAATTTATCTTTTTTTTGTTTTACAGTGGTATAATTCTAATGTGTTAGGATATTGCAAATATGTTCTTCCGAATTTAAGCTCTGCAGTCTTGCCATTCTTTCTATGGTTCTTTGGTCAAAGCAAGTATTAGCATACATTAGTAATGTTTTGCAAATAATCATTCTGTTCCTAAATTCACGCAGCTTAGGCCTACTTTAAAGTATAGGTGAATATTAATGAATAGGGCTTTGAACTGTCTTTTAAATTAATTCTTCATACCTTGTGAAATGTAATTTAATAATAAATTGTAGCTGGACTGATTGTTCAAATTGATGGATTCAAATCAAATGCACCAAATGGCTTTTTACTGTTTTATATTTGCTTTAATATTTTGGAAGTTTTTAAGCAACTTTGGATATTGGCTTTGTTGTTGTTATTTTTAATCCTGTGTTCTGACACAAGGCTTTCACTGATTTGGTTTGTCACTCATAAAACATTTGAACTACACTTTTGCAAAATCTTTGATTATGTGTGAAAGGAACAATTAGAGACAGCCTTAACTAGTCTCTAATGGCTGTTGCTTATATTGTCTATCCTGAAACCCTATTCTCTGCTTCATGCATATACAGATTTAAAATTTTCCATTTCTATTTCATTAGCTGTTTATGTGTATTCCCCAATGTTGTCACATAGCCTTGTACTGTAGTTTATTTTGTTCCTATAAGTTATAACACAAACAGCCTTGTGTGGACTTAATTGTTGCATTTGTGTGTGTGTGTGTGTGTGTGTGTGTGTGTGTGTTTATTTAGCTGGGCTTTTTTTTTTAGCCTGCACTGGAATAGAGTAATTTGGGTTTTGTTTTATGCACGTCTCTGCAACAGTTTTTTTTTTTAATAAAAAGAAAATGTATAAATGCTCAAATTTTCAAAGCTGAATTGCTTAAAAGGTTAAAATTAAAACAGTTTAAATGTTTTATAGTTGCATTGCATTTTCAGATTTAACTTCTGGTGCGTCATCACGTCCACAATTTGCGTATTAACAGTCTCTTGGTCGGCCTATCTCATAAAATATTAATTAACACTTTTGATTACAATATCGTGATATTTGGTATTACAGTGCCTCCTGCGTTGCACATGCTAACAGCATTTAATCTACATCATCGACCGTGGAGTCGTCTGAGAGTGGTAGGCGACCTGACAAAGCCTCTCACACGCACACCCTCTGCGATTTAATTTTAGATGCAAAAGGGCAAAGAAAAGACTCTAATATGAAGAAGAGCATATATTTGGTGTATAATCTGTATATCTAAACAGCTGCGGCTCTCATGCTGTTGACAGTTTTGAGAGGTATTTGTGTTTCTACATGGGCACTCTCTCTTCTACGCTCGCAAGGAGGAAAGTTGCATCAGTTGCTGTCAAAGAGAGGGCACCGGATGGCCGAACAGGCGTCAACGTAGCTGACAAGCAGAGCACTGTCATCACAAATGATGTTCGCAGTGTCAACCGAGAAGTTCAGAAGGTGTCTTTCATTTCAGAGGAAGGCAAGTGTCCAACGTCGTTTTCATTGCTTCATATTTCGTTTGTCTTCCATGTTAGTTGTTTGGGCATCTTGGCCACTCTCCAGTTAAATGTGATACTGGATTAGGTGTTACGCAGAAGTAGCCTAGTGTTTTGCCAAACACCTCAAAAGTGATATTTATTTATAAACGTAAACTGATAATTGATATATTTTTGCAATATTCAAATAGCATATCTTCAAAAAACATAGTTGGATCGCGCATTGATTATTCACAGGTGGTTTACTCTCTCGAGAAAGCCCCACTATTTTCTCAGTAGCCTAGTTGCTCCGTCAGGGAGGCTGTCACCTGGGACCCGGTCTCTTTCGGACTAAAGGAGAGTACTAGCAGTTTTGGTCGTCTTCTACGGTATCTTCTAACAGTGTTCTGTTCTCTAAAAACAGGCTAGGGAGTAGGGGCAGAATCACAGTGGGGACCTAATGAATTACTCCTCAGAGACATACGATAAAATCTCATAGGAGGCTGATCGCTGGCGAGCTCGTGGACTTTACTTTGGTGACAGTGAACTGAGGAAAATCATCTCTGGGGGACTTTGTTTTTGAATTTTAGCAACGAAGATTTAATCTAATAGTGAATTGCCAGGCATCAGGAGGAAGAAAAATCACTATACACATTTGTTATGTATTACAAGTTTGAATAGTTTTCATAGTAACCACAATATCTCTTGGCATTAAACATATTGCAACTGACACATCACTGTGGATTTGTATCATAAATAGCCTATATGTAATTACATTGCATAGCATCCTGTGAATCCCAACACACATTATGCACTAAATGATATATGGAAGAATAAGTCAGCTTTCAGCTGAGAAAATAATTATTCTCCCTCAGAAGGACAAGTCTATATGCAAACCAGCAGTCTGGGCTGTTTTACATACACTATGTAGGACCAGAAAGAGATGCCTGACGCCACTAGGTCAGCATTTACATTACCCCTTGTTATGGTAACATACAAGCTTTCAAAAAGCAGAATATTATTATGACACAGTTATCCTTTTTTTTTAAAACAGCGAGAGCATCATAATAACCAAATCTTACTATTTTGTTTCAAGCCCCCTGGAAGCGCAGGGTTGAGTGGGCAGAACAAAGCCGAGGAATTCATTATTAGGCCTCTTTGGGCAGTAGATTGTGCTCAGCAGATTGGAGCCCTAATTTGCTGTCCTCTGTTTTGCTTGCCAGAGCTGCTGGATGGCTGCAACGAAAGCAATTAAAGATTTTGTCTTATAGCCAAATGAAGCATAATTAAGAGCCATGGATTCAGGGCCCTTTATTTCACAATCACAGTGAAGAGCTGTTAGATGGTAGATTAGCATAAGAGCCAGCAGGGTCAATCTACACTGTATTTTTCCAGGGAGGTGCCACCAAAATCACTTGCCACCTCAGCCGTAGTGGTAGTCTGCGCTGTCGTTGTTGCATGTCGTTGAGGCCCAAAGAAAAACATGTTTATCTTTCTGTGCTTGATTGCTTGCACTTTACATGGATATAGTCTGCCAAGTGACTTTACAGATGGTTTGTTGAAATCCAAGTTCAGTCTTTAAAATGGTTGTTGAACAGTTATTGAATATCGCTTTAATCAAACCCAACCCCTCACCCTAACCGTAAACACAAACTGTTGTTAACAGAGTGTTAACAGATCAATTGTTGTTACTGTAACAGAGTATCTCTTCAAACTAAGCATTTAGATATATTTATAAGTATTTATAAGTAAGAAACCACAAGTAAATTGTGACCCTTTTTTACACTGTTAAAACAGGAACATTGAATCTCTTTTGTCACCATCCTACGACTTAATGAATGGAAAGTGTCTGAGCAAGAAATACCCACACGCTCCAGACACCCCAACCGCAAGCGTTATCAAGACAGGACATAGCATCTATGTGTCGTTCATGTGATTGTGGTAATTGATGTTGCAATCTATTCAGTATCACCGACACTTGGTCAGCTAGCAGTAATGACTTGTCTCGGTGTTGTTAATGATCTCCACCTATATGGGTATTTACGTGTAATTTAGAGGTTGTCTCTTACCACCGGTACATGTGAGACGTCAGGCTGCCAGGTGCGGAGTACATGTCAGATTTAGTGCTCTTTAAGAGTCACGCCACACACACACACACACACACACACACACACACACACACACACACACACACACACACACACACACACACATACACACACCCTGCTTGCAAACACACGCTGCCTATTCCTGTACACTGTAGGTCCACTGGGATGTGCTTGATGGAGGTGCAACAAGCCCGAGACGCAGGCGGAGCAATTATTTATTTAGCTGGGGTGCTCAAGCACACCCTCATCACATCCTCCATGACAACCTTATAGCGCAGTCAGGGGTTGATTAGTGGCTGATGACCTTTAGTGAGAACTCCATCACGCCATTTTACACGCACCTCTGCACGTGTATGCTATATGATGAGTGGACCCTCACTGTGGTAGTAAAAAATAAGAGGTGAGGTGATGGCAGACAGAGTTTTTTCTTTTTTAAGTGCCAAGTGAGAGCCATCCACGTCATCTTCTTTTATGATCAGGAGAGTCCCTTCGAACAATAGGCCTGGTAATTGTGCCAGACAGTACTGCGGCTTATTCTTTTGTGTGAGTCCATAGGGGGAAGTAGGACTTGGGGTATTGCATCAGCATCAGTCTTACAGGCCCATTTCAGTATCATCATCATCATCCATGCGATGCTGACTGGACATCACTGATCCCATTCTCCCGCTCTGAGCGGAGACCAAATAGTTTTGATGTGGAGTATTTTTGATGTGAGGTCTAAAAAAGAAAAGGTACAACAGTGTCTGTCTGACAGTTATGGGTTTCATTTCTGCCTGCATTTTATTTCACTTGAGGGAGCAGAGGACATCCTTTGTAGGTTTTGCTGAAGATATTTCTGTGTTGCCCATTTATTTTAGTAACTGAATTTGATCAAAATGAATTAACTTCATTTTAAAAATGGTATAGCCTAAATGCTATGCAATCCTCGATTTGATTAGCTGTTTGTCAGGCTGCCCCTCAGAATGTTAGTATCTCTGCTATGATGTATATGAGTAGAAATAGTTCTGAGCATCAAAGGGTTGACAGTTGAAATGCAGTTTGCATTTTGCCCACCAGGTGTCTCCCTTCAATCATAAGAGACTTCTGAATTCTCACTTGTCTGCAATAGAGTGCGGACTCTGATACACTAGCTGGAGTAACACGGAGAACATTTGAAACTTTGCACACAACTATTCAGTTTTTAACATAATGATAACACACTTTTCAATTGTTGTTTCCATTCAGCAATATTCATGGTTAAGAAAATCCTTCTCAGTGTAACTCTGAAGGGTCCTGTAGGTCTATACTGTTTCTTCACCACTATGTGACTGTGAGAGAGCAAATAGAATGGCCGGGTCTCCAGTCATGGACGGATTATGAACCATCGGGCCCCTGGGCACAGACATGAAAAGGGCCCCCCTGCCCACCTCAGAAAGTTAGTAATTCAGTAATAGTAGAGGGGTCTGGGGGCATGCTCCCCCATAAGAACATTTTGGGGGGTGAAACCCCTTAAATGGTGACTTCTGGTGAGTTTTGTGGAAATGGATTTAAGGCATCATGCGGTGAAAAAAAATGCCAATTACAAAGCATAATAGACAGGGCAAAACCCAGAACGATCTGATTAAGGTCACTACCAAACTTTTTCTGATTCTACAGTACTTTTTCGTGTAGAATCCATTTCCGCTTGTGGCATTTTTATATTGTGCATAGTTAATGAGATAATTTGCATATTTGAATATGCAATTAGTGAATATAAATGCATAATAAAGAAATGTATTGGTAATGTGGTTGTAAGTAGATAAGTTAATGGCTTTGTGGCCAAATAATATTCAAATTGTATCAAATATAACAAATGATCATACAAAAGTATGTTTTTAGATGGGATATTGCAGTTACATTATGCAAATTAGATTTGTTTTAACCTTTTTTGTTCATGTGCCACTTCATCTTTACAAGAACATCATGGCAAAGCAATTATGAATGTTTTTACTTATACGGCAAATATACACTCTGTGCATTATTTTATGAGAGCTAATTTGCATATGGGTATCATTTTGTTGACTAATTTGCATGCAAGAATGGGTCTGTGAAGAAATATTGTTTTCATGCTGTGTTGTAACTGATCTTCCCCTCCAGTTGTCCACTTAATTTAGTAATAGTAAATAGCTTGTAGAAATAGTATACAGTAATAGTAGATATCCATTTTTTTATATTGCGCATAGTTAATGAGTTATTTTGCATATTTTGACTAATTAGCAGAAATAAAGGGTATGGATTGTCCCACTTATGTTTGGGTGACATTTTATGATTAGTTAAAGAATATTCTATCTCTTTCAGGTGTAAAGTTATCTGCAGTGTAAATTCTGGTCATGTTCATATTAGTGAATTTACATAAATAATGCAAATATAACAAAAATGCCAATGCAGACTCATAGTAAGCACATAGCAAGCTCTTGAATAGTAAAATGTTTTATTTTTTTATTTTACTATTACTGTATACTATTTTTATATACTATTTATTATTACTAAAACCAGTGCACAACTGCAGGGGAAGATCAGTTACAATACAGCCTCAAAACTAGGATCTATTTCTTCACAGACCCATCCTGCATGCAAATTAGTTGATAAAATGATACCCATATGCAAATTAGCTCTCACAAAATAATGCACAGAGTGTATATTCACACTAATTAAGTAAAAACATCCATAATTGCTTTGCCATGATGTTTTTGTAAAGGTGAAGTTGTACATGAACGAAAAAGGTAAAAAATGACCTAATTTAAATAATGTAACTGCAATATCCTATCTAAAAACATACTTTTGTATGATCATTTGTTACATTTGATAGAATTTGAATATTACAGTATTTGGGCCTAAAGCCATTAACCTAGCCATATTATCAATACATTTCTTTATTATGCATTTATATTCGCTAAGGTATTCAAATATGCAAATTATCTCAAGCGTGATATAAAAATGTCCCAAGCAGAAATGGATTCTACGCGAAAAAGTACTATAGAATCAATTGAGAAAAGTTTGGTAGTGACCTTAATCAGATCGTTCTGGATTTTGCCCTGTCTATTATCGCACATAGTGGGCTGTATTTTGCACACTGGCGCATGGCGTAAAACTCATTTTCCACCCGCGCAAAGTTTAATTCGGTATTTTGCACCTAGGGAGGGGCCTGGCGCATTGTCTAAAAATCGCTATTGTACACCTTGTCAGAAGTCTATGGCGAGTTGTTTATATGTTATTTTAAGAGCGCATTGTCAACATATTGTCGCATTGTCATATTGGCAGGTGCACGCACCATCCTTCTATCATTCATGAACGCACACACATCCATGCAAAACATTACAAATTGCACGATTACAATGGGAAACATAATTTGAATAAAGATATTACGAAATACTGTACATCTCATGATGAGTAGTTATTCACCATCATTTGCAAATTGGTAATGACGGTTAAAAGTGATTAGGGAAGAGGCGAGAGACACGTATGGAGCACAGCTGAAGACGCACTGTCACGAGATATAAGCAACTCCTCTGCAGGATAAATGTTGTTTTATTCAGTCATTTGAGCAATATTAGGGTAAGTGTTGCTTTTTCCAGCCTATGTTTTCGATGGTAACCCATTGTCAGTCAATAGTGAAAGTAACTGCATATAACTGTCTTGGTTAGTTTCACTTTGCCAATGAGTTCAAATAATAGATGAGTGCAAATGCGTGAAGGCTATGCTAGGTTTTAGTAAAGCATGGTTTAGGAATGACTATTCCATACGGTCTCGCAAGCAGCCTCCTTCAAATGCGCCGTTGAATGCCAAAATACCGCATTTATTTCACATATCGCGCGTTGCGCCGTTAAAGGGAATGACAGATGTCATTCTCATTGGTTTAATTGATGTTACGCCCCAAACACCCATATGACTGATTAAAAAACCTAGGAACACCTTGTTGCGCCATGTGCTCCACGTTTGATAACGAAACCCCTCCCAATGTGAACTGGACATCCTACTAAATTTGAATAAACTTTTGACTAGTGACAATGCACTTTAGAATGTCATGATAGGGCCCAGTGTGACCATTGTTATTTGACTGAGGGGCCCCATTCAGATATCAGGAGTGAATAACATCCCCCATAGTATATGATTGCGGGGCCCTATTAAGACATACAAGGATACAAGGATACAAGGAAGTTTATTGTCACATGCATATAGTTACTGGAAGTAAGAAATGCAGTGAAATTATGTCTGGCGTCAGCCTATTTGTGCATTAATGGGGGGGGGGGGGGGGTAAAAAGTGCAGTAGAAGAGGGGTTTAGTAGATTAAGTGGCAAGGGCTGCATAAGAAAGGTGGGGGAGGATTGGGATTGGGGGGGGGGGGCACCAACAAGGCAGAAAGGCTAGGCAATCAAGGACATGGGTAGATGGAGGAGAAATCAAAAATAATAAATAAAAAGTTCCATGGAGATGTGCAAAAGTTGGAGAAAATCAGATATGTGTGTGTGTGTGTGTGTGTGTGTGTGTGTGTGTGTGTGTGTGTGTGTGTTTTGACGTGTGATGAAATAAGAAAATAAATAAAAGGTCTGTAGCATAGGGTGAGGGATGTAAAAGTGCTAAAAGTCTTGTAGGTGTGTGTGTGTGTGTGTGTGTGTGTGTGTGGGGGGGGGGGGGTCATGAGTGCTGAGGAGTGAATGAGTGCAAATCAGTATAGTGTGAGTTCAGAGTTGGGAAATGTTTGAGAGTGCTGAGGAGTGAATGTGCGCAAAGTCAGTATAGTGTGAGTTCAGAGTTTGGATGGCCTGGGGATAAAAACTTCTCCTGAGTCTCTCAGTTCTGGCTTTGTGACTACATAGGCGTCTTCTTGATTTCAGCGGTAGGAATAACCCATTGTTAGGATGAGAAGAGTCCTTCAGAATCTTTTGGGCTCTTAGGAGTACTCTTCTGGAATAGATATCTTGTAGAGCAGGGAGTTGAGTTCTTATAGTACGTTCAGCTGAGCGCACTACTCTCTGCAGAGTACTACAATCTCTAACTGTGGAGTTCCCATACCAGGTGATGATGCTACCAGTTAGAACACTCTCAACCGCTGAAGTGTAGAAGGCCTTCATGATGGATGTAGAAACTTTGAATTTCCTTAGCTGAAGAAGGAAGTAGAGTCGTTGTCTGGACTTCTTCAGAACATAATGAGTGTTAACAGTCCATGTCACATATCACATATCACATAACATAACCCGTGTTATTTGACTGAGGGGCTCTATTCAGATATCAGGGGTGGAGAACGTAGTAGTGACTTCACACAGAGGGCCCCCTGAGCCTGGGCCCGGTAGGCCATTCAGTAATCCATTCCTGTCTCCAGTAGGTGAAACATGGAGATCATGTTTGTCCAGTGCCGAACTATACTCTAATCTTCTGGGTAGGTCTTCAAAATTCCCCAGTGTCTTCATGCCGACTAACTGTGCTTCAGCATTTGACATTTCGGCTCCTTTAATAAGACAGAATTAGCCAGTCACCCCCAGCTGATCCAAGATGAAACACTCATTAACTTATCTCTTCATTTTTCTCTGTAGCACCTCACCCCCACACACACCTACCCCCCCCCCCCCCCAACCCATACCCCACACCCCATCTCTCTCCATGTGGCGTCATCAAGAAGCGTAAGCAAGCCTGGTCACGTGGGGATTAGTGGTGGCCTTTAAACTATTCTGATGTGTAACAGGATTTTAATCAAAGGTTTGACCGGGGCGCTAACAAATTGCAGGAGTAATGAGGTGATGACTACACCCTCCTGGGGCAAAGGCAAAAATGGGAAAAGATTGATTTGGACGTCAAGGTGGACAGTGAATCACACCCAAAATCAGCCCTTGGATGAATGGCTGTCGCATCACTCCTTACAGAAGTATCTGGAAGAAAATAGACACAGATTCTTTAGATGTCGTCACTTTTCTCCTAGGGAGAGTGCAATAACTTGAATTCCCTTGAATTTCCCCTTGGGGATCAATAAAGTATTTATCTATTTATCTATCTATCTATCTATAACAGGGTTATCCGTTTCGTAAACCTCTCGACTGCACAATTAAAACCTGTTAGGAGCAGGCCTTTTCGCCCGTCCCAATTCTGTTTCTAGAAAGCAAAAGCCTGCTTATGTAATGATTATGCAATATTTAATTTTTACATAATTGTCCGACACTTGATCAGGGTACATGAAAACAATGTAGTGACTCACTTAGACGTAGGCCTTAATTATGTCTGGATAGTGAAAAATGCCTGAGGCGACGGCCGTGTGGTGTTGGTGGTGGTGTGAGCGGAGACGTCTGTCAGCTTTGAAGGCCCGTCAGCAGAGTCCAAGCCCCATCAAAGCAGCAACATCCTCTGCACTTTTACACGGTCGAGTGTTTATCTGTCTTGCCACTGACTAATTCTTTTCAAATGGGCCTTTATGAGAATGCATACATAATTCAAACATAACCATTTAATGGACTTCACTAGGCCTGATAATATGAAGGCCATGGTTCTGCTGCAGCAATGATTGTATATACAGCCATTGTGCTGTAGACCAGTGGTTCTTAAACTTTTTGTCTGGCGACCCCCCAAAAAACATGGCCCAAGTCTTGCGACCCCTTTCTCTCTCTAACCGGCGGAATTTGGTTCCGAAATGTTGCAAGATGGCCATTGGAAGCAGAAGCAGAAAATGTCTTCTCTAGGTAGGCTATGTCAACACCAAAGGCATTATGTCAATGGCAGCCTTTGACTAAAAACCTTTAGAAAAATGTCTTTAATCCAGACTTCAAATAATTTTGCGACCCCTCCAATATTTTTGGCGACCCCCATTTTAAGTACCACTGCTGTAGACCAGTGGGTGAGATGTAGTGGTGGTTTGAACTTAACGCTGATCATAAGTCATCAGGCACCATCTGAAGGAACGCCTACAGTAGATTGATCTGGGAGCCATCCCTCTAGGATGTTACTAATTCCGTCAGTGGCTTGACAGTGATTCAGTGCGGGAGAAGTCACAGGTTGGTGGGTCTCTTCATTACACACTGAATATGTTCACTCTTCAATTAGATGGCTATTTTTACATTGACAAGAAGTAAGATATCATCTCCCTAATGTGTTTTATATTTAATTCAGGACCCATTGAAATCATGATGAATCGCACACTGTCCTTTTAAAAAAAATCTCTGTATTTCCCCCCTGCTGAGACAAAGAGCAGACATTATTAATTAGTAATCACCCCACAATGGGCAATATCCTCTGACTATTTTCATATATCCGCTCGACGAACCGCACATTCTGTGCTGTCTTTATGAAAGACACCCTGTGTTATTATTTTTGGTTCCCGAGCCTCTACTGCTTTAGTGCCCTCTGAGCTGCTTGACAAAGCACCATTGGAGTTGTTTGATTCACGGTGTCTGTCTCCAGCTGATGTGGGGAGGACAGCACAGCACAGCTCTGTTTTAGGACTCCCATCGGTGCCATCTCTTCGTTTTCACTGACAGACCCACCGACAGCAGAGACACGGCACCCAACCAGCTGTAAATAAGGCCCTCCAAACGAGACAGGGCATACGTCATCGTCATCTTGTTGAAAGTTATTGATTGGAAACCGTGAGTTACTGCGAGCAGCGAGGATTCCTCAAGGATAAAAGTGTATTTAATTAAATAGACTGCTGGAGCCAGGCCATGGTACCCTCTCACTAATGCTTATCTATCACTATCTCTCGCGCTATCTCTCTCCAGTATGTATCTCTCTCTCTTTCTCTCTCTCTCTATCTCACTTTCTGTCTTATTCTGTTTTCACAAACAGGTCACAGTATACAGTCTTTGGTTTGGCCTGTTCAGTTCAATTGTAAAACATAGGGGAAAGGAACCTTTCACGAGGCACTCACTGGAGAACGAGACACAGAGAGTGAGAGAGAGAGAGAGTCTACCCTGCTGTCAAATCATTTGACTCAGAGTCCACTCCCCACCCTGGACCCATAGCAAAGAGCCCAGCCTCCCAGATGCTATGAAGGAGACAGTCTGAGCATTTCCATTTTGCAGACCAATATGATCCTTGATAGTCCCATAAAATAAAATAAAATAAATTAAATGTATTAAATGCATGGCACAGATTATGATATGTGCACTGAATGTAAATCATGTATTTGCATAATACTCTTGCAGCAATGCACTAATTAATACCTGCTTTATTGGTAATTGCCATATGCTCAGCATCAGCTGGAAATAAATTGATGGTGAGAGTGTGATATAAAAGTCGACCTTGCTTATGGTACCAAAAGCACATTTAGTCACTGTGAGAAAAAAAGAGATAAAACGATATAAAAAATGCACTGTCCATCCTTGCCTCTGGCATGAAGTGACTCAGCCTCTCCATTTTTGATTAGGGACTTTGGCTGTGGAGGTTGATCAGTGGCAGAGCCAGCAGGGGTTCCCTGGTGTGGGCGTTTGGAGGTCAGGTGAAGCAGTAAAGTCAGAGAGATTGAATGGGCATTTGGGGAAAAGTCCATCTCTCTGTTTCTCTCTCTCTCTCTCTCCTCATTACCCAGATGCCACAGGGGTAGCTGGTCTGTGTTTGAAGAGGGCACATTTGGCCTCTGCCAGTTGACAGTTTGTTGCCCTCATCAGTTTTCTCACCCAGACTGCTGGACTGCTGCCTCACATCAACAGCGCTGAAATGCCCTGATGGTGTGGAAATGACTAGGCAGTACACCAAAGTGTGCTCTCAGAGAAAACAGATGCAGCATGACATTCTCTGACTGGGATATTAGGCCCTGCATTTGCCCTGTATTAAAATACCCCTTGGACCTTGGCCCAGTCACAATAGAAACAGACTAGGTTGAAATTGCACAATGGTGCACATTATGTTTTGTTTGTTTGTTTTTTTTCTCATATTTTCGCATACACGTTTTTATGTCACATGCTTAGCCTGTAATTAACCGCTTCCACTGATACAACTAGCTTCTCCGGGTTTAGACACTCTTCAATAGAGGCCTGCGTGAGATGTGGAGCTTTGTTAAATTGTAATTAGCTATAACATTGCATACAATGGAGCATCTGGAATAAAAATGTGTCCAAGTCAGTCAGTGTTTGTTGTTACATGCAGTAACTCCAATCCTAATCTTTACCTGTAATCCTTGCCTAACTACAGTAGGTATCAGTCCTAATCTTTACCTGTAATCCTTACCTACTGTAACTAGGTATCAGTCTTAATCCTTACCTGTAATCCTTACCTAACTAGGTATCAGTGTGCCTTTGCTGATCATTGCTCCAATGCTACAGTGTGTTTACTAGCCTAGAAATCTAGAATCACCCTAGCGGCAGCAAATGTAATTTGCAGCCAGGGTAGTCTAGCAACTGTCCATTGGCTTGCGAGCTGTAAAAATGAAACTTCAATCAGGCCACATCGTGTATAGAGTCGGCGACGGTTCCGTGTGAATTCCCTGCTACTTCAAAACAATGAAGATGAATGCTGCTGCTGGCGTCTTTGAATCGCGATTCGAGTTTAGCTTTTTTAAAATTGGCAAAAGTTTGATCAACTAGCCAACTAGCTCCGCTGGTGGGAAAATGCATGGGACTCATGAGTTGTAGCGCTATCCTATTGCGTGCAGAGGAAATTTGAAAGATAACCGTTTGATGTGGGTCTGGCTCGTCAGGCTATGTGTTTACAGTATGGAGACACTGTAATGAAGTCACTGTGATATGATGTGTGACCAGTTTGTGATGTGGAGCTTCATTACATTGTAATTATACCATGACATACAATAGCCATGTGATGAACAACAGTGTGTAAAAGAGTGTATTGTTCCATAATAACAGTAGCTCCAATCCTAATCTTTTCCTGACCTTAGGGTCAGTTCGAAAGTAGCAATTTGCCATTGCTGATCATTGGTCAAATGTTACAGTGTTTCATAGCACAGCAACACTTTAATAAGGTCACTGTAATATTGTGTAACAATAGTGAGGGGTATTCTGTGGTACTCTGTGTCATGCAATCTTGTGCAGTTTTTTCTTCTTCTTCTAAAAAACGACTCTCCATCTTTCTCTTCCGTCCTGTGTGAGTGAGTGACTGTTGGTCATTTGGTATTCGTAATGCACTCGACTTCAACAATGCCGGACTGATCCAGCTACAGTACATTAGCATGTCTGAGATGTTCTCTTTGTCTCTTTGCTTGTGACACAGGCAGGTGTGCTCACTGCTCAGGAAGGAGGTTGCCACTGTGTTTGTATCAGGAGATCAGCAATTATGATTAAGTTGGTAACCCACAACTAAGTTCTGAGATGTAAGCATAGTAATTGTCAAAGATTCCATAAAGGTCTGGCTACTTCAGAGACATCGTTGTCTGAACGCTTGTTTGTGTGTTATGTAAGTAGCACAGATTATAGGGCAGATCACAGCACTCTGTCTTAAATAGTAAGTGCTGAAAGTGCATAATGGACAACCATCCAGAGTCGTGCCAGATGAAATACATCCAAATCCGTCTGCATGGGTCTGACCACAAGTCTGACCTCTCCTTACCTTATTTCTTTTCGTTCCTTTAGGGAATTGGTGTGCTTCATCTTACGGTAAGGTTTTCAACACGTCCATGGCCTCTGTGGCTCGTCGTGCACATACCATACACGATCAGCATGTTGAAATCAAGTAGTCACCCAGCCATGTCGTTAACCTTTGCCTTCCGGTTTACGTATTTCCGTCTGGATTCTCCTCCATTTGCAGTTGTGGGTCTGTTTGTCAGAGTGCATCATGGGAGATCGGAATGCAATAAGAATGTCTCTAATGAACTTATATCAGGGCTGCTGCTTTGGCTGACCTCTCAGTAGGGACAGCGCTAATAGACTATTTTCTAAAGTAATAAGTCATAAATTGACACACTAATGTAAAGTTTGCACATGATGATGGCATGCAGTTAGTCTGATGAATACCGATGTGGACAGGCTATTCTCAGTGAATGTACTTTAGTAAGAGTTTGTGTAGCTTTCAATGCATAGAAAAACACATGGTGCTGATTATTTAGCGCCGCTGGTATCCCTTTGGTATACTGTAGATAAATTTAGACTCCCATTTTGTTTTCATTGTATATTTCTTCTTTTCGGCAATTTGCTTTTAATGTTGTTGCCAGGTTAAAGTATATCGACGTATATATAAGTATAGCAGAGCTGAGGCGAGTACAGGGGGAACTCAAGATTAAGCTGAAAGAGGCTAAGGAGGACTACAGAAGGAAGATGGAACAGAAGCTGCAAGATAACAACATGAAGGAGGTGTGGGACTGTATGAAATCTATCACTGGCCTTAAGAAGAGCAGCAGCTCTGTGGAGGGAGACCTGGACAGGGCGAATTGCCCGTCCCCCAGCCCCCACCCCACCTCATTACCAGTGCAACACTCACCCCCACCATCACTGGATATTGCACCCCTCCCCCACATGGCTACCACGAACAAAGAGGTGACAACGACCTCAGTCAACAGCCATCAGACACACAGACCTCAGATGCTGCCCCCCTCCCCTCCCCTCCCTCCCCCCCCCTCCATCATCACTGCTGATCAGGCTATCGCACCTCTCCCCCACATGGTGACCACGAGCAGTGCGACAACAATGGCTACAGCCAATGGCCATCAGTCTCTAGCCACACGACAACCCTCACGAAGCACCCCTCCTGAATAATCTTTCATTTGATCTTAGATCATTTCTGAAATGATCGTACGTGTGATTCAGAGAAAACGAACGTACGCACAAAAAAACGTGCGTACGCCACCCTTCCAGATGTGCCCATTATAAATCACAAATGAACGTCAACTTGTGCGCAGCAGGATGGTTTTAGGTCTCCGCCTTGTAAACACCCCCTCATCAATATCATTAGCATATGTTTTAATGAAATCAATGGCCTAAAAGCTGTAGCCTATGTAAAATTATATGCCTATGCCATCTGATGTTAACTACTATATGCGTCAGTTCGAATAGCTTAACTAATTATGGGTTTTTTTTCAGCAAAAGCTTTCTGGAAAGAGATTGTATGCATCCATGTCAATTGTCCTCTGCTCGCTTTCATTCCTTTTGCTTGCAGTAATGTGAATAATCAACATTTAGTATGTTTAGGCCTACTTTGTAGAAAAAAAAAATTGGGTAGGCCTACCTAATGAACAGTGTTGGGAGTAATGCGTTACAAAAGTAATGTAATTACTGTAATGTATTGCTGTTTGCGGTAACGCGGTAATGTAAGGCATTACAAAAAAAAAATTGGGTAATATTTACTCGGTACAAACTTCAGTAACGCGCGTTACAATGCATTTAACCCAAAATTAAGCGCTTGTTTTGTTTTGATACATATTAGCAAACACCACCGCGAGAACAGACGAGAAAAAATCTGCGCAAAATAGTAGAACGTATCTCCTGATACTGGTTGAAGATGACTGTGGCTGCAGCAGACTCAAAGTCGGACTCTATTTGCGGGATGGACATAAGCCTACGCTCATTATTTTTTAGCTTGTCAGAGACAAGGATATGAAGAACATAATAGTTAGTGCACTTTGTGTGCGAAACCAAAAGATCTCACTATGCCTCGCGAAATAGCACAAGTCATTTAATGAAACATCTAAAGTGGTGCCACGCTAATCTTTTTTATTCTTGATAAAACACAAACTATGTTCTTCTAGTGCATGACAGCTTTGAGCTGTGAACTTGAATTAAAGAGAATAAAGGGATAGAAATGTAGAAAAAGATTGTGTAGCCTGGTAGTGCCACCGCTCCCACCACGCACTTTGCGTAGGGCACCAAAGGACAGAGGGGGCACCCAAATGTAACCAATGAATAGTAGCTTTACTGCAAACTGCGTTTCACTCTTTATCAATAACGTTTACAATGTCAGAATGCACTAACACCATGGTACATGGAAGTTTGATACTTTTTGGGTTCTCTCAATCTCCACCACGTACTGGAATTGGTGGGTCTTCAATAATTCGTTTCCCAAGCATTTAGGCTACATGAAGCACATGATATGCCAAGTCGACAAAAAATCCATTCAGATAGCTAGGTGGATACCAGGCTCATAATTCACTTTTATTTGCAAAACGAAATGTGGAGCAACATGTCATTCCATACTTTCCAAAGCAATGAAGGCTGCTTAAAACAACTTAACATTGTGCATATTATTGTTAATATTGTGCTATCAATGTAACTCAACAAACAAGGCTTGTAAACAAGAGCTGACAAAAGGGCATTATGAGAACGTAAAGATCAATGCTCTTAAAGTGACCGTGCAGCATTTATAAGAAAACAGCATTTCTTCAGAAATTAATGTTAAAAAACACACATTAATGGTCTGTATAATAGGCCTGTAGCGTCGGCGCAAAAAGACAGTGTTCGCGTTCTCCCGCGCAGGGGATCCTGGGATACGAGAGCGAACATTTGGGGGGTTTATGTCGTTATTCTTAGTTTTGTGTGTAATGTTAGCGTCTTTATTGTAACATGTTTCCCTTTTAGTTCTCCCTCGTGTGTGATCTTTTTTGTGTGGGAGGCTGCGTCCTCCCCTGTATGTGTAGTGTGTGTGCGTGCTTGACCTGTCCTGTTTGCATTGTGTTCTGTGTCTTGATCTTGGTCTGTGTCCTAGCTCTCGTTCCCAGCAAATAAACCTTTTGATTGGACAACTGTGTGGTTCGCTATCAAATCGTTACAGGCCTTTTCTTTTACTTTAGGTGTTTGAGTTACCATTTAAATGTCACTCACTCAAAGCCACTCACTTAGGGCACCGAAATGGCCAGTAGGCCACCATCTTGACATGTCTTTATTAAGCTTTGATTTACAATAGGCTCTCTATTGAGCAGGCCTAGGCCTTAAAGTTACAGTATTTATATCACAATTTACCAGACTTTGACCTTTGACCGGTTTTTAACAAAATTCTGACTATGATTGTTCCTTGTTTTGCATCATGAGCACTGCGCCTATTGCATTCTTACTGTATGTTGTTAGCCTTAAGCCTAGCTCAGTCATTATGCTATACCACATCTCCCTCCATTGGAAGAGCAATGAGCTGCATTGAGCGTAATAAACTGCATTTAGAATGGCAAATCCATATTTCTAGATATTTTGGTGAAAGTAACTTAAAAGTAATGTAATAGTAGTGTAATGCCTTACAATTCAGAGACAGTAATATTATAATGTAACAAATTACTTTGAAATGACAGTAATAAGTAATGCATAGTACATTACGATTTTGAAGTAACTTGCCCAACACTGCTTATGAAGGAAATACCTCTAGGCCTACAGCATAATCCTATACGTTATGGTACAGTAGGCTACTGTACGTTTCCAATATGACCCAGGGTAATATGCTGATTTAGCCTACAAAACAGAGGACTAAATTATAATATGTCATGTAGGCTTAACGTTTCTTTTAGGATAGGCTATGTTTTTGCTGAAAAAGTAGCCTAGTTCGCCGGTCATTATTCATTCATTCTGCATATCTTTGCTATCGTTTTCTTTCAATAATGTCCAATGGCTTAAACATTGTCCTTTATTGTTTGCTTTAAGACTACCTTTATATTTTAGCATACATTATCCAACTCACGTATTGTCATCTGATCTTGGGCACTGCCAGGCAAAAAAAGCAAACAGGTGCGCGCTCTGCACCTCTTTACGCAACTCCGACGTAGGGATCGACCGATATGGATTTTTTAGTACCAATACCGATTTTTTTCCATCAGCCTAAGCCGATGACCGATACAGGCTGCCGATTTTCTTGAGCCGATATTTGGAGCCGATACTGCTTTTATTTTGCTCCCTCAATTTACATCATACAAATGACACATAATTACACAAATGATGATAACAAATGTTATAAGTCTCAATTTAAAAAAGCAACATTGAACTTATGGATGGGTGCACAGAATATGGTTAACTGTGCAAAATGCTTTCATCAACATCTTACAACACAGCCTTGATGATGCATTGCTTGCTGACATATTATAAGACATAATTCAGGTCATCACAAAATGTCCTTTGTCAACACATTTAAATAATTTAAGAAAACTATAAGCCTGAAAATTAGCTATTGAAATAAAGTGCTTGATTTGTAATTTAAGACTGCATGGTTTAAATTTGTCTATGTCTATATTTTTCTAAAAAAAAGCTGCCAGATTTGTCAACCACAGAACATAAATCAGCAGAGGAAAATAACGTGGTGTCAAATGTTTCTGTTCTAAACGGCATCAACGTCAAAAGGAATAAAAACATATCTCTCAGTTTTAAAATCTCTCCTTCAGGTAGCGCAGCACTCTCATATCGCTGTGATGCGTGTGTCCCACTGAGTGAGATAGACCAGGCGCACACACAAACTTCTGTTTGGTAGCTGACGAACCACCATTGAACTGGATTGATAATGATAACGTTAGCAAACGGCTCTAAACAACACGAATTAATATTCAACTACATATAACACGTCTCTCATTATTAAAGCTCTGATATCACTGCGATGGCAACTCCGCCCGCTCGAAGGGAGAGGGGGAGGGAGACGCACACAACACACGCGTCCAAAACTCAACCAGATGGTCGCTGAATAAAACTCCCACAAATACTTCGGAACAACGTCGGCATTACTTAATCATATGATTGACCACCGCTACCCCATGCATACGGATAGCCTACAACTTAGCTATTTGCAGCTCCCTAAATACAATGGCAAGCAGTTTTATAGAAGAGGGGCATTCAGGGAGGGAGACACACACCACACGCGTCCAACACTCAGCCAGGTGGTCGCTGAATAAAACTCCCACAAATACCACGGAACAACGTTGGCATTACATATGATCAGTGTTTGTAACAGCTAGCTACCGCATGCATATGGATAGCCTAGCCTACAACTTATCTATTTGCAGCTACCTAAATACAATGGCAAGCAGTTTTATAAACGAGGCATTAAGCATTAAATAAAGTAGGCTACCTATATCATTCGCATTTTCCATTTGGACCCACAAACTTGCTTCCACCTTCAAAGTGTATGGCAATATTTCAGCTAAGTCAAACAGTTAAAAGATGCTTTGAAAGTTTAAAGTTTAGGCCTACTGTTGTCTTGAAGAGCAGGCTTTCAGCTCTCTGCTCTTGGGGGAGGGGCAGTCTGCACGTGAATTGCAGCGTCTCCAGCAACACAGACCTGCCTGTGGACGCCTGTATGTAAATAATGCGGGGAAAAAACTATCTGCGAACGCAGCGCTTATCAGCCGATGCCGATACACTAAAAAAACAAATATCGGCACACTACTCCGACAACACTAAATATGAAGATGCCCTGCTTTCAGAGGATAACTTCCGTCCCTTGGTTGTGTAGGCTATATATGATATAAAATATCTATAGCCTACATTGTATAGCTTACATTCAAATATTACCTTTCTGTTACGGAGCTGGGAATTACGGAGCCCGTGAGGTGACATGAAAAAATAAATAAATAAATAAATAAATAAAAAAAAAAAATACTGAGAAAAGGTATGTACTTGGGACAAACATTGACTAGGTTTGCGAGATCTTGAGTTTGTTTTGCGAGATCTCGAGTTTCTTTTGCGAGATATTGAGTTTCTTTTGCGAGATCTCGAGTTTCTTTTGCGAGATATTGACTTTCTTTTGCGAGATCTCGAGTTTCTTTTGCAAGATCTCGAGTTTCTTTTGCGAGATATTGACTTTCTTTTGCGAGATCTCGCAAATCCATCAATGCAGAACCACAAACGTTCTGGGGTGCGTTTCCCGTACAACTACGGAGGTTAGCTTTTTACTAACGTGGTACGATGCATTGTTCAACTAACCAACATGCAAGTTACGACTGTTCCCCAAAGCCGTCGTACTTACATAGTACTTTGTTAGTTTGAACCATGTTGGTTTCAACCAACATAGTTCAGACTACAATGGTTGCAGATGTGTTCGGAGAATGTCGGGCTCTGTCGGTTAGAGCCGAACGCATGAAGTCACGTAAAAGTAATGAAATTTGACATGACGTTTCCTGGGCCCAGCAGTTATAATATCAATAATAACTAGAAATGCAATTCCAAGGAATTACCAGTGCATGAAAATGCTAAAGTTGTGATGTAAAATATCATGTATAGTTAAAACAGATAATAAAGAGATGGTTACTACGGTGATGCTAGGATAGACATGGTGGTTGCATAGCTTAATAAAAGTTGATAGTTTAAAAGTAGACTGTTTAAAAATTGAATGTAGATAGTTTAAAAGTTGTTGATAGACAGTAGATAGTTTAAAAGTTGTTGATAGACAGCTAGTTTAATAGATAGTTTAATGATAGTTTAAAAGTAGACCGTTTAAAAGTTGAAGGTAAATCGTTTAAAAGTTGTTGACAGACTGGAAGTTGAATGAATATTGATATTCAAATAGTTTAATGGCTGTGCATAGGTAGATATTTGACGATAACTGAAAGTTGGAATGGCTCTAATGTTCGCTAGCAGTTATGCTAAGATTTTTAACTATGCTAACCATGCTACTTAGCTAATGTTTTATAGCAGTGCTAGCAATGTTAACCTGCTAACCATGCTACTTAGCTAACGTTTTCTAGCAGTTTAATGAATGTTGATATTCAAATAGTTTAATGGCTGTGCATAGGTAGATATTTGACGATAACTAAAAGTTTGAACGGCTCTAATGTTTGCTAGCAGTTATGCTAAGATTTTTAATTCTTTTAACCATGCTACTTAGCTAATGTTTTATAGCAGTGCTAGCATGCTAACCATGTTACTTAGCTAACTTAACTAACATTTTCTAGCAGTTTTACTAAACATGCTAACTATGCTAACAATGTTAGCATGCTAACTATGTTAACCATGTTACTTAGCTAACTTAGCTAATAATTTGAGCAGTTATGCTAACTATGCTAACTAGCATGTTAACTACACTAACCATATTACTTAGCTAACTTAGCTAATCATTTTTAGCAGTTTTGCTAAAAATGCTAACTAGCATGCTAACATGCTAGCATGCTAACTATGCTAACCATGTGACTTAGCTAACTTAGCTAATCATTTTTAGTAATTTTGCTAAAAATGCTAACTAGCATGCTAACATGCTAGCATGCTAACTTGCTAGCATGCTAACTATGTTAACCATGTGACTTAGCTAATCATTTTTAGCAGTTTTGCTAAAAATGCTAACTAGCATGCTAACATGCTAGCATGCTAACTATGCTAACCATATGACTTAGCTAACTTAGCTAATAATTTTTAGTAATTTTGCTAAAAATGCTAACTAGCATGCTAACATGCTAGCATGCTAACTATGCTAACCATGCTAACTAGCTACAGTGGGTAGGAGTCATAGTTGATGACAAGTAACAGTTACAATGGCTAAACAGTTAAAAAGTTCAGTAGTTTAAAGGGTTAAATTGTTTAACAGTGAAATATTGTAGTGAGGACTTTTATTTTGAAACAGTTTTTGGCAGAGGAAGCAGTTTAACAGGATGTGTAGTCTTAATAGGGCCAGTTTGTATGCTTAAAGCCTGAGACTGGCAGTTGAGATCCAGGTGGCCTGAACACCTGCCATAGGATTCTAATTGCTTAATGGCCGTATTATGATGTCATAATCGGCAATGTTAAGTCTATGGGGAATTTTAAAAAGTTTTTCTTTAATAGTTTAAAAAGTATAAAAGTTACAAAGATGAAAAATACATAGCAGCTTTGTCCGTTTGAATACCTACGTTACAAAGTTTGAATGAAGTTTCTAAGTTAAACTGTTCAAGAGAAATTGCGTCTAGAAAAAGTGGTAAGCGGAATAATAATAATAAGAAGAAGAAGTTGCCTAGGAAGAACAGTACAGTGCATTTTCATGCACTGTAATAATAATAATAATGATAATACTTATTACAACAATAGGCAGTAATTTCAATAGGACCTAGGCTATGTATGCTTTTAAAATATATATATATATATATATTAGGCTATTAATAATAATAGGCATAATAATGATAATTTTAATAATAACGTCACAGTCTATTGAACGTAGCCTACTAATTAGCCTAATCAGTGAAGCATAAATCGCCAACCGAGCAAATGTGAACAAATAAGTTACACATTTAATGAAACACACCGAATAGCCTATAGGCTAAATACTGGCCAATATTTTCATTTGTTGTAGCGTGACAAGGTGGCGTGAAAGGATAGACCTCTGCATTTCGGATCTTGTAGTCGTGGGTTCGAGATAATGATCAATTAATAATGGTGTTGGAATCTTGGATAGGCTCAATCACTAAATATTCCTATGATCGTTTAGAACCTGTAGTCCTAGTTTTAACTACTGACTGGAGATCATATGCTTACTAGCCTAGGCTTAGGATAAATGTATATTATGTTCTATGAAAATTGCCATGGTTAGATTAGATTCAACTTTATTGTCATTGTGCAGAGCACAAGTACAAATACAACCAAATACAGTTTGCATCTAACCAGAAGTGCCAAAAAGGCAGAAAAGTGCAATGTGATATATAAAGTATAGACAGGTGGTGCATAGACAGGACAATAAATATAGTGCAGTGTAGACAGTAGTATACAGTTGGTTTGCAGAAGGTGGTTTAGAGTAATATAAATGAAACATAAATATGTGCAGTATCTTATCAGTTACCTTACAGTAAGAGCAGAATAAATATGGATATGTAATATGAACAATGTTGAACATGTTGTTATGTAAGTGCTTTGGGTTTCACTCTGTTCTAAAAGCGCTATATAAATGAATACTTTACTTTATGATTGCCCTTCATTTCACTGGAAGTTTTTCATGCCTTTATGCAGCATTTTTCCAATGTTGCCCTTGTTATGTGTTTTCACTGTGACACTGAAAATTGAATACTGTTACCACACACAAGTATTTCATGATATTTTAAATGCACAGATACAGTTTTTTTACCATTACTTTTCATCCATTGTAGTTATGAAGTTGTGTGTTGAATCACAACCACAAAATGACAGTTCACATAGCACAAATGTTTCAATGCTCAAATGGTTGAAGGATCTGCGCCAGCTGTACCAATACACACACACACACACACACACACACACACACACACACACACACACACACACACACACACACACACACAGTGTTACTGTAGGTGCTGCTGAGATAGTAGCAAAGTCTATACTGTTCAAATGCATGTCTATATTCCCTGAGTGCACTGACATTTCAAGACCTACTTTATTCCATCAACCCCCTATGATAATACAAGCATGTCAACTGCTCCATCTAGGAGCCCAACAGCGAGGCAGAGGTGCGGTACAACAACGCCCATAGCCGGACCCGTGTTGTTGTGGAGAGGGCCCTGGGCATGTGGAAAGGTGTGTGAGCAAATCCGCTGGTGGCCTGAAGCTCCATCCTGCAAAGGCGTGCAGTGTAGTTTTGGTGGCGGCGCTTCTGCAACATGGCCCTTCAGGATCACATCCCACTGCCGACTGATGAGGAGCTGTTAGTGGAGGAGGTGGAAGAGGTCATTCCAGTGGCTGCTGCACACCTTCCTGCTGGCCTGGAAGCACACTGGGAATTAGTTGCACATATGTTTGGCCCCTAAACACCCAAACCCCACAATTCCCTGCCACATTACCTGTTTTTTCCCCTTTTGTTTATGTGTTTTACATTTCTTTTAGTTTGGTGGGGGTGAGGGGGTAAATGTACTTAACTTTCCCACCATCACTTTCTCCCCATGATCCCTCCCACACACACACACACACACACATGTTCCCTATGAGCCATGACATCAAAATACATACACAGATTGAAAGGTCACAAAGCAAAGGCAACTTACCATTTTTCCGCCTCCCATGACAGGCCTACCCATACCTGGGCCATGAAGGACAAGTTAAATCAGTGAAAATCATGTCACATTTTGACACTGACCACAGCACTTGCATGCTCACTTAAAGGACAATTCCGGCGCAAAATGAACCTGGGGGTTAATAACACATTTGTACGAGTTCGACCGTTCGCTGGGATTTATTTTCATGCTAGTCGAATGTGACCAGTTTTATTGCAAACCGCTAATTAGCTTTTAACGCTAGCCTTCGGGGCACACGTACAGTAGAAAGAAATCGCTATTTCTATACCACTAAAAAGGCTCAAAATAGCACCACACTTAAACAGTAGCATAATGAGGGTCTCTACATGTAAACCGAAGCATTGAGAACTTTGTAAGTGTACAGGCAGTTTATTAAAAAGAAACACATTACCGTTCACGTCTGGTTGTTCACATATACAGGCAGGCGATGTGAACTAAAATCATGTAATTTGCTCAATATAGGCCTATCAGAAATAAGCTCCGATGTAACATAACTTGTATAGTGTACTTACTTAGTGGATGTCCATCTGGTCTCTCTGGTATGGATCGCCGCCTCCAATTTCTTTTCGGGACATGGAAAAAAGTTTCAACTACAGCCCTGTTTATCAATGAGGGGGAATCTTCAGACTCTACAAAACACTGCGTCTCTTGGGGGTCAAGACGCAACAGGTCCCACTCCATGCAACACAGGCACTCCTCTTCGGTGGCTATAGCTTCACAATGTCCGCAGGTAGCCTACAGTTTCTAGAAGTGCGAGGCTGTGTGCAGCATTGACTACAGGTAGCTCTCTCTCTCTCATAGCCCTTTCACGGAGCTCCGCAGCTCTTCGTTGGTAGGCTATATTCCGACGTCCAATAAGGGTTCATCCTCGATGTCTTCAAATTCGTTCAAATAGCCTGCCATCTCTTATGTCTCCTGTTGCGTTCAGTGCTTCTCTTTTGCACAGTCCTTTCTTTCAGCAACAACGTTTCACATGAGATTCACTTCACATCCCAGAGTTTCGTTTTCCCAAGGCGCCTGCCTGTATGTGAACCAGACGTGAACGGTAATGTGTTTCTTTTTAATAAACTGCCTGTACACTTACAAAGTTCTCAATGCTTCGGTTTACATGTAGAGACCCTCATTATGCTACTGTGTAAGTGTGGTGCTATTTTGAGCCTTGTTAGTGGTATAGAAATAGCGATTTCTTTCTACTGTACGTGTGCCCCGAAGGCTAGCGTTAAACACTAATTAGCGGTTTGCAATAAAACTGGTCACATTCGACTAGCATGAAAATAAATCCCAGCGAAAGGTCGAACTCGTACAAATGTGTTATTAACCCCCAGGTTCATTTTGCGCCGGAATTGTCCTTTAAGTCCCAGAGGTCTTAAAGTTCTCCAAGCGAGATGCTACTCAACTTCACAGCAGCATTCTCCAATGTCATTGTACCAACATAATTCAGCTATGTGTTCAAATATCAAGATCATATAATAACTGAGAGTAGCCTAACTTATACACCCGCTAAACATAGCTTGTGATCAGACAAGATACAACACAAACCCCACTCTACAGGCATAGGCTACTCACCTCACACCCATCGACTCAGTCTTGAACCCCTGACGTCTCTCATGTAAAGCACACACGCTACAGTCTCTGCCACAGCACAGTCACTTCACCACATCATAATGGGCTGTAGAGTCCATATACCGTTAGCTATGTGTATGATTAGCAGATGCTTCATCCAAACACACTTAACATACGACTACAATGTAACGTTATCCTTTTATAACAATTACAATGCTAGCCTCACATAACAATACCGTTGGCATTCAAAAGCTTTATCACCAGATAACTTCACAGGTGTTAGAAAGAATCTGTGCTGACACATTAGCATTAGGCTACATGTAAATTCACGAATAATAACAACAAAGATGATTGCGGTCACCATAACACTTCACCACAGGCCGCTCTGTTGTAGGCTAACTCCACAACACTTCACTTTCCACTGTACCACATAACGTTGTCCAGTAATGTGCAATTGTAGCTTCCAGCAATGCTATGGTATGGTATCCCACAGCAATGTTATGGGATCGTTTAATGGCTACCTCTCATCCATCTGTCCTCTGCGTGTTCCGTCATCAGGGTTACGTCGTCTACTATGGTTCTTACTACTTAGTACAGGTCGAGAGGTGTAGCTGTAACTACACAATTTTACGATAGTGGTTGCGAACGTTAGTTGCTACTATGGTTTTGGGAAACACTGACGCAGTGTCACGATGCATCGTACTATGTAAGTTCCACCACTATAGTTCACACTATCGTTTTGGGGAACAGTTGTGTCGTACTTACATAGTTGCAACCATGTTAGTTGCTACCGTAGTTAGCAACGATGCTTTTGGGAAACGCACTCCTGGAGAGCTTCAGTCACTGAAATTACGTTGCAGTGCCTTGTTTTGCCAGCATGCGGCGAACAAGAGCAAAACTAATAGTCCATGAGCCACAGGGGGTCGTCACTACCACTTGGGGGGGCAAATTCTCACTATATTTTTCTGAAAGCTACATATCTCTGGAGTATAAAATGGTATGATAGCAAGTTGGATCTTGTAGCTTTGTGGCTGTACAGGCCTTCAAAGTTGACCTCTGATTTGAAAAAAAAAAGGAAATTCCGCCTATTGGCTTTTTTGTTAAAACACTCATAAGAGCCCAGAAAATAATCCAAATCTTATTATTACTGATGCATATGTGGTGCTTGATGTTGGCATACATATTTTGACTCATTATGGGATTTTGCTATTCATTTTGGTTGATAAAATTCAAGATTTATGTGCAAAAAAAAACTAATTTGAGTTTTCAGAGCAACATGTTATGGCAATACATGCAGACCTAAATGATGACATACATAGGTCTGCAGTACAAATGTTTTTTAAATTGTAGCTGAAACGAGTACATAGGATCTTTAATCTATTCATTGAATTCATCGTCAGAACAGGAGCACAGAGGATGCCATCTCTATGGCACTTCACTCTGCCCTGTCCCACCTTGACAATAGCAACACCTATGTAAGAATGCTGTTCATTGACTTCAGCTCAGCGTTCAACACCATCATCCCCTCCAAACTGATCACCAAACTCAGTGAACTGGGCATCAATACCTCCCTCTATAACTGGATTCTGGACTACTTGTATTGCATTCATTGTGTCTACACTTTTTTTCTTTTATCACATACACATATATTGGTAGATGTTTTTTCTTTACCTTGACATGTTTCGACGTATACTTCCATCTTCATCAGAAGGTCACACGGTGGAGTAGTGTGACGCGTTTTTATCAGCTGATGTTGTTACGGAGGTGTGATCCACCTGTCAGTTTTTTGACAGGTGGACCACACCTCCTGTCAGTCAGCCGCCCCCCAGGACGGCACTCCAGGTATGGGAGAGCATATATGCTCCCTCATCTCTGTTCATTGTCTTTGGGCTCCGCTTTCTTATTTCAATCGCCTCCTTTATCCAGCGGTGGTATCTGTTGTTCTCCTGCTTAATGACTCTGGCATGCAGGAGGTGTGGTCCACCTGTCAAAAAACTGACAGGTGGATCACACCTCCGTAACCACATCAGCTGATAAAAATGTGTCACACTACTCCACCGTGTGACCTTCTGATGAAGACGGTATTCGTCGAAACATGTCAAGGTAAAGAAAAAACATCTACCAATATATGTGTCTGTGATAAAAGAAAAAACAAACTTATGGATTCTGGACTTCCTAACCAACAGACCTCAGTCTGTTAGGTTAGATAATCGCACCTCCTCAACCATCGAACACCAGTGTACCACAGGGATGTGTGCTGAGCCCTCTCCTCTACTCCCTCTTCACCTACTGCACACCTGTACATGGCTCTAACACCATTGTCAAGTTTAAAGATGACACTATGGTGATTGGGCTCATCAGCAATAACAATGAGACTGCCTACAGGGAGGAGGTCCAGCACCTAACATCGTGGTGTACTGATAACAACCTGGCTCTCAACACCAAGAAGACCAAAGAGCTCATTGTGGACTTCAGGAAGTCTAAAGCTAGCACACACACACCCATTCTCATCAACAGGACTGAGGTGGAGCATGTCACCAGCTTCAAGTTTCTGGGTGTCCACATCTCTGAGGACCTCTCTTGGACCCTCAACACCTCTACCCTGATCAAAAAGGCTCACCAGCGTCTCTTCTTTCTGAGGTCCATCTGTCTCCTCAGATCCTGGTGAACGTCTACCGCTGCAACATCGAGAGCATCCTCACCAACTGTGTCACAGTTTGGTATGGCAACTGCTCTGCCCACGACCGGAAAGCACTGCAGAGGGTGGTGAAAACTGCCCAACACATCACCGGTTCCTCACTCCCCTCCATCGAGGCCATCCAGGGCAAGCGATGCTTGCGTAAGGCGCGCATCTTCAAAGACTGTTCTCACCCCAACCACAGACTGTTCACTCCACTCCCCTCCGGGAGACGTTACAGGTCTCTCCACATCCGAACCAGCAGGTTCAGAGGAAGCTTCTTTCCTGCGGCTGTCACCCTACTGAACTCTAGCTCTGCATCCCCGTGACATCCAACCAACTAAGCCCCAATCACCCCCTGCCCCGCCCCCGCCTGATGCCTCCTTGCCTGTGCCTGTTGAGGTGTCCACGACCATGGCAACCTTGACAGGGACAACAAGGAGGCGGACATCCCCTAGCCCCCCGCCCCACAACTGCACTACCCTATCCCACCCATCTATCCCATCCATCTATTTATTTACAAATGTACATACTGTAATTACACTTATACTGTACATAGCCATAGTCCACTGCTTTTCATCCTGCACATACACTTATTATTAATACTATTGTAATGTTACTGTTTCTTCACTACAATGGTACTGTTACCACACTGCACATAGTTGTACATACTGTACATATCTGTCTATATGGTTCATACTAAATATCCATATTTATTCAGTTTTTCTGTAATATATTTTGTTAATACACTGCATATATCTATATTGTTCTTACTACTACTATAATGGTACCGCCACTACATTGCACATACCTGTACATGTTGTTCATACATTGTTCATATTACAGTACATAGCCATATTTATTCTGCTCTTATAAGGTAACTGCTAATACACTGCACATATTTATATTTAATTTATGCTACTCTAAACCACCTTCTGCAAAACAACTGTATACTACTGTCTACACTGCACTATATTTCTTGTCCTGTCTATGCACCACCTGCCTATACTGTGTACAGTATATCACATTGCACTTTTCTGCACTTCTGGTTAGATGCAAACTGCATTTCGTTGTCTCTGTACTTGTTCTCTGCACAATGACAATAAAGCTAAATCTAATCTAATTTAATCAAAAAAAATATCTGCCTCTGCTTTGCCTCTTTATGGATCATGCTATGAATAGCAGCAGCAATGTCTGCATAAGTTGAGACATTGTTATTGACCTTCTGGACCAGAGACATTCCATCAATGATTGTTGCTGTATTATGTTCATCTGGAAGATTATCTGATAGTGATGCAAGTTTCTGTAAATGCTTTGCAAGTGCTGCTTTAGAGGTTTTCCTTGGGATCCCCTCAGGTGTCGCCAAGGTCCAAGAGGGTGACAAAAGACTTCTCTCATGTCCAGTCTTTAACATGATGGTCTTGCCATGTGCCTGTGTTTTCTTTTTTGACTCATGCTCGTAAATGTCTTTAATTTTTGCTTTGTCAATGTATCATGGAATTTGTGCTTAGGTGTATCTGACTCCAGCCTCTATGTCATGCTCTTTGCCTGTAGTATGAGCCTGAATCAGATCATCCCTAACCTCTTGTGTTGCTTTACCTGCTGTAGATATGCAAATGAACTCATGTTCCTCTGAAAATGGATTGATCCAATTTCAGTTTCTGTCTCATCTCGTCAGAACTGTGTAGAATTTTTAAAACTGTTGTAAATGTATGTACTTGTAGATCAAGTCTTGGAAAATAGTTATTATTTCTTTTCAATGGAAATTATTTTAACATCAGATGAAACATACTGTGAAGTGCAAAGTGAAAAAGTGAAAAAGACTTGCACACTGCCTTTGAAGGACTCAGCTTTTAATAGAAAAAAGGACACAACGTTTCGATCTTACGATCTTCAAGATGTCTGAAGAAGATCGTAAGATCGAAACGTTGTGTCCTTTTTTCTATTAAAAGCGGAGTCGTTCAAAGGCAGTGTGCAAGTCTTTTTCACTTTTTAACATCAGATGAAAGACAATTTTAAGTATGATAATAATAATAATAATAATAATAATAATAATAATAATAATAGTACATAATGATAACAATGTGTAAAGTATGAATATTTTCACCAACCAGTTCATCTACATCTCATTCCCACATTCTTACTAGTCAAAAGTACAACTGAAATGTATAATGTAGATCATTTTAGCACCTGTGATGCAATTACCATAATTTCCCAACTATTAGCTGCAGCTTATACATTGATTTTGCAAAATTTCTTCAGCTATGAGGTTAATACATGGGGGCAGTTAATGTGGTATATGGTTTTGTTTCTTTTAACTTGCATAAAACACGGTCCTGTGGCTTATACTGATAGCAATACATTTAGTTGTGTTTCAATACTAGTTTTAGCCATGTGGCCCCTCTTGGCATTAAAACAAAGACACCCTCCCCTCCCCCAATGAAATGCTAATGTACTGGTTCCAAGGGCTATCAGATCCAAAAGACAAAGGATGTTACCTGGCTATACTGAATCCATGTGTCATGAAATGTAAATATATTCATGTTTGGTATCATTGTAATAGTCTCAGTACAAGTATTGTAATGATTTGATTGTGAGAATGTATGGAACATTCTATAAGTGATATTTCTGATATATATGATATCTCTCCTCATGTTCTTCAGATAGGTGTGAAGTAGGTGTGAGTAGGTGTATCTGATGCCAAGTGGAGAACCAACCATACAAAAGTAACTAAACTGAAATGTTTGTCAGACTAAGGATAACTAGATGTACCGCAGAGCGGTACAAAATATGACCGCCGCCCAGTCCAGCACATTTTTTCCACAAAAAGAAATCACGCTGAAAGGCCTATATGATTCTAACTGTCTCACTAAATTGCATTATCCACACTCAATTCTCACTGGTATCTGCTAGACAACAAGTACCAAAACATGATTAGTTCATAGATTTCACTAGAGCCCGACCGATAAAGGATTTTGAAGGCTGATACCGATACAAATATTTGTTGATTTAAAAACCCGATATTCCAATATATCGGCCGATATATATTTTTTTTTTCAGAAACGCGAAACAAAACATTAACAGATTTCCCTAACATTAGTTATTTGTAGTTATTTATGAGTATTGACTAAAATAATATGATAATGCATTTTAAAAACAAACTTGTTTATTTTTAAATAATATTGTCACAGTGGAACATCGAAATATATTAAAGTTCTGATAAATAAAATGTATAAAAATAGAAACTTAAGATATTAAACTTAGTCTTTTGAACAAAAACACAATAACAACAACAACCAAATCAAAGTTACCAGTATTAAAAGACTTGGTAAGCTTCATAAATATAACTTTGAACTAAGACTTAATTACAAAAAATAATGATGACATTATTACTATCATCATCATTTGTATTATCATTAAACAAGATAAAGGTCACTCCTAAATGTTTGCGTGTGTAATAATTAGTCCCTATTGCCTTATAAGCTACCTTATAATTGGGGGCCAAGCAGCGAAGCTGCGAAGGCACCCATTGTGTTTCTATGTTTTCTTATTATTAGGGGTCCGAGCAGCGTAGCTGCAGGAACCCTATTGTTTCTGTACCGTTCATTTTTTGGCCAAAATTCTGTAAAAATCATACTGCAGCCTAAACCGTAACTCCAAAACTCTTGAAATTTTCAGGTATGGTTACCAGTACCCCCCTCTACCCATAACCCAAAATGTGGGGTACTGCACCCAAAGGTGGCGCTATTGAAAAAAAAAGTTAATTATGCTTATTTCTCCTTACCAGATTCACCTAGACTCAAAATTCTTTCAGAATATTAATCTCTAAACTCAGATGCATCTTTTTGGCCCTGGTCTTATGGTCTACAAATGTTTACTTTTTCCACAATTTCATGGAAAAGCCAAACATTATAAAAAGTTTCACACTCTTCAAAAATAATCGAATCTTCACCAAAATTCTCACAGACAATGTTTAGACCAAGCCTCACAAAAGTTATCGCTCAGAATTTTGATATTTTGTTCCATTTCAGAGATATAGGCCAATAAAGTTAGACCACTTAGGCCTTTTTTCCTAGATCACCTATATTCCTATAAACCGTAAGTCCTAGAAACTTGACATTTTCAAGTATTGTTACCAGTACCCCCCACTACCCATAACCCAAATTTGGGGTACTGCACCCAAAGGTGGCGCTCTTGTCAAAAACGCTTATTTCTCCTTACCAGATTCACCTAGACTCAAAATTCTTTCATCATATTAATCTCTACATTCAGATGCATCTTTTTCACCCTGGTCTTATGCTCTAAAAATGTTTACTTTTGCCACAATTTCAGAGAAAAGCCAAACATCATAAAAAGTTTCACAGGCTTCAAAAATTATCAAATCTTCACCAAAATTCTCACAGACAATGTTTAGACAAAGCCTCACAAAAGTTTTCAAAAGAATTTGGATACGTTGTTCCATTTCAGAGATATAGGCCAATAAAGTTCGACCACTCAGCCCATTTCTCCTATATCACCTATATTCCTATATGAGTAATTTTTTTTTCTTGGATAACAACCATACAACCATCATTAGGTGGATACCATTAACAGTGCACATTTTCAGATATGTACTCTTTTTTATAAAGCCCTTAATTCTATTGTCAAATGTATGCTAGGAATTTTCTTGATGTTGTGTGTTTGCCAACACACATTTTCACCATTTGAATGTGACTGCTCAATGTGTATGATTGTCAGTGGCTGAGTGGGATAATGCCTAGCGCTGGTGTTTGTTAGGTTGAGAGTTCGAATCCTGCTAGAGCTTTAGGCTCAAGATGCACATGCTATTGGTTATTGAAGATTCACACTATTGAACAGCACCTGAATGACATCAGACAATTAACATTCACACTCATTAGTTGCCAAGAATCAGAATGCCGACACACTCTATGACATATAGGGGAACTTCTTTGTTTACTATTTTTCCTTCATCATTAAGTCTATCATATTTATATTTCATCCATTACTGTTCTTCTCTATAAATGTCTAATTGCCCCAGAATATCCAAAAGTTTTCAGGTGTATTTTTTCAGGAAAGCCCTTCATTTTATTGTCAAATATATACTTGGAGTTTTTCTTGTGTGTTTACCAACACACATTTTCACCATGTGAATGTGACTACCCAATATGTAGGATTGTCAGTGGCTCAGTGGGATAATGCCTAGTGCTGGTGTTTGTTAGGGTTGAGGGTTCGAATCCCCGGTAGTGCTTTAAGCTCTAGCTCAAATACTATTGGTTATTGAAGATTCACACCATTGAACAGCACCTGAATGACATCAGGCAATCAACATTCACACTCATTAGTTGCCAAGAATCAGAATGCCGACACACTCTATGACATATAGGGGAACTTCTTTGTTTACTATTTTTCCTTCATCATTAAGTCTATCATATTTATATTTCATCCATTACTGTTCTTCTCTATAAATGTCTAATTGCCCCAGAATATCCAAAAGTTTTCAGGTGTACTCTTTCAGGAAAGCCCTTCATTTTATTGTCAAATGTATACTTGGAGTTTTTCTTGTGTGTTTACCAACACACATTTTCACCATTTGAATGTGACTGCTGAATGTGTATGATTGTCAGTGGCAGAGTGGGATAATGCCTAGTGCCGGAGTTTGTTAGGTTGAGAGTTCGAATCCTGCTAGAGCTTTAGGCTCAAGATGCACATGCTATTGGTTATTGAAGATTCACACTATTGAACAGCACCTGAATGACATCAGACAATTAACATTCACACTCATTAGTTGCCAAGAATCAGAATGCAGACACACTCTATGACATATAGGGGAACTTCTTTGTTTACTATTTTTCCTTCATCATTAAGTCTATCATATTTATATTTCATCCATTACTGTTCTTCTCTATAAATGTCTAATTGCCCCAGAATATCCAAAAGTTTTCAGGTGTATTTTTTCAGGAAAGCCCTTCATTTTATTGTCAAATATATACTTGGAGTTTTTCTTGTGTGTTTACCAACACACATTTTCACCATGTGAATGTGACTACCCAATATGTAGGATTGTCAGTGGCTCAGTGGGATAATGCCTAGTGCTGGTGTTTGTTAGGGTTGAGGGTTCGAATCCCCGGTAGTGCTTTAAGCTCTAGCTCGAATACTATTGGTTATTGAAGATTCACACCATTGAACAGCACCTGAATGACATCAGGCAATCAACATTCACACTCATCAGTTGCCAAGAATCAGAATGCCGAGACACTCTATGACATTCAGGGGAACTTCTTTGTTTACTATTTTTCCTTCATCATTAAGTCTATCATATTTATATTTAATCTATTAGTGTTCATCTCTACAAATGTCTAATCGCCCCTCCATGCTTGGAGTTTTTCTTGTGTATTTACGAACACACATTTTCACCATGTGAATGTGACTGGCCAACATGTAGGATTGTCAGTGGCTCAGTGGGATAATGCCTAGTGCTGGTGTTTGTTAGGTTGAGGGTTCGAATCCCCGGTAGTGCTTTAGGCTCTAGCTCGAATACTATTGGTTATTGAAGATTCACACCATTGAACAGCACCTGAATGACATCAGGCAATCAACATTCACACTCATTAGTTGCCAAGAATCAGAATGCCGACACACTCTATGACATATAGGGGAACTTCTTTGTTTACTATTTTTCCTTCATCATTAAGTCTATCATATTTATATTTCATCCATTACTGTTCTTCTCTATAAATGTCTAATTGCCCCAGAATATCCAAAAGTTTTCAGGTGTACTCTTTCAGGAAAGCCCTTCATTTTATTGTCAAATGTATACTTGGAGTTTTTCTTGTGTGTTTACCAACACACATTTTCACCATTTGAATGTGACTGCTGAATGTGTATGATTGTCAGTGGCAGAGTGGGATAATGCCTAGTGCCGGAGTTTGTTAGGTTGAGAGTTCGAATCCTGCTAGAGCTTTAGGCTCAAGATGCACATGCTATTGGTTATTGAAGATTCACACTATTGAACAGCACCTGAATGACATCAGACAATTAACATTCACACTCATTAGTTGCCAAGAATCAGAATGCCGACACACTCTATGACATATAGGGGAACTTCTTTGTTTACTATTTTTCCTTCATCATTAAGTCTATCATATTTATATTTCATCCATTACTGTTTTTCTCTATAAATGTCTAATTGCCCCAGAATATCCAAACGTTTTCAGGTGTATTTTTTCAGGAAAGCCCTTCATTTTATTGTCAAATATATACTTGGAGTTTTTCTTGTGTGTTTACCAACACACATTTTCACCATGTGAATGTGACTACCCAATATATAGGACTGTCAGTGGCTCAGTGGGATAATGCCTAGTGCTGGTGTTTGTTAGGTTGAGGGTTCGAATCCCCGGTAGTGCTTTAGGCTCTAGCTCGAATACTATTGGTTATTGAAGATTCACACCATTGAACAGCACCTGAATGACATCAGGCAATCAACATTCACACTCATCAGTTGCCAAGAATCAGAATGCCGACACACTCTATGACATATAGGGGAACTTCTTTGTTTACTATTTTTCCTTCATCATTAAGTCTATCATATTTATATTTAATCTATTAGTGTTCATCTCTACAAATGTCTAATCGCCCCTCCATGCTTGGAGTTTTTCTTGTGTTTTTACCAATACACATTTTCACCATGTGAATGTGACTGGCCAACATGTAGGATTGACAGTGGCTCAGTGGGATAATGCCTTGTACTGGTGATCCTTAGGTTGAGAGTTCAAATCCCACTTGAAGCTATTAGTGGGTTGTGGATGTTAGCATACTACAATAGAATGCTGTTGGGTTGTGGAGGATAACACACTATAACATTACAGCTACTTGTCAATATGGACTTGTAGTGCAAGGCAAGTATTACTGTATAATTATAAGCTGTAGCCTATAATTATTTGTTATTCTTATAATATTTGTCATTTCTTTGACAGAACAACTCTATATCGGTTAAGGATGTCACGCATGAAACAATGCTGCAGAAACATGAAAATACGACTTTGAGTTTAGTAGGCTATAATTTTCAGTTCCTGTTTATCTATTGCACAATGGGTAATAATTTAAAGGAATCATGTTGCAGTCTTGTAAATAGTGACCCTGCAAGATCCCTAGTCATTGCAAAATCATAGTCTGTGACTTAAAACTCTACTACTTGTCTTTAGATGTGAGAGGGTCTGAGACTGTAGTCTTTCAAAAATCTTTTCCAAATCTTTGCAAATCTTTCCAAAGTTTACCCGCTGGGAAACCCTGTAGCTCCGGAGCAGGGGCTCAGACCAGGATAAATTGTTTGCTCGCCCTCAGTTCGCTCTTTTGTTCATCTCAACCCAGCACCAGTGTGTCCTGCTCTGTGTGCGTCTTTGAGTTAACGTAAGTCATCACTTTAATCACCCTCACTATGACTTTTGTGATGTTTATCAGTTTGTAGAGTAGCTCTGCCATCCTGTGTAAAGTTAAGGTCTTTGTTTGTTGGTTTGGTGTGTTGGAGTCCCATGTGAGAGATGATTAGGTGATGTTGGTTGACTTGGGATGTCAAGTATTGTTTAGTTGTACCTTATATAGCCATATGATTTCAGTTTATTGTTCAAATGTCAATTGGTTTGTTTGTGAGTTGGGATCTGTACTGATTTACCCCATTTCACTGATTACTCCATTTTCTGTTTGTTTCCTCTTTGATGCAGCACACATACAAGTAAAGAACAAAAGAACAGATGAATTGAAACTCAAATAAAGTTAACTTGTGTTGCACCAAAACCTGCCATCTCCGTGTCATCACTCCATACCATTGAGCCTTCTGAGTCACACCATTGAACAGCACCTGAATGACATCAGGCAATTAACATTCACACTCATTACACACTGCTGGTGTTTGTTAGGTTGAGAGTTTGAATCCTGCTAGAGCTTGAAGCTCAAGATGCACATGCTATTGGTTATTGAAGATTGACACCATTGAACAGCACCTGAATGACATCAGGCAATTAACATTCACACTCATTAGTTGCCAAGAATCAGAATGCCGACACACTCTGACATATAGGGGAACTTCTTTGTTTACTACTTTTCCTTCATCATTAAGTCTATCATATTTATATTTTATCCATTACTGTTCTTCTCTATAAATGTCTAATTGCCCCAGAATATCCAAAAGTTTTCAGGTGTACTCTTTCAGGAAAGCGCTTCATTTTATTGTCAAATGTATACTTGGAGTTTTTCTTGTGTGTTTACCAACACACATTTTCACCATGTGAATGTGACTGCCTAATATGTCGGATTGTTAGTGGCTCAGAGGGATAATGCCTCGTGCTGGTGTTTGTTAGGTTGAGAGTTCGAATCCTGCTAGAGCTTTAGGCTCAAGATGCACATGCTATTGGTTATTGAAGAGTCACACCATTGAACAGCACCTGAATGACATCAGGCAATCAACATTCACACTCATTAGTTGCCAAGAATCAGAATGCCTACACACTCGAAGACATATAGGGGAACTTCTTTGTTTACTATTTTTCCTTCATCATTAAGTCTATCATATTTATATTTCATCCATTACTGTTCTTCTCTACAAATGTCTAATTGTCCCAGAATTTCCAAACGTTTTCAGGTGTTCTCTTTCAGGAAAGCCCTTTATTTTATTGTCAAATGTATACTTGGAGTTTTTCTTGTGTGTTTACCAATACACATTTTCACCATGTGAATGTGACTGGCAAATACACCACAAATACAATTCAATTCTGTGGGGAACACTGCCTTCCATTATCAAACCCTTCATCTTATCCACAACAAATAAATAGTCCTGTAGAATCAAGTATTGTTAGAATACTGTTGGGTTGTGGAGGTTAGCACACTATAATGTTACAGCACAGGGTAATCCTAATTTTATGCATCAAATTTATTCCAATCCAACTCAAAAGTTTTGAACGACACAAAGTGAAGGTTTTATCCAGATCAAAACCAAGAATAGATTATGTGATCTAATCCAATTTCAGGATCCTTGTTTCCCTTTGAACAACCCATTTTCAAGATTTGATCCAATCCGATAGCTGAAATCCGGTAACTGAAATCCGATAACCGAAATCCGATCACGTTTCTTTTGAACAATTGTGGCCAAACAATCAAAGCATATGTAAAACTAAAAAGCTATGCCATCATGTTCGTTTTGCTCGGACCCCGTAAATCACCGCTTGCGGTTATATTTGGGGGCCAAGCAGCGAAGCTGCGAAGGCACCCATTGTGTTTCTATTTGTTCTTATTATTATTATTATTATTATTATTATTCCGCCATTGAAGTCAATGGCAGCCCATAGAACCGTCTGGTGAAAAGTTGTGAAATTTGGCACACTGATTAGGGACAGTCCCATGATTAATGTCACCAAGTTTCATGATGGCACCTCAAGCACTCTAGCGCCAACAACAGGCCAAAGTTGGACTTGCGTTCACGCACGTAACTTTTGACCCGTATGGCCGATTGTCAAAAATGAGGTATCGTTGGAATCCTTGGACCAAGCCGAGTTCAACGCACCCTATGACGTCATTTTCCGCCATGATGGATTTTCCGCCATTTTGGATTTCATCAAAAACACTTAAAAGTCTTCACAGGTCACAAATTTTGTCTGATCGAGACCAAAACTGACACACTTGATCTTCAGATGAAGCCGCACAAAAGTTATTCCTTTTCGTCTTCGGAACTCAAACCGTTTGCCCGTAACAGCCAATCGAAATATGCGGCGAAGCCGCCAAACAGGAAGTGAGCTCATATCTCAGCAACCCATTCACCTATCATAACCAAACTTAGTACATGGACTCAGGACCCAATCAGGGGGACGCTCAAGAAATCTGGTGACCTTTGACCTCTAGGGGGCGCTGTAATTAAGAAACATGCCTTTTGGCCTGTAGCTGCAGTTGTGCTTAGAATTAAAACGCACTAGTGGTGTCTGGTAATACTGTTGGAGGTCCTTAGGCCGACCCAAGTCAACTTGTGATGTCATCGTAATTGATTCGGCCGCCATATTGGATTTAATCAAAAACACGTACAAATTTTCGCAGGTCACAAATTTCAGCAGATCCTCACCAAAATTGGCACAGACCATCTTCAGACCATAACCTATTAATATATTGCTCTCTGGAACAATTGACAAAAGCATTCGGCTGTAACAGCCAATCGAAATATGCGGCGAAGCCGCCAAACAGGAAGTGAGCTCATATCTCAGCAACCCATTCACCTATCATAACCAAACTTAGTACATGGACTCAGGACCCAATCAGGGGGACGCTCAAGAAATCTGGTGACCTTTGACCTGTAGGGGGTGCTGCAATTAGCAATATTGCATTTAGATGTGTAGTTGCTGATGTGTTTTATCAATCTTTTATTTTTTGATGTGAAACTGATGACAACATGTTCCATCGAGTTAATTCTAATGCGTGCGTACAAGAGCAGGGCAGGGCAGGACGGGGTGGGACGGGCTGGGGTGATTAGGTGGGGGGGGATGGCTGGCGGAGGCGGTGGCGGTGGCAATACTCAGCCCTGTTTCAGCCCTGTTGATCCCGGGTGTCTGCTGAGTTCTATCTTGTCACCGTGGCTACTCCGGCCTATACTGCTTGGCCCCCTCATTGCTGCTTGCAGCTATATTTATTTAACATCTTTCCTCTGCCATTGGAGTCTATGGCAGCCCATAGAACCGTCTGGTGAAAAGTTGTGAAATTTGGCACACTGATTAGAGACAGTCCCATGATTACTTTCACCAAGTTTCATGTCGGCACCTCGAGGGCTCTAGCGCCACCAACAGGCCAAAGTTGGACGTGCGTTCACGCACGTAACTTTTGACCTGTTGACCCGATTTTGAAAAATGAGGTACCGTTGGAATCCTTGGACCAACCCGAGTTCAACGCACCCTATGACGTCATTTTCCGCCATGATGGATTTTCCGCCATATTGGATTTAAGTGAAAGTGAAACTAAAACTTCACAGGTCACAAATTTTGTCCGATCGTCACCAAACTTGACACACATGATCTTCAGACCAAGCCGCACAAAAGTTGTGGTGTTTTGTCTTCGGAACTATAACTGTTCACCCGTAATATCCAATCGAAATTTGCGGCGAAGCCGCCAAACAGGAAGTGAGCTCATATCTCAGCAACCCTTGCATGTATCAAAGACAAACTTGGTGCATGAGGTCAGGATCCAACCAGAGGGACGCTCAAGAAATTTGGTGAACTTTGACCTCTAGGGGGCGCTGTAATTAAGAAACATGCTTTTTGGCCTGTAGCTGCAGTTTTGCTTAGAATTAAAACGCACTAGTGGTGTCTGATAATACTGTTGGAGGTCCTTAGGCCGACCCAAGCAAACTTGTGATGTCATCGTAATTGATTCGGCCGCCATATTGGATTTAATCAAAAACACGTACAAGTTTTCGCAGGTCACAAATTTCATCTGTTCTTCACCAAAATTGGCAGAGACCATCTTCAGACCATGCCTGATGAGTGCATTGATTTCTGGAACAATTGACAGAAGCATTGGCCTGTACCAGCCAATCGAAATTTGCGGCGAAGCCGCCAAACAGGAAGTGATTTCATATCTCAGCAACGCTTTCATGTATCAAAACCAAACTTAGTACATGTACCTCAGACCCCATCGGGAGGACGCTCAAGAAATCTGGTGACATTTGACCTCTAGGAGGCACCGTAATTGACAAAAATGCATTTTGGCCAGTAGTTGCTGATGCGCATTATTTTGCAATGGAAGTCAATGGCAGCCAATAGAACCGTCTGGTAAAAAGTTATACAATTTTGCACACTAATTTGGGACAGTCCAATAATTCATTTCACCAAGTTTCATGCCGGCACCTCAAGCGCTCTAGCGCCACCAACAGGCCAAAGTTGGATGTGCGTTCACGCACGTAACTTTTGACCCGTATGGCCGATTGTCAAAAATTATGTATCGTTGGAATCCTTGGACCAAGCTGAGTTCAACGCACCCTATGACGTCAATTTCCGCTATGATGGATTTTCCGCCATATTGGATTTCATCAAAAAACCTGAAATGTCTTCACAGGTCACAAATTTTGTCCAATTGATACCAAACTTCACAGATATCATCTACAGACCATGCCTCATTAATGCATTGCAATTTGTCTTCGGAACTATAACCATTCGCGCGTAACAGCCAATCGAATTGTGCGGCGAAGCCGCCAAACAGGAAGTGAGCTCATATCTCAGCAACCCATTAATCTATCATAACCAAACTTAGTATATGGACTCAGGACCCAATCAGGGGGACGCTCAAGAAATCTGGTGACCTTTGACCTCTAGGGGGCGCTGTAATTAAGAAACATGCCTTTTGGCCTGTAGCTGCAGTTGTGCTTAGAATTAAAAAGCACTAGTGGTATCTGGTAATGCTGTTGGAGGTCCTTAGGCCGACCCAAGCCAACTTGTGATGTCATCGTAATTGATTCGGCCGCCATATTGGATTTAATCAAAAACACGTACAAGTTTTCGCAGGTCACAAATTTCAGCGGATCCTCACCAAAATTGGCACAAACCATTTTCAGACCATAACCTATCAATATATTGCTCTCTATAACAATTGACAAAAGCATTCGCCCATAACAGCCAATCGAAATTGGTGGCGAAGCCGCCAAACAGGAAGTGAGCTCATATCTCAGCAACCCTGCCATGTATCATAACCAAAGTTACTACATATATTCATGACCCCATTAGGAGGACGCTTAAAACATTTGGTGACATTTGACCTGTAGGGGGTGCTGCCATTAGCAATATTGCATTTTGATGTGTAGTTGCTGATGTGTTTTATCAATCTTTTATTTTTTTTGATGTGAAACTGATGACAACATGTTCCATCCAGTTCATTCTAATGCGTGCGTGCAAGGGCAGGGCAGGGCAGGGCAGGACGGGGTGGGACGGGCTGGGGTGATTAGTTGGGGGGGGGGGGGGGGCTGGCTGGCGGAGGCGGTGGCAATACTCAGCCCTGTTGATCCCGGGTTTCTGCTGAGTTCTATCTTGTCGCCGTGGCTACTCCGGCCTATTCTGCTTGGCCCCCTCATTGCTGCTTGCAGCTATATTTGGGGGCCAAGCAGCGAAGCTGCGAAGGCACCCATTGTGTTTCTATGATTTCTTATTATTGGGGGCCAAGCAGCGAAGCTGCGAGGCAACCATTGTGTTTGTTAGTTTTCTTATTATTATTCCTCTGCCATTGAAGTCAATGGCAGCCCATAGAACCGTCTGGTGAAAAGTTGTGAAATTTGGCACACCAATTTGGGACAGTCCCATGATTCATTTCACCAAGTTTCATGTTGGCACCTCAAGCGCTTTAGCGCCACCAACAGGCCAAAGATGGACTTGCGTTCACACACGTAACTTCTGACCCGTTGACCCAATTTTCAAAAATGAGGTATCGTTGGATTCCTTGGACCAAGCCGAGTTCAACGCACTCTATGACGTCATTTTCCGCCATGATGGATTTTCCGCCATATTGGATTTTAGTGAAAGTGAAACTAAAACTTCACAGGTCACAAATTTTGTCCGATCGTCACCAAACTTGACACACATGATCTTCAGACCAAGTCTCACAAAAGTTGTGGTGTTTTGTCTTCGGAACTATAACCGTTCATCCGAAATATCCAATCGAAATTTGCGGCGAAGCCGCCAAACAGGAAGTGAGCTCATATCTCAGCAACCCATTCATCTATCATAACCAAACTTAGGACATGGACTCAGGACCCAATCAGGGGGACGCTCAAGAAATCTGGTGACCTTTGACCTCTAGGGGGCGCTGTAATTAAGAAACATGCCTTTTGGCCTGTTGCTGCAGTTGTGCTTAAAATTAAAACGCACTATTGGTGTCTGGTAATACTGTTGGAGGTCCTTAAGGTGACCCAAGCCAACTTGTGATGTCATCGTAATTGATTCGGCCGCCATATTGGATTTAATCAAAAACACGTACAAGTTTTCGCAGGTCACAAATTTCAGCGGATCCTCACCAAAATTGGCAGAGACCATCTTCAGACCATGCCTTATCAGTGCATCGCTTTTTAGAACGATTGACAGTAGCATTCGGCCAATCGAAATTTGCGGTGAAGCCGCCAAACAGGAAGTGAGCTCATAGCTCAGCAACCCTGCCATGTATCATAACCAACCTTACTACATAGGTTCAGAATCCCATTAAGAAGACGCTCAAAAAATATGTTGACCTTTGACCTGTAGGGGGTGCTGCAATTAGCAATATTGCATTTTGATCTGTAGTTGCGATGTGTTTTAACGATCTTTTATTTTTGGATGTGAAACTGATGACAACATGTTCCATCCAGTTCATTCTAATGAGTGCGCGGTAGGGCGAGGCGGGGCGGGACGGGGTGGGACGGGCAGGGGTGATTAGGTGGGGGGCTGGCTGGCGGAGGCTGTGGCAATACTCAGCCCTGTTTCAGCCATACAAAATCAGTTATGTTGATGTGACACTTGTTGAAAGTGCTGATTGCGTGTGTCTGCTGAGTTCTATCTTGTCGCCGTGGCTACTCCGGCCTATTCTGCTTGGCCCCCTCATTGCTGCTTGCAGCTATATTTATTATTATTATTATTTAACATCTTTCCTCTGCCATTGGAGTCTATGGCAGCCCATAGAACCGTCTGGTGAAAAGTTGTGAAATTTGGCACACTGATTGGGGAAAGTCCAATGATTAATTTCACCAAGTTTCATGCCGGCACCTCGAGCACTCTAGCGCCACCAACAGGCCAAAGTTGGACGTGTGTTGACGTACGTAACTTTTGACCCGTAGGCCCGATTGCCAAAAATGAGGTATCGTTGGAATCCTTGGACCAAGCCGAGTTCAACGCACTCTATGACGTCATTTTCCGCCATGATGGATTTTCCGCCATTTTGGATTTTAGTGAAAGTGAAACTAATTCTTCACAGGTCACAAATTTTGTCCGATCATCACCAAACTTGACACAAATTATCTTCAGACCAAGCCTCACAAAAGATACTCCTTTTCGTCTTCGGAACTCAAACCGTTCGCTCGTAACAGCCAATCGAAATATGCGGCGAAGCCGCCAAACAGGAAGTGAGCTCATATCTCAGCAACCCATTGATCTATCATAACCAAACTTAGTACATGGACTCAGGACCCCATCAGGGGGACGCTCAAAAAATGTGGTGACCTTTGACCTCTAGGTGGCGCTGCAATCAGCAAAAATGCATTTTGGCCTGTAGCTGTTGATGTGTTTGGAATTAAAACGTACTAGTGGTGTCTGGTAATACTGTTGGAGGTCCTTAGGCCGACCCAAGCCAACTTGTGATGTCATCATAATTGATTCGGCCGCCATATTGGATTTAATCAAAAACACGTACAAGTTCTCGCAGGTCACAAATTTTAGCGGATCCTCACCAAAATTGGCAGAGACCATCTTCAGACCATAACCTATCAATGTATTGCTTTTTGGAACAATTGACAAAAGCATTCGCCCGTAACAGCCAATCGAAATTGGTGGCGAAGCCGCCAAACAGGAAGTGAGCTCATATCTCAGTAACCCTGCCATGTATCATAACCAAACTTACTACATGGATTCATGACCCCATTAGGAGGACGCTCAAACACTTTGGTGACCTTTGACCTGTAGGGGGTGCTGCAATTAGCAATATTGCATTTTGATCTGTAGTTGCTGATGTGTTTTATCAATCTTTTATTTTTTGATGTGAAACTGATGACAACATGTTCCATCCAGTTCATTCTAATGCGTGCGTGCGTGCAAGGGCGGGGCGGGACGGGGTGGGACGGGCAGGGGTGATTAGGTGGGGGGCTGGCTGGCGGAGGCAGTGGCAATACTCAGCCCTGTTTCAGCCCTACAAAATCAATTATGTTTTGATGTGAAACTTGTTGAAAGTGTTGATGGCGGGTATCTGCTGAGTTCAATCTTGTCACCGTGGCTACTTCGGCCTATTCTGCTTGGCCCCCTCATTGCTGCTTGCAGCTATATTTGGGGGCCAAGCAGCGAAGCTGCGAAGGCACCCATTGTGTTTCTATTTGTTCTTATTATTATTATTATTATTGGGGGCCAAGCAGCGAAGCTGCGAGGCAACCATTGTGTTTCTATGATTTCCTATTATTATTATTATTTAACATCTTTCTTCCGCCATGGGAGTCTATGGCAGCCCATAGAACCGTCCAGTAAAAAGTTGTGAAATTTGGCACACTAATTGGGGACAGTCCCATGTTTAATTTCACCAAGTTTCATACCGGCACCTCAAGCGCTCTAGCGCCACCAACAGGCCAAAGTTGGACGTACGTTCACGCACGTAACTTCTGACGCGTTGACTCGATTGTCAAAAATGAAGTATCGTTGGAATCCTTGGACCAAGCCGAGTTCAACGCACTCTATGACGTCATTTTCCGCCATGATGGATTTTCCGCCATTTTGGATTTTAGTGAAAGTGAAACTAATTTTTCACAGGTCACAAATTTTGTCCGTTTGTCACCAAACTTGACACACATGATCTTCAGACCAAGCCTCACAAAAGTTGTGGTGTTTTGTCTTCGGAACTATAACCGTTCACCCGTAATATCCAATCGAAATTTGCGGCGAAGCCGCCAAACAGGAAGTGAGCTCATATCTCAGCAACCCATTCATCTATCATAACCAAACTAAGTACATAGACTCAGGACCCAATCAATGGGACATTAAAAAAATCTGGTGACCTTTGACCTCTAGGGGGCGCTGTAATTTAGGAACATGCCTTTTAGCTTGTAGCTGCTGTTGTGCTTAGAATTAAAATGCACTAGTGATGTCTGGTAATACTGTTGGAGTTCCTTAGGCCGACCCAAGCCAACTTGTGATGTCATCGTAATTGATTCGGCCGCCATATTGGATTTAATCAAAAACACGTACAAGTTTTCGCAGGTCACAAATTTCATCTGTTCTTCACCAAAATTGGCAGAGACCATCTTCAGACCATGCCTGATGAGTGCATTGCTTTCTGGAACAATTGACAGAAGCATTGACCTGTACCAGCCAATCGAAATTTGCGGCGAAGCCGCCAAACAGGAAGTGATTTCATATCTCAGCAACGCTTTCATGTATCAAAACCAAACTTAGTACATGTACCTCAGACCCCATCGGGAGGACGCTCAAGACATTTGGTGACATTTGACCTCTAGGGGGCACTGTAATTGACAAAAATGCATTTTGGCCAGTAGTTGCTGATGCGCATTATTTTGCAATGGAAGTCAATGGCAGCCCATAGAACCGACTGGTAAAAAGTTATACAATTTTGCACACTAATTGGGGACAATCCAATAATTCATTTCACCAAGTTTCATGCCGGCACCTCAAGCGCTCTAGCGCCACCAACAGGCCAAAGTTGGATGTGCGTTCACGCACGTAACTTTTGACCCATATGGCCGATTGTCAAAAATGATGTAACGTTGGAATCCTTGGACCAAGCCGAGTTCAACGTACCCTATGACGTCAATTTCCGCTATGATGAATTTTCCGCCATATTGGATTTCATCAAAAAAACTTAAATGTCTTCACAGGTCACAAATTTTGTCCAATTGATACCAAACTTGACAGATATCATCTACAGACCATGCCTCATTAATGCATTGCTTTTTGTCTTCTGAACTATAACCATTCGTGCGTAACAGCCAATCGAATTTTGAGGCGAAGCCGCCAAACAGGAAGTGAGCTCATATCTCAGCAACCCCTTAATCTATCATAACCAAAATGGACTCAGGACCCAATCAGGGGGACGCTCAAGAAATCTGGTGACCTTTGACCTCTAGGGGGCGCTGTAATTAAGAAACATGCCTTTTGGCCTGTAGCTGCTGTTGTGTTTGGAATTAAAATGTACTAGTGGTGTCTGGTAATACTGTTGGAAGTCCTTAGGCCGACCCAGGCCAACTTGTGATGTTATCGTAATTGATTCGGCCGCCATGTTATATTTAATCAAAAACATCAAAAAGTTTCCACAGGTCGCAAATTTCATCTGATCGTCATCAACATTGGCACAGACCATCTTCATAACATACCCTATCAATATATTGCTCTCTGGAACAATTGACAAAAGCATTCGCCCCTACCAGCCAATCGACATTGGTGGCGAAGCCGCCAAACAGGAAGTGAGCTCATATCTCAGCAACCCTATCATGTATCATAACCAAACTTACTACATATATTCATGACCCCATTAGGAGGACGCTCAAAAAATGTGGTGACCTTTGACCTGTAGGGGGTGCTGCAATGAGCAATATTGCATTTTGATGTGTAGTTGTTGATGTGTTTTATCAATCTTTTATTTTTTGATGTGAAACTGATGACAACATGTTCCATCCAGTTAATTCTAATGCGTGCGTGCAGGGGCAGGGCAGGGCAGGACGGGGTGGGACGGGCTGGGGTGATTAGGTGGGGGGGGCTGGCTGGTGGAGGCGGTGGCAATACTCAGCCCTGTTTCAGCCCTGTTCATCCCGGGTGTCTGCTGGGTGTCTGCTGAGTTCTATCTTGTCACCGTGGCTACTCCGGCCTATTCCGCTTGGCCCCCTCATTGCTGCTTGCAGCTATATTTATTATTATTATTATTCCGCCATTGAAGTCAATGGCAGCCCATAGAACCGTCTGGTGAAAAGTTGTGAAATTTGGCACACTGATTAGGGACAGTCCCATGGTTAATGTCACCAAGTTTCATGATGGCACTTCAAGCACTCTAGCGCCACCAACAGGCCAAAGTTGGACGTGCGTTCACGTACGTAACTTTTGACCCGTATTGCCGATTGTCAAAAATGAGATATCATTGGAATCCTTGGACCAAGCCGAGTTCAACGCACCCTATGACGTCAATTTCCGCCATGATGGATTTTCCGCCATATTGGATTTCATCAAAAACACTAAAAAGTCTTCAAAGGTCACAAATTTTGTCCGATCGACACCAAACTTCACAGATATCATCTACAGACCACGACTCATTAATGCATTGCTTTTTGTCTTCGGAACTAAAACCGTTTGCGAGTTACCGCCAATCAAAATTTGCGGCGAAGCCGCCAAACAGGAAGTGAGCTCATATCTCAGCAACCCATTCATCTATCATAACCAAACTTAGGACATGGACTCAGGACCCAATCAGGAGGATGCTGAAGAAATCTGGTGACCTTTGACCTCTAGGGGGCGCTGTAATTAAGAAACATGCCTTTTGGCCTGTAGCTGCAGTTGTGCTTAGAATTAAAATGCACTAGTGGTGTCAGGTAATACTGTTGGAGGTCCTTAGGCCGACCCAAGCCAATTTGTGATGTCATCGTAATTGATTCGGCCGCCATATTGGATTTAATCAAAAACACGTAAAAATTTTCGCAGGTCACAAATTTCAGTGGATCCTCACTAAAATTGGCAGACATCATCTTCAGACCATAACCTTTCAATATATTGCTCTCTGGAACAATTGACAAAAGCATTCGCCCGTAACAGCCAATCGAAATTGGTGGCGAAGCCGCCAAACAGGAAGTGAGCTCATATCTCAGCAACCCTGCCATGTATCATAACCAAACTTACTACATATATTTGTGACCCCATTAGGAGGACGCTCAAAAAATTCGGTGACCTTTGACCTGTAGGGGGTGCTGCAATTAGCAATATTGCATTTTGATGTGTAGTTGCTGATGTGTTTTATCAATCTTTTATTTTTTGATGTGAAACTGATGACAACATGTTCCATCCAGTTAATTCTAATGCGTGCGTGCAAGAGCAGGGCAGGGCAGGATGGGGTGGGACGGGCTGGGGTGATTAGGTGGGGGGGGCTGGCTGGCGGAGGCGGTGGCAATACTCATCCCTGTTTCAGCCCTGTTGATCCCGGGTGTCTGCTGAGTTCTATCTTGTCACCGTGGCTACTCCGGCCTATTCTGCTTGGCCCCCTCATTGCTGCTTGCAGCTATATTGCAACTTTCTTCCGCAATGAGAGTCTATGGCAGCCCATAGAACCGTACAGTAAAAAGTTGTAAAATTTGGCACATGGATTCGGGACAGTATAATAATTAATTTGACCAAGTTTTATGCCTGAACCACAGACAGCCTAGCGCCACCAATGGGTCAAAGTTGACATTGCATCCATGCAATTAACTTTTGAACCGTATGCCCGATTTTGAATATCGCAATATATTTGAAAGCCTTGGATGACGCTGAACTCAACGCACCCAATTACGTCAATTTCCGCCATGTTGGATCTTCCGCCATATTGGATTTCATCAAAAACACTTAAAAGTTTTCACAGGTCACAAAGTTCATCCGATTTTCACGAAACTTGGCACAGATGATCTTCAGACCATGTCTCATAAATGCATTGCCTTTGACATCCATACTCAAACCTGGTCGCCAGTCACGACCAATCAAAATTGGCGGCGAAGCCGCCAAACAGGAAGTGAACTCAGATCTCGGCAAGGCTTTCACATATCAAAACCAAACTCAGTACATGGGCTCATGACCCAATTAAGAGGAGGCTCAATAAATTTGATGACTTTTGACCTACAGGTGGCGCTATAATTAACAAAACTACGTTTTGGCCTCTATGGGGTGACATGTTTGAAATGAAAACATATTAGTGATCTCTGTTCATACTTTGGGAGGGCCTTAGGCTGACACATATCAACTTTTGACATTAACATAATTGATTGGACCGCCATATTGGATTAAATCAAAAACCTTTAAAAGTTTTCACAGGTCACAAAGTTCATCCATTTTTCACGAAACTTGGCACAGATGATCTTCAGACCATGTCTCACAAACGCATTGCTTTTTTGACCTTTATTCAAAACAGGTCGGCCGTGACGACCAATCAAAATTGAAAAGCCACCAATCAGGAAGTGAACTGTTATCTCAGCCAAGATTTCATGTATCAAAACCAAACTCGGTACATGGGCTCAGGACCCAATTAGGAGAAGGCTCAATAAATTTGGTGACTTTTGACCACTATGGGGGCGCTATAATCACAGGAAGTAGGCTCATATCTCAGCAACACTTTCACATATCAAAACCAAACTTGGTATATGGACTTGGAACTCCTCCCTGAGGACACACAATCAATTTGGTGACCTTCGACCACTAGGGGGGCGCTAGAGTTACAGGAAGTTAGCTCCTATCTCAGCAACGCTTTCACATATCAAAACCAAACTTGGTTCATAGACTTGGGACCCCATCCTGAGGACACACAAAACATTTGGTGTACTTTGACCACTAGAGGCGCTATAATTAGCAATACTTTCTCGTATCAACCTCAAACTTGGTACGTGGACTCGTGGTCACAACCTGAGGACGCACAATACATTTGGTGACTTTTGACCACTAGGGGTGCTATAATTAGCAAGACTTTCTCGTATCAACACCAAACTTGGTACGTGGACTCATGAACACATCCTGAATAGCTACAATACATTTGGTGTCTTTTGACCACTAGGGAAAACTATGACATGAATTAGGCTCATATCTTACTAACGCTTTCATGGATTGAAACCAAACTTTGTACATGGACTCAAGACCCAATCCCAATCCAATCCAGTCCAATTCAATCCAATCCAATCCAATCAACAATCACATGAAGTAGGCTCACATCTCAGCAATCCCAATCTAATCCAGTCCAATTCAATCCAATCCAATCAACAATCACTTGAAGTAGGCTCATACCTCAGCAATCCCAATCCAATCCAGTCCATTCCAATCCAATCCAGTCTTGTCCAATTCAGTCCAGTCCAATCCCAATCCAATCCAATCCAGTCCATCCCAATCCAATCCAATCCAGTCCAGTCCAATTCAATCCAATCCAATCCAATCAACAGTCACATGAAGTAAGATCATATCTCAGTAATCCCAATCCAGTCCAATCAAATCCAATCCATTCAAGTCCAATCCATTCCAATCCAGTCCAGTACAATCCAATCCAATCCAGTCCAATTCCATCCAATCCAATCAACGATCACATAAAGTAGTCTCATATCTCAGCAATCCCAATCCAGTCCAATCAAATCCAATCCAACCCAGTCCATTACAATCCAATCCAGTCTTGTCCAATTCAGTCCAGTCCAATCCCAATCCAATCCAATCCAGTCCAATTCAATCCAATCCAATCCAATCCAATCAACAATCACATGAAGTAAGATCATATCTTAGTAATCCCAATCCAGTCCAATCAAATCCAATCCATTCAAGTCCAATCCAGTCCAATCCAGTCCAATCCATTCCAATCCAGTCCAGTACAATCCAATCCAGTCCAATTCCATCCAATCCAATCAACGATCACATGAAGTAGTCTCATATCTCAGCAATCCCAATCCAGTCCAATCAAATCCAATCCAATCCAGTCCAGTCCAGTCCAATCAAGTCCAGTCCAGTCCAGTCCAGTCCAGTCCATTCCATTCCAATCCAATCCTGTCCAATTCAGTCCAGTCCAATCCCAATCCATTTCAATCCAGTCCAATTCAATCCAATCCAATCAACAATCACTTGAAGTAGGCTCATATCTCAGCAATCCCAATCCAATCCAATCCAGTCCATTCCAATCCAATCCTGTCCAGTCCAGTCCAGTCCAGTCCAGTCCAGTCCAATCCAATCCAATCCAATCTAATCCAGTCCAATTCAATCCAATGCAATGCAATTCAGTCCAGTCCAGTCTAGTCCAGTAAAGACCAGTCCAGTCCATTCCATTCCATTCCATTCCAATCCAATCCTGTCCAATTCAGTCCAGTCCAATCCCGACTTCTGCTTATTTGCTTGGCCCCCACATTGCTGCTTGCAGCTATATTTGGGGGCCAAGCAGCGAAGCTGCGCGGCAACCCATAGTGATTCTACCTTTTCTTATTATTATTATTACACATCTTTCCGCTGCCATTGAAGTCTATGGCAGCCCATAGAACCGTACAGTAAAAAGTTGTGAAATTTGGCACATTCATTCCATACATTCCCATATTCCATTTCACAAATTTTCAAGTCTGAACCCCAAGCAGTCTAGCGCCACCAATGGGTCAAAGTTGGCGTTGCATCCATGCACTTAACTTTTGAACCGCATGTCCAATTTTGAACATCGATATACAGTTGGAACCCCTAGACGGACCTGAGTTCAATAACTCCTATTACGGTACTTTCCGCCATATTGGACCTCCGCCATATTGTATTTAATCAAAAACACTTAAAAGTTTTCATAGGTCACAAACTTCATCCAATTTTCACCAAACTTGGCACAGATGATCTTCAGACCATGCCTCATAATTGCATTGCCTTTGACACCCATACTCACAACTGGTCGCCTGTCACGACCAATCAAAATTGGCGGCGAAGCCGCCAAACAGGAAGTGAACTCAGATCTCAGCAAGGCTTTCACATATCAAAACCAAACTCAGTACAGGAACTCAGGACCCAATTAGGAGGAGGCTCAATACATTTCATGACTTTTGACCTACAGGTGGCGCTATAATTAACAAAACTACGTTTTGGCCTCTATGGGGTGATGTGTTTGAAATTAAAACATATTAGTGATCTCTGTTAATACTTTGGGAGGTCCTTAGGCTGACACATATCAACTTTTGACATTAACATAATTGATTGGACCGCCATATTGAATTTCATCAAAAACACTTAAAAGTTTTCACAGGTCACAAACTTCATCCAATTTTCACGAAACTTCACACAGATGATCGATCTTCAGACCCTGTCTCATAATTGCATTGCCTTTGACACCCATACTCAAAACTGGTCGCCAGTCACGACCAATCAAAATTGGCGGCGAAGCCGCCGAACAGGAAGTGAACTCAGATCTCGGCAAGGCTTTCACATATCAAAACCAAACTCAGTACATGGGCTCAGGACCCAATTAGGAGGAGGCTCAATAAATTTGATGAGTTTTGACCTACAGGTGGCGCTATAATTAACAAAAGTATGTTTTGGCCTCTATGGGGTGATGTGTTTGAAATTAAAACATATTAGTTATCTCTGTTAATACTTTGGGAGGGCCTTAGGTTGACACATATCAACTTTTGACATTAACATAATTGATTGGACCGCCATATTGGATTAAATCAAAAACACTTAAAAGTTTTCACAGGTCACAAATTTCATCCATTTTTCATGAAACTTGGCACAGATGATCTTCAGACCATGTCTCACAAACGCATTGCTTTTTTGACCTTTATTCAAAACAGGTCGGCCGTGACGACCAATCAAAATTGAAAAGCCGCCAATCAGGAAGTGAACTGTTATCTCAGCCAAGATTTCATGTATCAAAACCAAACTCGATACATGGGCTCAGGACCCAATTAGGAGAAGGCTCAATAAATTTGGCGACTTTTGACCACTATGGGGGCGCTATAATCACAGGAAGTAGGCTCATATCTCAGCAACACTTTCACATATCAAAACCAAACTTGGTATATGGACTTGGAACTCCTCCCTGAGGACACACAATCAATTTGGTGACCTTCGACCACTAGGGGGGCGCTAGAGTTACAGGAAGTTAGCTCCTATCTCAGCAACGCTTTCACATATCAAAACCAAACTTGGTTCATAGACTTGGGACCCCATCCTGAGGACACACAAAACATTTGGTGTACTTTGACCACTAGGGGCGCTATAATTAGCAATACTTTCTCGTATCAACCTCAAACTTGGTACGTGGACTCGTGGTCACAACCTGAGGACGCACAATACATTTGGTGACTTTTGACCACTAGGGGTGCTATAATTAGCAAGACTTTCTCGTATCAACACCAAACTTGGTACGTGGACTCATGAACACATCCTGAATAGCTACAATACATTTGGTGTCTTTTGACCACTAGGGAAAACTATGACATGAATTAGGCTCATATCTTACTAACGCTTTCATGGATTGAAACCAAACTTTGTACATGGACTCAAGACCCAATCCCAATCCAATCCAGTCCAATTCAATCCAATCCAATCAACAATCACATGAAGTAGGCTCATATCTCAGCAATCCCAATCTAATCCAGTCCAATTCAATCCAATCCAATCAACAATCACTTGAAGTAGGCTCATATCTCAGCAATCCCAATCCAATCCAGTCCATTCCAATCCAATCCAGTCTTGTCCAATTCAGTCCAGTCCAATCCCAATCCAATCCAATCCAGTCCATCCCAATCCAATCCAATCCAGTCCAATTCAATCCAATCCAATCAACAGTCACATGAAGTAAGATCATATCTCAGTAATCCCAATCCAGTCCAATCATATCCAATCCATTCAAGTCCAATCCAGTCCAATCCATTCCAATCCAGTCCAATTCCATCCAATCCAATCAACGATCACATGAAGTAGTCTCATATCTCAGCAATCCCAATCCAGTCCAATCAAATCCAATCCAATCCAGTCCAATCCATTCCAATCCAGTCCAGTACAATCCAATCCAGTCCAATTCCATCCAATCCAATCAACGATCACATGAAGTAGTCTCATATCTCAGCAATCCCAATCCAGTCCAATCAAATCCAATCCAATCCAGTCCAGTCCAGTCCAGTCCAATCAAGTCCAGTCCAGTCCAGTCCATTCCATTCCAATCCAATCCAATCCTGTCCAATTCAGTCCAGTCCAATCCCAATCCATTTCAATCCAGTCCAATTCAATCCAATCCAATCAACAATCACTTGAAGTAGGCTCATATCTCAGCAATCCCAATCCAATCCAATCCAGTCCATTCCAATCCAATCCAGTCCTGTCCAGTCCAGTCCAGTCCAGTCCAATCCAATCCAATCTAATCCAGTCCAATTCAATCCAATGCAATTCAGTCCAGTCCAGTCCAGTCCAGTCCAGTCCAGTCCAGTCCATTCCATTCCATTCCAATCCAATCCTGTCCAATTCAGTCCAGTCCAATCCCAATCCATTTCAATCCAGTCCAATTCAATCCAATCCAATCCAATCCAATCAACAATCACATGAAGTAGTCTCATATCTCAGCAATCCCAATCCAGTCCAATTAAATCCAATCCAGTCCAATCCAATCAGATCCAGTCCAGTCTAATCTAGTCCAGTCCAATCCAATCAAGTCCAGTCCAGTCCAGTCCAGTCCAGTCCAGTCCAATCCAATCAGATCGAGTCCAGTCCAATCCAGTCCAGTCCAGTCCAGTCCAGTCCAATCCAATCCAATCCAATCTAATCCTGTCCAATTCAATCCAATGCAATCCAGTCCAGTCCAGTCTAGTCTAGCTTTGTCTAGTCCAGTCCAATCCCAATCCAATCCAGTCCATTGCAATCCTGTCCAATTTAGTCCAGTCCAATCCCAATCCAATTCAATCCAGTCCAATTCAATCCAATCCAATCAACAATCACTTGAAGTAGGCTCATATCTCAGCAATCCCATTCCAATCCAGTCCATTCCAATCCAATCCAGTCCTGTCCAATTCAGTCCAGTCCAATCCCAATCCAATCCAGTCCAATTCAATCCAATCCAATCCAATCCAATCCAATCCAATTAACAATCACATGAAGTAGGCTCATATCTCATCAATCCCAATCCAGTCCAATCAAATCCAATCCAGTCCAGTCCAATCCAATCCAATCCAGTCCAGTACAATCCAATCCAATCCAGTCCAGTCCAGTCCAATTCAATCCAATCCAATCAGCAATCACATGAAGTAGTCTCATATCTCAGCAATCCCAATCCAGTCCAATCAAATCCAATCCAGTCCAATTCAATCCAATGCAATCCAGTCCAGTCCAGTCCAGCCTTGTCTAGTCTATCTTAGTCTAGTCCAGTCCAATCCCAACTTCTGCTCATTTGCTTGGCCCCCACATTGCTGCTTGCAGCTATATTTGGGGGCCAAGCAGCGAAGCTGCGAGGCAACCCATAGTGATTCTACGTATTCTTATTATTATTATTATTATAACGAAACGCTAATTTGCCATTAAACCATACAGTAAAAAGTTGGGATATTCGGCACATTGATTCGGTTCAGTCATATCTTTAATTTATCAAAGTTTCAAGTCTGCACTTTAAGTGCTCTAGCGCCACCAACATTTCAAATTTTTTATTACATCTATGCACATAACGTTTGAATGGTACACCACATTTTGAACATTAAGGTATATTTGGAATCCTTGGATGAGACCGAACTCAACGCAGATGTCAATTTATGGGGTAAACGTAATTGATCAGGCTGCCATATTGGATTTAATCAAAAACACCTAAAAGGCATCAAAGTTCGCAAAGTTTGTCCGATTTTCACGAAACTTGACGCAGATGATCTTCAGACTATGACTCACAAATGTTATTGCTTTTCGGAGCCATATTCAAAACCCATCGCCCGTCGTGACCAATCAAGTTTGGCGGCGAAGCCGCCAAACAGGAATTGAAGTGATCTCAGCAAGGCTTTCGCGTATCAACACCAAACTCAGTACAGGGTCTCAGGACCCAATTAGGAGGAGGCTCAATAAATTTGGTGACTTTTGACCTATAGGTGGCGCTATAATTACCAAAATTACGTTTTAGCCTGTAACGGGTCATGTGTTTGGAATTAAAGCATATTAGTGATATCTGTTAATACCTTGAGAGGTCCTTAGGCCGCCACATGCCAACATGTGACGTCAACATAAATGATCCAACCGCCATATTGGATGTCATCAAAAACACTTAAAAGGCATCAAAGGTCACAAAGTTTCTCCGATTTTCACGAAACTTGACGCAGATGATCGTCAGACCATGTCTCATAAATGCATTGCTTTCTGGAACCATATTCAAAACCTGTTGCCCGTGACAACCAATCAAGTTTGGCGGCGAAGCCGCCAAACAGGAAGTGAAGTGATATCTCAGCAATGCTTTCACATATCAAAACCAAACTAGGTATATAGGTTCAGGACTCAATCAGGAGGACACTCAAGAAATGTGGTAAATTTTGACCACTATGTGGCGCTATAATCACAGGAAGTGGGCTCATATTTCTGCAATGCTTTCACGTATCGAAACCAAACTTGGCTCATTGACTCGGGACCACATCCTGAGGACATACAATAATTTTAGCGACCTTTGACCACTAGGGGTGCTATAATTTGCAACACTTTCTCGTATCAACACCAAACTTGGTATATGGACTCGTGACTACAACCTGAGGACGCACAATAAATGTGGTGACTTTTGACCACTAGGGGTGCTATAATTATCAACACTTTCTCGTATCGACACCAAACTTGGTATGTGGACTTGTGACTACAACCTGACTATGCACAATACATTTGGTGATGTTTGAGGTATGCATATGTATGGGGGGTTATTGGGGTGTGTGGGAGAGGAAGTTTATCTTTGTATATGTGTGTGTGTGGGACGGGTGGTTAATTGGGTGTGTGTATAATGTAGCAACATTGGGTTGCCATGACAACTCCTGCTCAACTGCTTGGCCCCCACATTGCTGCTTGCAGCTATATTTATTATTATTATTATTATTATTCCGCCATTGAAGTCAATGGCAGCCCATAGAACCGTCTGGTGAAAAGTTGTGAAATTTGGCACACTGATTAGGGACAGTCCCATGATTAATGTCACCAAGTTTCATGATGGCACCTAGAGCACTCTAGCGCCACCAACAGGCCAAAGTTGGACGTGCGTTCACGCACGTAACTTTTGACCCGTATTGCCGATTGTCAAAAATGAGATATCATTGGAATCCTTGGACCCAGCCGAGTTCAACGCACCCTATGACGTCAATTTCCGCCATGATGGATTTTCCGCCATATTGGATTTCATCAAAAACACTAAAAAGTCTTCAAAGGTCACAAATTTTGTACGATCGACACCAAACCTGACACACTTGATCTTCAGACCAAGCCTCACAAAAGTTATTCCTTTTCGTCTTCGGAACTCAAACCGTTCGCCCGTAACAGCCAATCGAAGTTTGCGGCGAAGCCGCCAAACAGGAAGTGAGCACATATCTCAGCAACCCATTCACATATCATAACCAAACTTAGTACATGGACTAAGGACCCAATCAGGGGGACACTCAAGAAATCTGGTGACCTTTGACCTCTAGGGGGCGCTGTAATTAAGAAACATGCCTTTTGGCCTGTAGCTGCAGTTGTGGTTAGAATTAAAATGCACTAGTGGTGTCTGGTAATACTGTTGGAGGTCCTTAGGCCGACCCAAGCCAACTTGTGATGTCATCGTACTTGATTCGGCCGCCATATTGGATTTAATCAAAAACACGTACAAGTTTTCGCAGGTCACAAATTTCAGCGGATCCTCACCAAAATTGGCAGAGACCATCTTCAGACCATGCCTTATCTGTGCATTGCTTTCTGGAACAATTGACAGAAGCATTCGGCTGTAACAGCCAATCGAAATTTGCGGCGAAGCCGCCAAACAGGAAGTGAGCTCATATCTCAGCAACCCTTGCATGTATCAAAGCCAAACTGGGTGCATGGACTCAAGACCCAATCAGGGGGACACTCAAGAAATCTGGTGACCTTTGAAATCTAGGGGGCGCTGTAATTAAGAAACATGCCTTTTGGCCTGTAGCTGCTGTTGTGCTTAGAATTAAAATGCACTAGTGGTTTCAGGTAATACTGTTGGACGTCCTTAGGCCAACCCAGGCCAACTTGTGATGTCATCATAATTGATTCGGCCGCCATATTGGATTTAATCAAAAACATCAAAAAGTTTTCACAGGTCACAAATTTCATCTGATCTTCACCAAAATTGGCACAGACCATCTTCAGACCATAACCTATCAATATATTGCTTTCTGGAACATTTGACAAAAGCATTCTTCCGAAACAGCCAATAAAAAATTATGGCGAAGCCGCCAAACAGGAAGTGGGCTCATATCTCAGCAACCCTGCCATGTATCATAACCAAACTTACTACATAGATTCATGACCCCATTAGGAGGACGCACAAAACATTTGGTGACCTTTGACCTGTAGAGGTTGCTGCAATTTGCAATTTTGCATTTTGATCTGTAGTTGCTGATGTGTTTCATCGATCCTTTATTTTTTGATGTGAAACTGATGACAACATGTTCCATCCAGTTCATTCTAATGCGTGCGTGCAAGGGCGGGGAGGGGCAGGACGGGGTGGGATGGGCAGGGGTGATTAGATGGGGGGCTGGCTGGCGGAGGCGGTGGCAATTCTCAGCCCTGTTTCAGCCCTACAAAATCAGTTATGTTTTGATGTGCCACTAGTTGAAAGTGTTGATCGCGGATGTCTGCTGAGTTCTATCTTATCGCCATGGCTACTCCAGCCTAACTGCTTGGCCCCCTCATTGCTGCTTGCAGCTATATTTGGGGGCCAAGCAGCGAAGCTGCGCGGCAACCCATAGTGATTCTACCTTTTCTTATTATTGGGGGCCAAGCAGCGAAGCTGCGAGGCAACCCATAGTGATTCTACGTATTCTTATTATTATTATTATTATAACGAAACGCTAATTTGCCATTAAACCATACAGTAAAAAGTTGGGATATTCGGCACATTGATTCGGTTCAGTCATATCTTTAATTTATCAAAGTTTCAAGTCTGCACTTTGAGTGCTCTAGCGCCACCAACATTTCAAATTTTTTATTACATCTATGCACATAACGTTTGAATGGTACACCACATTTTGAACATTAAGGTATATTTGGAATCCTTGGATGAGACCGAACTCAACGCAGATGTCAATTTATGGGGTAAACGTAATTGATCAGGCTGCCATATTGGATTTAATCAAAAACACCTAAAAGGCATCAAAGTTCGCAAAGTTTGTCCGATTTTCACGAAACTTGACGCAGATGATCTTCAGACTATGACTCACAAATGTTATTGCTTTTCGGAGCCATATTCAAAACCCATCGCCCGTCGTGACCAATCAAGTTTGGCGGCGAAGCCGCCAAACAGGAATTGAAGTGATCTCAGCAAGGCTTTCGCGTATCAACACCAAACTCAGTACAGGGTCTCAGGACCCAATTAGGAGGAGGCTCAATAAATTTGGTGACTTTTGACCTATAGGTGGCGCTATAATTACCAAAATTACGTTTTAGCCTGTAACGGGTCATGTGTTTGGAATTAAAGCATATTAGTGATATCTGTTAATACCTTGAGAGGTCCTTAGGCCGCCACATGCCAACATGTGACGTCAACATAAATGATCCAACCGCCATATTGGATGTCATCAAAAACACTTAAAAGGCATCAAAGGTCACAAAGTTTCTCCGATTTTCACGAAACTTGACGCAGATGATCGTCAGACCATGTCTCATAAATGCATTGCTTTCTAGAACCATATTCAAAACCTGTTGCCCGTGACAACCAATCAAGTTTGGCGGCGAAGCCGCCAAACAGGAAGTGAAGTGATATCTCAGCAATGCTTTCACATATCAAAACCAAACTAGGTATATAGGTTCAGGACTCAATCAGGAGGACACTCAAGAAATGTGGTAAATTTTGACCACTATGTGGCGCTATAATCACAGGAAGTGGGCTCATATTTCTGCAGTGCTTTCACGTATCGAAACCAAACTTGGCTCATTGACTCGGGACCACATCCTGAGGACATACAATAATTTTAGCGACCTTTGACCACTAGGGGTGCTATAATTTGCAACACTTTCTCGTATCAACACCAAACTTGGTATATGGACTCGTGACTACAACCTGAGGACGCACAATAAATGTGGTGACTTTTGACCACTAGGGGTGCTATAATTATCAACACTTTCTCGTATCGACACCAAACTTGGTATGTGGACTTGTGACTACAACCTGACTATGCACAATACATTTGGTGATGTTTGAGGTATGCATATGTATGGGGGGTTATTGGGGTGTGTGGGAGAGGAAGTTTATCTTTGTATATGTGTGTGTGTGGGACGGGTGGTTAATTGGGTGTGTGTATAATGTAGCAACATTGGGTTGCCATGACAACTCCTGCTCAACTGCTTGGCCCCCACATTGCTGCTTGCAGCTATATTTGGGGGCCAAGCAGCGAAGCTGCGAAGGCACCCATTGAGTTACTAGCTTTTCCTATTATTACACTTCTGCCATTGGAGTCTATGGCAGCCCATAGAACGCCTGGCTAAAAAGTTCAGATTTTTTGGCAGAAAGTTTCGGGACACTCCACTGACCACTCACACTCATTTACGGACCTCTAAACCCAGCCATCTAGCGCCACCAACAGGTCAAAATCTGGCCGAAAATTGAACCGCTGGGTCTAAAGTTATGACATTTGGCACACTGATTCAGCACTGTCCCATGATGACTCTCACCAATTTACAGAACTCTATGCCCAACACTCTAGCGCCACCAATGGGTCGAACCTGGATTGCATTCACGCATGTGACCATTGAACGGTGCGTCCGATTTTCACATATCAGGCACCGTTGAAATCCCTGGACCGACCTAATTTCAATGAACCCTATTACGTCACTTTCCGCCATATTGGACCTCCGTCATATTGGATTTAGTCCAAACTCTACAAAAAGTTTCAGCGGTCAGAAATTTCATCCGATTTTCATGGAACTTGGCGGAGATGATCTTCTTCCCGAGCCGCACAAAAGATACTTGTCAGATTTTTCAATTTCATTTTTGTTTGCCCGTGACAGCCAATCAAATATGGCGATGAAGCTGCCAAACAGGAAGTGGACTAACATCTCTGTGGCATTTTGAGCTAACATAACAAAACTCGGTACCATTAGTCAGGACACTGTCCCAATCTCTCACAGCAATTTTTATGCATACATTGAATACTCTAGCGCCACCACCAGTTTAATGCTGGACATGCGTTCATGCGCGTATTCCTTGACTCTTTTGTCTGATTTTCACAATTGAGGTAGCGTCTGAATCCCTGGACCATCCCGAGTTCATCGACTCCTATCCCGTCACTTTCTGCAATATTGGACCTCCGACATATTGGATTTAGTCCAAACTCTACGAAAAGTTTCAGCGGTTACAAATTTCATCCGATTTTCACAGAACTTGGCGGAGATGATCTTCTGCCCGAGCCGCAAAAACGATACTTGTCAGATTTTTCAATTTCATTTTTGTTTGCCTGTAACAGCCAATCAAATATGGTGATGAAGCCGCCAAACAGGAAGTGGACTAACATCTCCGTGACGCTTTGAGTTAACATAACAAAACTCGATACCATTAGTCAGGACACTGTCCCAATCACTCACAGCAATTTTTATGCATATACATTGAACACTCTAGCGCCACCACCAGTTCAATGCTGGACATGCGTTCATGCGCGTGATCCTTGACTCTTTTGTCTGATTTTCACAATTGAGGTAGCGTCTTAATCCTTGGAACATCCCAAGTTCATCGACCCCTATCCCGTCACTTTCCGCCATATTGGACCTCCGCCATGTTGGATTTAGTCCAAACTCTACGAAAAGTTTCAGCGGTTACAAATTTCTTCCGATTTTCTCAGAACTTGGCGGAGATGATCTTCAGACCGAGCCGCACAAACGATACTTGTCAGATTTTTTAATTTTAAGTTTATTTGCCCGTGACAGCAAATCACACATGGCGACGATGCCGCCTAACAGGAAGTGGGCTAACATCTCGGCTACGCTTTAATGTATGAAGTCCAAACTTGGTACAGGGACTTGGTATCTGATTGTGAGGACGCACTAGGAAATTGGCATCATTTGGCCTCTATAGGGGGCGCTGCAATACAGGAAGTGAGCTTGTATCTCAGCAATGCTTTGATGTACGAAGTCCAAACTTGGTATAGAGACTTGGTACCTGATTGTGGGGATGCACTAGGAAATTGGCGTCATTTGGCCTCTACAGGGGGCGCTGCAATACAGGAAGTGAGCTTGTATCTCAGCAACGCTTTGATGTATGAAGTCCAAACTTGGTACAGGGACTTGGTATCTGATTGTGAGGACACAGTAGGAAATTGGCATCATTTGGCCTCTATAGGGGGCGCTGTAATACAGGAAGTGGGCTCATATCTCAGCAACGCTTCGTTGTATGAAGTCCAAACTTGATACATGGACATATTAGCTGATTGTGAGGATATGCAAGGAAAGTGGTCTCATTTGGCCTCTAGGGGTGTTGCAATAAAGAAAGTGAGCTCACATCTCAGCAACACTTTGGTGTATGAAGTCCAAACTTGGTAGACGGATATGGGAGCTGATTGTAAGAACGCACAAGGACATTGGTGTAATTTGGCCTCTAGTTGTGCTTTAACAAAGTAAATTAGCTTATTTCTCAGCCGTTCTTTATCCAATTGCCATCAAACTTGCTGTGAGTGCTTGCTCATCCCATGGCAACGCCATTCCTGCTATAGCGCACTGCTTGGCCCCCGCATTGCTGCTTGCAGCTATATTTGGGGGCCAAGCAGCGAAGCTGCGAAGGCACCCATTGAGTTAGTAGTTTTTCCTATTATTATTATTATTATAAAACTTCTGCCATTGGAGTCTATGGCAGCCCATAGAACGCCTGGCTAAAAAGTTCAGATTTTTTGGCAGAAAGTTTCGGGACACTCCACTGACCATTCACACTCATTTACGGACCTCTAAACCCAGCCATCTAGCGCCACCAACAGGTCAAAATCTGGCCGAAAATTGAACCGCTGGGTCTAAAGTTATGAAATTAGGCACACTGATTCAGCACTGTCCCATGATCACTCTCACCAATTTCCAGAACTCTATGCCCAACACTCTAGCGCCACCAATGGGTCGAACCTGGATTGCATTCATGCATGTGACCATTGAATGGTGCGTCCGATTTTCACATATCAGGCACCGTTGGAATCCCTGGACCGACCTAATTTCAATGACCCCTATCCCATCACTTTCCGCCATATTGGACCTCCGCCATATTGGATTTAGTCCAAACTCTACGAAAAGTTTCAGCGGTTACAAATTTCATCCGATTTTCACAGAACTTGGAGGGGATGATCTTCAGACCGAGCCGCACAAACGATACTGGTCAGATTTTTTAATTTCATTTTTGTTTGCTCGTGACAGCCAATCCAATATGGCAATGAAGCCACCAAACAGGAAGTGGTAAAACATCTAGGTGACGCTTTGAGTTAACATAACAAGACTTGATACCATTAGTCAGGACACTGTCCCAATCACTCGCACCAATTTTCATGCATATACATTGAACACTCTAGCGCCACCACCAGTTCAAAGCTGGACATGCGTTCATGCTCGTGATCCTTGACTCTTTTGTCTAATTTTCACAATTGAGGTAGCGTCTGAATCCTTGAACAATCTTGAGTTCATCGACCCCTATCCCGTCACTTTCCGCCATATTGGACCTCCGCCATATTGGATTTAGTCCAAACTCTATGAAAAGTTTCAGCGGTTACAAATTTCATCCGATTTTCACAGAACTTGGCGGAGATGATCTTCAGACCGAGCCACACAAACAATACTTGTCAGATTTTTTAATTTCAAGTTTATTTGCCCGTGACAGTCAATCACACATGGCGACGATGCCGCCAAACAGGAAGTGGGCTAACATCTCGGCTACGCTTTAATGTATGAAGTCCAAACTTAGTACAGGGACTTGGTATCTGATTGTGAGGACGCCCTAGGAAATTGGCATCATTTGGCCTCTATAGGGGGCGCTGCAATACAGGAAGTGAGCTTGTATCTCAGCAACGCTTTGATGTACGAAGTCCAAACTTGGTATAGAGACTTGGTACCTGATTGTGGGGATGCACTAGGAAACTGGCGTCATTTGGCCTCTACAGGGGGCGCTGCAATACAGGATGTGAGCTTGTATCTCAGCAATTCTTTGATGTATGAAGTCCACACTTGGTACAGGGACTTGGTATCTGATTGTGAGGACACAGTAGGAAATTGGCATCATTTGGCCTCTATAGGGGGCGCTGTAATACAGGAAGTGGGCTCAAATCTCAGCAACGCTTCGTTGTATGAAGTCCAAACTTGATACATGGACATATTAGCTGATTGTGAGGATATGCAAGGAAAGTGGTCTCATTTGGCCTCTAGGGGTGTTGCAATAAAGAAAGTGAGCTCACATCTCAGCAACACTTTGGTGTATGAAGTCCAAACTTGGTAGACGGATATGGGAGCTGATTGTAAGAACGCACAAGGACATTGGTGTAATTTGGCCTCTAGTTGTGCTTTAACAAAGTAAATTAGCTTATTTCTCAGCCGTTCTTTATCCAATTGCCATCAAACTTGCTGTGAGTGCTTGCTCATCCCATGGCAACGCCATTCCTGCTATAGCGCACTGCTTGGCCCCCGCATTGCTGCTTGCAGCTATATTTATTATTATTATTACACATCTTTCCGCTGCCATTGAAGTCTATGGCAGCCCATAGAACCGTACAGTAAAAAGTTGTGAAATTTGGCACATTGATTCGGGACAGTATAAAAATGAGTTTGAGCTAGTTTTATGCCTGAACCACAGACAGTCTAGCGCCACCAATGTGTCAAAGTTGACATTGCATCCATGCAATTAACTTTTGAACCGTATGCCCGATTTTGAATGTCGTAACATATTTGGAAGCCTTGGATGAGGCTGAACTCAACGCACCCAATGACGTCAATTTCCGCCATGTTGGATCTTCCGCCATATTGTATTTCATCAAAAACACTTAAAAGTCATGAAAGTTCGCAAAGTTTGTCCGATTTTCACGAAACTTGACGCAGATGATCTACAGACCATGACTCATAAATGCATTGCTTTTTGGAACAATATTCAAAACCCGTTGCCTGTGACGACCAATCAAGTTTGGCGGCGAAGCCGCCAAACAGGAAGTGAAGTAATATCTCAGCAATACTTTCACGTATCAAAATCAAACTCAGTATAGGGTATCAAGACCCAATTAGGAGGAGGCTCAATAAATTTGGTGACTTTTGACCTATAGGTGGCGCTATAATTACCAAAATTACGTTTTAGCCTGTAACGGGTCATGTGTTTGGAATTAAAGCATATTAGTGATATCTGTTAATACCTTGAGAGGTCCTTAGGCCGCCATATGCCAACATGTGATGTCAACATAAATGATCCAACCGCCATATTGGATGTCATCAAAAACACTTAAAAGGCATCAAAGGTCACAAAGTTTCTCCGATTTTCACGAAACTTGACGCAGATGATCGTCAGACCATGACTCATAAACGCATTGCTTTTTAGAGACATATTCAAAACCGGTTGCCTGTGACGACCAATCACGTTTGGCGGCGAAGCCGCCAAACAGGAAGTGAAGTGATCTCAGCAAGGCTTTCGCGTATCAACACCAAACTCAGTACAGGGTCTCAGGACCCAATTAGGAGGAGGCTCAATAAATTTGATGACTTTTGACCTATAGGTGGCGCTATAATCACAAGAAGTGGGCTCATATTTCAGCAATGCTTTCACATATTGAAACCAAACTTAGTATATGGACTTGGGACCTCATCCTGAGGACAGACAATAATTTTAGCAACCTTTGACCAGTAGGGGTGCTATAATTTGCAACACTTTCTCGTATCGACACCAAACTTGGTACCTGGACTCGGGACCACATCCTGAATAAGGACAATACATTTAGTGACCTTTGACCACTAGGGGCGCTATAATTAGAAAAACTTTATCGTATCGACACCAAACTTGGTACATGGACTCGGGAACACATCCTGAAGACGCACAATATATTTAGTGAGCTTTGACCACTAGGGGTGCTACAATTATCAACACTTTCTTGTATCGACACCAAACTTGGTATGTGGACTTGTGACTACAACCTGACTACGCACAATAAATTTGGTGATGTTTGAGGTATGCATATGTGTGGGGGGTTATTGGGGTGTGTGGGGGAAGAAGTTTATCTGTGTATATGTGTGTGTGTGGGACAGGGGGGGTTAATTGGGTGTGTGTATAATGTAGCAACATTGGGTTGCCATGACAACTCCTGCTCAACTGCTTGGCCCCCTCATTGCTGCTTGCAGCTATATTTATTATTATTATTATTACGCTTCCGTCATTGAAGTCAATGGCAGCCCATAGAACCGTCTGGTGAAAAGTTCTGAAATTTGGCACACTGATTAAGGACAGTCTCATGATTAATTTCACCAAGTTTCATACCGGCACCTTGAGCGCTCTAGCGCCACCAACAGGCCAAAGTTGGATGTGCGTTCACGCACGTAACTTTTGACCCGTTGATCTGATTGTCAAAAATTAGGTATTGTTAGAATCCTTGGACCAAGCCGAGTTCAACGCACCCTGTGACGTCATTTTCCGCCATGATGGATTTTCCGCCATTTTGGATTTCATCAAAAACACTTAAAAGTCTTCACAGGTCACAAATTTTGTCCGATCAAAACCAAACCTGACACACATAATCTTCAGACCAAGCCTCACAAAAGTTATTCCTTTTTGTTTTCGGAACTAAACCCGTTCTCCCGTAACAGCCAATCGAATCTTGCGGCGAAGCCACCAAACAGGAAGTGAGCTCATATCTCAGCAACCCTTGCATGTATCAAAGCCAAACTTGGTGCATGGCCTCAGTACCCAATCAGGGAGACACTCAAGAAATCTGGTGACCTTTGACCTCTAGGGGGCGCTCTAATTAAGAAACATGCCTTTTGGCCTGTAGCTGAAGTTGTGCTTAGAATTAAAACGCACTAGTGGTGTCTGGTAATACTGTTGGAGGTCCTTAGGCTGACCCAAGCCAACTTGTGATGTCATCGTAATTGATTCGGCCGCCATATTGGATTTAATCAAAAATACATACAAGTGTTCGCAGGTCACAAATTTCAGCGGATCCTCACCAAAATTGGCAGAGACCATCTTCACAACATAACCTTTCAATATATTGCTCTCTGGAACAATTGACAAAAGCATTCACCCGTAACAGCCAATCGAAATTGGTGGCGAAGCCGCCAAACAGGAAGTGAGCTCATATCTCAGCAACCCTGCCATGAATCATAACCAAACTTACTACATATATTTGTGACCCCATTAGGAGGACGCTCAAAAAATTCGGTGACCTTTGACCTGTAGGGGGTGCTGCAATTAGCAAAATTGTATTTTGATCTGTAGTTGCTGATGTTTTAGCAATCTTTTATTTTTTGATGTGAAACTGATGACAACATGTTCCATCCAGTTAATTCTAATGCGTGCGTGCAAGGGCAGGGCAGGGCAGGATGTGGTGGGACGGGCTGGGGTGATTAGGTGGGGGGGGCTGGCTGGCGGAGGCGGTGGCAATTCTCAGCCCTGTTTCAGCCCTGTTGATCCCGAGTGTCTGCTGAGTTCTATCTTGTCACCGTGGCTACTCCGGCCTGTTCTGCTTGGCCCCCTCATTGCTGCTTGCAGCTATATTTACAATGTCAGCTTGCTTATCCCTTTACCTGCACTTTTAAAATTATTTCCATCAAGCTACATCAAACCATTTTCAATCATCAGTTGCTGCCTGCCTTCTAAAACCTACTATTTAGTGATCTAAATCCATTATGTAACTTGTTAATGCTGCGGCTGAACGACAGTCTGAAACGCACACTTGGCGTCATTGGATTTCACACACGTTTAAAAGAAAAGCTAACTTTTATGCACAAGCTACGTTTGATACTTTTTCTCTATGTCTAAATGTTCACTCCTCGCACGTCTAACTTACATTTTACAATGCAGGGACTGTAACTACAGATATACAAGTTATAAATACAGTAATCATTACTTTATTAGGCAGAATAAGTTCGTTGTGGTTTCCAAGCTCATTAATGTTAACGTTAGCGGTCTTCCACTGATATTCATGGCATTAGCTAGCTTTGTGGTTAGCTAGTCTATGATGAGCCATAATTTAGCAATGGATAACGTCATACTGCAAATTGTAAAACATACGCTTTCAAAATAACAGGCCGGGGAGAGATGATACGTCTCACTGCTATAACTGTCACGCTATTAAAGAAATACAGTCATATTCAGTCACATTGTCAAAAGTTAAAAGGACAGACAGTCAACTACACTGTAACAACGTAACTTAATTACTAGCTAATTCCGCTTCACTCGGCTTATTTAACAGCAGCAAAACTGGACATTGTTTTCACGAATTTTGTCATGCTTACTTGAGTTAAGAGAACTGATGGGGATGTTCTTTTCAATTGTTATACCAAATCACCATGAACACACTTGGACGGTGTAGAGTGCCCTCTGGTGGACAAACTATACAACGCCAACACTCATGACATGGTTAAAGGGTGTTTCGTCCGTTTTTATTTTATTTGTAAAATAGTAATTTATCGGCCATTATAAATGCCGATACCGATAGTTTGGAAAATGCCTAATATCAGCCGATAATATCGGCTCGCCGATAAATCGGTCGGGCTCTAGATTTCACATGTAAAATTCATTTTATACAACCCCACCTCCATCTTGCCTGTTCATAATTCTGAGAAATTCTTGATTGTTTGTGTTATGTTTATGTTATGTGTGTGGGTGTGTGTGTGTGTGTGTGTGTGTGCGTGCTTGTGTGTGTGCCTGCGTATGTGTCTGTGCATGGAAGCGTACATATGTCTACTGTGTGAGTATGTGTCATACGTATGATTACTGTGTGTGTGTGTATCTGTTTGTGCACATGTGCGCACATGAAATGGGTTAACATGACCCCTGGAGGCAAATATACGGAAAAAAATGGTCATCCTAGGCCCTACAGTTCTCAAGATATTCACAGAGAACTGTGTCTGGCCTACCCTCCTTTCGGGGGGTCCAGTCCAGCTACAGCTACAGATCAAAACGAAAAATGACGGTTCCATGCTATCCATGTGGGGGTACATGCCCACCAAGTTTTGTGTACCCTGGTCTTTCAGTGTCCCGGGAATCCTTGTTGGTGTACGTCACTAAATGTACACATAAATTGTTTTATTGTAAGGCCCCCCATGAATGAAAGTACACAAAACTTGGCATGCATTCGGAGGGTGTCATAATGATCCTACACTTTCAATTTCGTGCAGTTTTGACCATATCAGCCAGAGATATTGTGATGAAAACACCTAATTTTTTGCTTTTTCATTTTTAACTAGGTGGCGCTATACATAAAATAAGTGGTAATGGGATGGGTTGACATGCCCCCTTAAGACCAACATACATAAAAAAGGTGGACCTCCTAGGCCCTACGGTTATCGAGATATTCACAGAAAACTGTCTCCGGCCACCTACAGGCCAGTTGGTGTATAGTAACATAAATTAATTTATTGTGTGGCCCCCCATGAACGGAATTCCACGAAACTTGGCGTGCATACAGAGGGTGTCATAATGATCCTACACTTCCAATTTTGTACAGTTTTGACTTTGTTAGGTCACAGATACCTTCAATTACAACACCTCATTTTTACTTTTTTGTGTTTAACTAGGTGGCGCTATACATGAAATGAGTGGTTATGGAATGGGTTGACATGGTCCCTTGAGATCAACATACAAAAAAAAATGGTCCTCCTAAACCCTACGGTTTTCGAGATATTCACAGAAAACTGTCTGCCCTACCCTCCTTTCGGGGGGTCCAGTCCAGCGGGGGGGGCTACAGATCAAAACGAAAAACGATGGTTCCATGCTATCCATGTGGGGTTACATGCCCACCAAGTTTCGTGTACCCCGGTCTTTCAGTGTCCCGGGAATCATTGACAGAAATTTGGGCATGCGAAAAAGAAAAAAAAAAAAAAAAAAAAAAAATCTGACTAAACCTATATGACCGCCGCTTCGCTGCGCGGCGGTCATAATTATTCACCACAATTACTTTCAATACACAATACGGCTTATACACAGGAAATTACTGTATGTACAGTATTTCATGTGCCCTGGACATTATAAAATTGTAATATTTATGTTAAGCTGGGTACATGTGGTGATGTGAACAATTTTCATATGGTATTCCTTCAATGTAAAGGTAATATGTGATTGGTAATCATGATGTTTTGAATATCTCTTATGGGTAGTTTCAATAAAATACTAATTTACTGAATTTTGGGGTGTTTCCGAATAGTACATTTACAAATAGTAAATTGCATAGCAATGCAGACCTATCTAATCATTTGTATTTCAAGTCTCTGCTGGGAGGTAGGAAGGTATAAATACATTGATTAATGAGGTAGTGGGCATTTCAATTAGTGCTGCAACACGTTGTGTATCTGAAAACGTAGATTTGCTCATTATTACACATAAATCTTGAATTCTATCAACCAAAATGAAGGGCAAAATCACATAATGATTCAAAATATGTATGCCAACATCAAACACCACATATGCATCAGTAATAATGAGGTTTGGATTATTTTCTGGGCTCTTATGAGTGGTTTAACAAAAAAATGCCAATAGGCGGAATTTCCTTTTTTCAAATCAGAGGTCAACTTTGAAGGCCTGTACAGCCACAAAGCTACAAGATCCAACTTGCTATCATACAATTTTATACTCCAGAGATATGTAGCGTTCAGAAAAATATAGTGAGAATTTGCCCCCCCAAGTGGTAGTGACACGCCCCTTTTTGGGCCTGTGGCTCATGGACTATAACGGGCTTCGCGCATAAATGCAGGCCAGGCTGCAGTGTCATTGTCGGCAAAATCACTGAAAGAGACGCAATGGGAAGCAAGCAACGGGAGCAACAGCACCGGGCCCGGTGGGTCTGGAGGGGAGGGGGGGATGGGGGCAGAAAAATAAATAATCAAATAAATGCTTTCTGTGGTGATTCTGCATTAAGTGTGCATTCATCGATGTGTCTCACTTACCAGCTTAAAGCGTTGTTGCTTGTTGTTTCTGGCAGTTTCCCTATTGGCTGATAACGATTTATTTTTAAAAATGTATCAAAAGTTAGGCTACCTCTCCCCCGTGGGGAGTAGGCTACGTTAGACGTGACCTGTCAAGAGGTGAGATTGAGAGATTCTGTTCTCGGTAGCGTAGCTAGAAATGTTCAAATGGGTGGCCATACAAACATTAATCATAGGCATGTTATATTTATGTGGAATTTATTGAAGGCATTTGATCATAGCTGCCAAATTACGCAAAAACATTTCCAACTGGAGCAAAACAATGCATGAATGTAGCTTCGGTGCCTCACATGAAACACAATTGATTGACCATATTGGACAACTTCAAAGCCTTATCATAGGCATGTTACATTCATGACATGCAAAGTGGACATTATGCTGTCGGCTAAACATTTTAAACTTGCGCAAAACTGCATGAACCCAGCATCGGTGCGTTGCATAAATTAAAACACAAATTAAAGCAACAGCTGGACCATCGGACAATCCTACTGCAAAGCCTTTTCATAGGCATGCAGCGTTTATGACATAAAAAGTGGAATATGAACGCATTTCATCACAACTGACAATTACGGAGCTGCCGGCTGTAGCCTATGCGATTTTACTGATTCTTGAACTATCAGCGCAGTGTCGACTTGCGCGTCTTTTTTAGATGGTGAACGTAAACGAAGGAAAGCCTAATTGGACGGGCAAGACTGACAAGTAGACAGGCCTGGCCGTGCCTACGCGTATGCTTGGTAGGCAAAACTAGTGGGAAATGGCTGTAAACAAATTTGGTAGCCAGAAAAAAGAACATAAACAGAGGATAGAAAATACAAAAAAGGAGGGAGAGAACGCAAAGAAGGTAGGCCTATGGTTCTTGGCTTCACATTCGGGCAATAGACGAGTTCGAGGATACGGTAGGACAAGGTGATGACATTAATACAATAGCCCGCTGTGGCATGGTCGCTTGCAATTGTATGGTTCATCTATATTATTTTAACTAATTGATCTGAATTGGTTGATGTTTCTCCTGGTAGCCTGTGCTCGCCTGTGCTGCGTGCGTATACCTAGACCATAATGGCTGTTGCGGTCGTGGGCGTGTTGCTCCCCGGCACAGAATAACGTAGAACCGGCCCTGTCTAAAATCAAAAGACTATCACTGTGCGTGTGTGCCGGTAACGTTAACTTCTGGTCTTGACTCACTGCAGAATGCAGCGGCTTGTTCACTGCACTGGAGAATACATCAGCTAAACAAGTTAAAGAAAGGGAAACGACACTTCATATTTTTAAAGCCTCTAAAATCAAATTGACTATTGAAATCGAGGTTTAGGATGGAGTGATGTGTAGGAGCGATGACGCCCCCGCCCCCCCCCCCCCCCCCTCGGCTTTATTCACTTTTGCTTTTGTTTGAAGTGCTCATCTATATCACTGCCTGTAGGGCTTTGCTGATGTCTTTCCTGTATGTTTTTCTTCAGTAGGGCCCACCGTCAAGACCAATTTGGTCCCTACCGATTTTTTTTAACTTCAAATGTTTAAAAATGTCTGAAATGCTTCCAAATGTAAAACTATGTTCAGTAATTACAATAACAATGTTAAAATAAAGATTGATGATGTTTTTATGCATAAAATACAAAGTTTATAGATTTGTCACAAAATAGCCATAGGGAATGTATGTGCCAACCAACCCCAAAATCAGTGTGCCAACCTGCACCGCCCACATTAGGTCAAACTTTTTTGCACAAATGCTGTTAGCCTGCTAATATCAGTCACCTCAGGTTTTCAAACTTCATTTTAAATTATAGATGAGTCCCCTAGCAATCAATTATAATCAATCTTTTTTTTATATCCCTAACTATTACCCTTCTAGGATGTATTTAGTGGGAGGTGCATATTCTAAGTTTTGACACTACAGAATTAAAAAGTTGTTCTCACCTAAAGGGTTAATGACCTGGAGACCAGTTACATAGGCTACGTGAGTTTACGCTACTCAATAAGGCCGTCAGTTTAGTGTTGGAATTTTGTTGCAGCTCCCAGTAGCCTGGATATTAACAGTGTTTCAACCTGCCCCTGTTCCAACCAGCCCCGGTCTCCCCTAAACTATACTGTACATTTTGTTTTTTCACTTTCTTAAAGGAAAACGCCACCCAAAATCAGTAGTGATATATGTTCTTACCGTAACTTTCACGAGTTGAGTCGTACCTCTCCCGCGTCGGTAGGTGCACTCAAACGCTCTGTCGCGCGGCGCGAATGTGTTAGCATGTTGCTATGCTAGCGGGCTCTGCCGTGGCCGTAGAGAGAGGCACATAGCAGTATTCAAACACCTCCACGTTTTACCTACTTAAATACAGTTGCACGAGTAGTTGATGAAAAATGTTAGGGCACACAACATGAAACGTGACGATTTTCCAAGCGAATAAACATGAGAACTACAATGTGTGGCGCAATAGCACTTGGGAGTACTTCGACCTAGCGTGGTAATATTATTAACACCTAATTGTAGATCCTATCCACCACAGAGTTTAGAATCCATGCTGGATCGACCCTCAGCCTCTCCCTCCCCTCTGAGCGAGAGAGGCACACACACTAGAGATGCGCTGATGGGCTATTATTTCAACCATAACTGCATAGCAAAACTTATCATCCATCAGCCATCCATCAGCACTAAAGTTTGTTGACCAATTTTCAAAACATTCTCCACATTTTTAGCTACATTTTCATGTACCACATCAGCATTTTTGTAGGGAGGTGAACATCTGTAGATGACTCAGAAATGACATCGGAAGACAAGGAGTGAATATGGCAAGAGGCAAGCCGAAGTCTGCTGACAAGGGCCCGACGGTAATTGTAAAGCAATTTACAAAAGATTCACTGAACAAAAATGCTGATGTGGTACATGAAAATGTAGCTAAAAATGTGGAGAATGCAATGCAATCAAGCATTTTGGACGATATATTGTCACAAGCTGGCAGAATAGGCAACAGGCCGATGTGCGTTTTATTTGGAGACTGTTTTGCGCGACAGAGACTGAGTTTGCTGCTGATATTCTGGGGATAGGCCTAGCCAATGTACGACTTTTGCCTTTAAATATATTTGCTGCATTAGATCAGTCTTTCTAGAACAGGCAAGGGCTTTCTAGCCTCACGTCAGCAGCGCTGCATCACCCATATAGCCTACATTAAAACAACCAGCGGATGGCGGGTGCAGTTTTGAAAATTGGTCAACAAACTTTAGTGCTGATGGATGGCTGATGGATGATAAGTTTTGCTATGCAGTTATGGTTGAAATAATAGCCCATCAGCGCATCTCTAGTGTGTGTGCCTCTCTCGCTCAGAGGGGAGGGAGAGGCTGAGGGTCGATCCAGCATGGATTCTAAACTCTGTGGTGGATAGGATCTACAATTAGGTGTTAATAATATTACCACGCTAGGTCGAAGTACTCCCAAGTGCTATTGCGCCACACATTGTAGTTCTCATGTTTATTCGCTTGGAAAATCGTCACGTTTCATGTTGTGTGCCCTAACATTTTTCATCAACTACTCGTGCAACTGTATTTAAGTAGGTAAAACGTGGAGGTGTTTGAATACTGCTATGTGCCTCTCTCTACGGCCACGGCAGAGCCCGCTAGCATAGCAACATGCTAACACATTCGCGCCGCGCGACAGAGCGTTTGAGTGCACCTACCGACGCGGGAGAGGTACGACTCAACTCGTGAAAGTTACGGTAAGAACATATATCACTACTGATTTTGGGTGGCGTGTTCCTTTAAGTGGGCTATAGTTCTCATTAGCAGTTTTATGCCACATGAGATCGTTGGTCTTGGAATTTTGAAAATGCATCGCACTTACGGCTCCCACACACATCTGCGTTCCGTCAATGCATGCCAGTGGGTGTTCCCGACGGTAGCTATGCAAATGACTTGAAGTAAAACCGTAATGTGATTGGTTGGTGCCGTCCGTAGATTGGCTTGATTGGCCGGTGCCGTCTGTCGGTGCAGCAACAGCTGAACTCCTCAACGCGAGCGGCGGGAGAAACGCGACACGACGGACCCACAATTCAGTTCGGCAACGGATCACGTGAGCCCATGTAAAGTGAATGGGATGCGTCTTCAGCAACGCGAAGCACGCAGCTGTGTGTGGGAGCCGTTACGGTACCGATCCACTTGCACGACACTTCTTTTTGTCGTGTCGCATAGATGTCGCGCTGCCTCCCCACATTCAGTCGTGTGTGGGCGTTTTGTTTAAAATGTCAGTTACCATCTCATACTCAGTTCGTTTTAACGTATCTTAAGTGTTTTTCCACAAATGGACCACAATTTTAGGCATGTACTTAACAGTATACAACACATTAATAGCCTAAACAAACTATGCAAGCTATTTTGAAATCTTGTTTCATTTAAACTACTCAAAGCAATCTCAAATCCTCACCAGAAACACCAACAGTCAATATATTCATCCAAATCCTAGTTTCGTTTGTTTTATGGACTACTAGGTGGTCGTGGAAGAGATCGTTAAAACATATTATTTGTCTTGTAAGCGGAACCAAAGTTTCACAGGCACCGTTGTGGTAGAACAAAGGACCTACAAACTCGTCCTTTCATTGGAGAGTCGCCTCGCGTTCAACGGATTCATTTGCATAAAGCTGGGCATCGGCCAGCTTTTTGACGCGCGACATTATTTCAAATGCAGCGCTGCCTTCCCGGAATGCTTTGCGGGCGCGTTAAAGTCGCTTGACGTCACCCATAGGACTAGAGTGGAATGCGACACGACAAAAAGAAGTGTCGTGCAAGTGGATCAGTACCGTTAGACCTCAGATTACTTGCAGTACCCCGGCATTACCACAAGGAAATGGTCGTACGTCAAGTTTGAACCTGACGTGGAGTTAAGCACTTTTCCACGTCAAAGACGTTTTTTATAAATCTGAGCGTTGGCATGGATTTGAGCGTACGCACGGTCTAGGATCAAATCTGTGCGTAAGAACACTTTATAAATGAGGCCCCAGGTACGCCATGCACTAGACCCTTTACAGTTTGCATACCAGGAGAAAGTGGGCGTGGACGATGCCATCACTTATCTTCTACACAGGACACATTCTCACCTAGACAAGGGGAAAAGTGCTGTGAGAATCATGTTCTTTGATTTCTCAAGTGCTTTTAACACCATCCAACCCCTCAGACTGGGAGACAAGCTCTTGCAGATGGGTGTGGACGCTCACCTGGTAACCTGGATTACAGATTACCTGACCGAGCGACCACAGTTTGTCAGACTGAAGAACTGCCTCTCTGACACTGTGATCAGCAGCACCGGAGCGCCACAGGGAACTGTGCTCTCTCCAGTCCTGTTCACCCTGTACACATCTGACTTCCGCTACAACACCGAGTCATGCCACATGCAGAAGTTTTCTGATGATACTGCAATTGTGGGGTGTATCAGGGACGAGCAAGAGGAGGAGTACAGGAGCCTGGTGGAGGACTTTGTGCAGTGGTGCAAACTCAATCACCTTCAACTAAACACTTCAAAGACCAAGGAGATGGTGGTGGATTTCCGAAGGTCTAAGCCCGCTCTGCTACCAGTCTCCATTGATGGGGTCAATGTGGAGGTGGTAAGCACCTACAAGTATCTGGGTCTCCACCTGGACAATAAACTGGACTGGTCAGCCAACACTGATGCACTCTACAAGAAAGGACAGAGCAGGCTGTACTTCCTGAGGAGGCTGCGGTCCTTCAATGTGTGCAGCAAGCTCCTCAGGATGTTCCATCAGTCTGTTGTGGCCAGCGCCCTCTTCTATGCAGTGGTATGCTGGGGAGGAAGCACAAAGAAGAAGGATGCTGGGCGACTTGACAGGCTGGTAAGGAAGGCTGGCGCTGTAGTGGGAGCTGAACTGGAGTGCATCACTTCAATATCTGACAAAAGGACCCTAAACAAACTGATCACCATCTTGGACAATGAATGTCATCCGCTCTACAGCACTATCAAAAACCAAAAGAGCTTGATCAGCTGGAGACTTCGCTCACTGCCATGCACAACTAAAAGGCTGAGGAAGTCATTTGTTCCTAGGGCCATTGAACTGTTCAATGCCTCACTAAAGGGAAGAGGAGAGATAGACTTCTCTGCTTAGTCTGTCTGCCTCTCCACCCTCTCCATGTCCATGTTTTTTGAGTACTGACTGCCCACTACTGCTTACTACTGTTTTACTACTGTTTTACTATTGTACACAGCCTAATGTTTTCACTACTATTTTACTGCTACACTGTTTTTCATGCTATTCTAGCACACATGATCAATGGCTGCGGTCAGGCTTCTGATACAATACTGAATGAATGAATGGCTATAACCCTATTACCTCAACCTGTTCTTGCACTGAAATAGTTTTTTATTTTACCTTGCCTACATTACACTTGCTCTCCTATTTGTCTATATTATTTATGCTGGTCTCTAGACCTTACTCTTGCACTGTTGCACTGTTGGACTAATGTTGGACTACTTTTTGCACCTTCACCAAGACACTCGCTCTCTTGAGCACCTTGCCAGGCAAACATAACTAAGGACTATGGTTGGACTACTGTTTGCACCTTCACCATGACACTCACTCCCTTTAGCACCTCACCAGTCCTGGCCCTGTCACTACAAGCGTCTTATGCTTGATCACCCTCAAGCACATTGGACTTTCTTAATTTAACTTATATAGTGTATTTAGTATTTAGTTTTGTTAGTTTTCTTATCTGTCTTATCTTCTACTGTCTTTATTGTACAGTGGAGTTTAGTTATATGTTTATACTTATACTTATGTTTACCATTTCTGCTGTAAGTGCATGTTGGGTGTTATGACTGAGACCCTTGAATTTCCCCTTGAGGATCAATAAAGTATCTATCTATCTATCTATCTATCTATCTATCTAGTTAAAAAAATGGATTCACCTTGTTATTACTATTTTAATACATTCTTCAAGCAAATACATCTTTCTCCTTTTGAAAGGATTTGCTTCACGTCAGGGTGTCTATTTGATATTTTTTCTCCCTCACTTTTCCATGGCAACATGAGCATGTTCACACAAGCCTCTCTAGACCATGAGCAAATTGAATTTCCTGTGGATGGCCTGCAATGCCAGGACACCCTCTCTCTCACACACCACCTGGGGAATACTCAGAAGCAGCAGCGCATTAAAGGCACTGCTCATCTCCAGCACGGAGGCAGGCCCAGGGATCCTTATGCTGCTGCTTAAAAGACAGCCATTTAATCATAGTTTTTTAATCTGTTTTTTTTTGTTAGGACAAGATGAGGCCTAGTGTGTGTGTGTGTGTGTGTGCACACTTTTATACAAAACTGTATGCGGTTTTACATGCAACCCCCACAAGGACGTTTAAGATATGGGGAGATGAGATTAGGCCATTTCTGCTCCTTGCCAAATAAAAGTAATAATCTATTATATGGACACGTGGGGGATGTGGGGATGGTGCCTTGTGTTTCCTTGAGCCCCTCAAGCCTGTTATGTTCCACGGTTGTTCTGCTGATTAGCGACTGTGCTGCCCTACTTGCTGGCGTCTAGTGCGGGATTTCACATTGTGACCTCATCTGAAATAAAACAGTTGGACACAGTTGCTGGCCAAGATGGGAAGTGAAATTTTAATTGAGGCAATTTCACTCACACCTGCCCCCACTCTCTGTGTGTGTGTGTGTGTGTGTGTGTGTGTGCGTGTGTGTTGTGAATGCTGTGTGCAAAGAGTATTTATAGACAATAACATTTGACTTAATAGATAAAAAGCTTTGCTATTGGTTGCAGCTATCCATTTGCAGGGACCGCTCTCAGTTTATCTCTATAGCAACCAATAAATCCTATTTCAACAACATCACGTAGAAAATTTCTACAGTAATTGTGGTGTCCGTCTGATTGTAGCTCTTCAGTCGGATCTGACAAACCTGTGTGCACATATTCCTTCACTTGTGATTTCTGCTCTGGTGTCAATCACTGTTACGTAAATAAGTGATTTGTGCCTGTGTTGAGGACACAAGTGTCTCTCTGAACATGTTTTACTGTAGGCCCACTGCACTAAATCTAAGAAGATGATTTGAGTAGTCAATCAAGAATTCCAATTAGATTTCATTTAAAATACTCACCTTTGGATGTAAAAAAATGAAGAAATATCCCAGATCATTTCAAAATATGTTGTTTTTATCGCATTGTTAAAAACATTTATTTAGAAAAATGTTTCTTAGATTAAATTAAAATATAACATTCTGACAGACACTTCCCCTGCTAGTGCCACTAGGTCCAGCATATTAACCAGTCATCTCAAATGGCTGTTTCCCCACTCCTCATCTCAATAGACTAAGGCTGACCATTTGAGCAGTCCCACCAGAATAACTCTGCAGAGATTAATGGAGAGCATATCTAAATGCCAATGGCAGGAAATAATTAGAATCTCTGGATGGCAATAATCTATTGTAATTGTAATGGGAATGTCAGACCATCATACATCTCCACTAGAAGCAAGAGACAGAAGAGGACAGAGGAGAGCTGTTGAACCCAACCAATAGCACCGCTGATGGCAGTAGTATTAAACGACACAGCATGCATCTTCTTTGTGTAAACAACTGCAATATCCGTTTGTTGTTTGCTGTTGTGTCAGTCTGGTGTCTTTATTTAATGACTAAAGGTGAGTACCGTGTGTAATAAACTCATAGAGATTGGTGTCATTTGAGTTGGCCTGCAGGCTGTTTCAGGAGGCAGTGTAGGCGCAACGCAAATTTTAAAATGACTGTATTGCGTTTGAATGATTCACCATCGCTGTCCTCTGTCGCTGTGTATTGTGTGAACTCTCTGCTCCAACATCTAAAAACACACACACACAAAAAAAGTGGTAATGCTGTTCAGGATAAATCCTTATCTCAGAGGCAGAGCCTGCGATTCCGATGAAAGGTTGTTGACATCTCAGCTCAACCTTTCCGTGTTCCTGAGACAGTGTGTTGATTGGCTGAATTGTATGATGGTTCAGTCCAAGGCAATATGTTTCCTATTTACAAGTTTTGAACTGTGTATTACTGTAACACTGGGCCATAAGGAGCTAGATTTACAAAAAGTGTATTAGAGATCCGGACTCTTTATAAACGTAGAAAGATTCTATACACATATACAGAGATAAAAAACTTTCTTCTGTCCTAAACTCATTATATGGAACGTTTCAGGGTGACTATGAAAAAGAGACATATTGAAGAAATATTTAGCATTGTGTATGCCTGAGAAGCTTCTGGGTTTAGTTTCCAGTTACCAGGAGATTAGAAGATTTTTAGCGAGTCTGTCTCAAAATTAAATAACTACTCATGAACAAGTGTTGCATGGCTCCAAGAGACATCTATTAGTGTCTCTCAGTGTCTTTATGACAGCACTGCTGATGAGTTGAGTGGGAGGGAAGGCGGTGGTGATAGGTGGGGTTGGAGGCTGATGAATTTGTGCTGTTTATCTGACTATTGCTTGGGCTCCGAGCCTGACTCTGTGGCGTGAGGAGTGAACGTTGTTCATTGCTCTCTCCTCTCCCACAGGAGACTCTCTGCACTCCCTCTCCACCGTGCGCCAGGAGCCCAGGCCAGCGCCACCGAGGAGCAGGTGCAACGCCGTCGGCGGCCCTGCCCGGGGCAAGGCGGTCCCAGGGAGGTGCGTCACCGCGCCCAAGGACCCCAGGATCAGGTGAGGCGACCAACTGCCTGCCGTCCAGTCACCCAGGAACCTCAGGCAGCTTTAATCACGAGAGCAATCTCTGAGTCATGCCACTGCTGAGGATGATAATAATGATGGTGATCACAGAAATGTGGTGTCTCATTTCCCCTCAGTTTATTATGGTGGTTATAATTGGGAAGGGGATGCTGACTGTGTATTTCATAAGATGACTCCTTCTGCTGCTTTAAAGCTAATCAGTACACCATGAGATTTCAGAATTGAAACATAATATAGTTTCCTGGTCAGACAATACTTAAGAGGTCCGTTCAAATGAGTTGAGCTGTCAGAATGTTAAATTATGGACTGGCAGACTGGCACAGGAAATTAACACTTATTGTGAAAGAAACAATGAAAGAAACAATGACTATGAATAAGGGCACAATAAAAATCAACAAGAATCACACATTTGCCATTATTTAAAAGATTTTTTTTTTTGGTAGGATGATGTTTTTTCACCTGCATGTTTCCGTGTGCAGTCTTTCTTTGTCAGATATGTGTGGCAGCATAGGAAGTTATAGTCAGTCACAAGGAACATGGAGGTGTTGAACAGAACACACAAATGACCATGCGCCATGCACTTCTAGAATTTCTCACAGTGAAACTTGACAGGTACAGTAGCCATAGCAACACTAAAAGTGCCTTGTGATGCTTGCGCTGAAACAAGCAGTGTCTGCTCTGGAATTATCATAATTAAAGTCACACAAAAGTATAATGGTACAGCCGTGACTTCAGAACGTTAGCCCCAAAATATCCCTCAACTATGAAAGCAAAAGACCATATTTTTGATATCCTGGAACACAAAAATACAGGCAGAGGTTCAGAGCAGCTAATTAGATGGCTTTGAAGTCGCCTCAGGGGGCTAGCCGTCACTTCCTGCTAAGCTCTCAGCTGGGGTTGTTTTTGCATCTCCTTCATACATTTCAACCATTTAACATGTACTGTAACAGCATTCAGGTTTATACTAAACTGTATTGTGCATCTCTTCTGTCACTGGTGCAAATGAGTGAATGTTGTGCACGCTGAGGGGGTCTGGCATGTATGCCCACTATTTCACACTCATTGTTCCTTCTGGCAGGAAGTCCTCCTGCTTATTGTGTCCAGCTGATGAAGGCATGTTCAGGCCTGAGCACTGGGAGCTGCTGCTGTGAGAGAATTGAACATGCTAATTATGACCGCCGCGCAGCGAAGCGGCGGTCATATAGGTTTAGTCAGATTTTTTTTTTTTCTTTTTTCTTTTTCGCATGCCCAAATTTCCGTCAATGATTCCCGGGACACCGAAAGACCGGGGTACACGAAACTTGGTGGGCATGTAACCCCACATGGATAGCATGGAACCATCGTTTTTCGTTTTGATCTGTAGCCCCCCCGCTGGACTGGACCCCCCGAAAGGAGGGTAGGGCAGACACAGTTTTCTGTGAATATCTCGAAAACCGTAGGGTTTAGGAGGACAATTTTTTTTTTGTATGTTGATCTCAAGGGGCCATGTCAACCCATTCCATAACCACTCATTTCATGTATAGCGCCACCTAGTTAAACACAAAAAAGTAAAAATGAGGTGTTGTAATTGAAGGTATCTGTGACCTAACATAGTCAAAACTGCACGAAATTGGAAGTGTAGGATCATTATGACACCCTCTGTATGCACGCCAAGTTTTGTGGAATTCCGTTCATGGGGGGCCACACAATAAATTAATTTATGTTACTATACACCAACTGGCCTGTAGGTGGCCGGAGACAGTTTTCTGTGAATATCTCGAGAACCGTAGGGCCTAGGAGGTCCACCTTTTTTATGTATTAGTACAGTACGCTGTGTTTGGAAAATAGGGTCCCGCTGGATTTTCATGTAAAAATTATTTTTTTTGCATATTTTGCTAATATAGAGTCTAAGGATCAAGATTTTTTTTGTCTTCAAATTTTCACGATCCATCTTTAGTGTTTTTTTCTGTATGTTTTAAAATAAGCGATTATATCTAGTCCGAAAAGTGATTTTCACATTTTCTTCTAATTTTTTGACATTTAATTCCACTTTTTGCACACAAAACCCCCAGATAATGTAGAAAGGTTGTTGGTTCTAAAACAATATCCATAGTTTTCAAACTTTGAGTGTCTGAAAAGTGTAAAAACACCTCCACCCTTGTTGCCTATGTCAAAAATGATTTCTTAATCTTTGCTTTTCTTGATGCTTTCCTTGACCTGCCATGTCATTCTATTGTCTACCTTAAGAGAAATTTGTCTTGGAAATAATCTATAATAATAATAATAGTACAGGCAACACAGGTGACATAGGCATGGGTAGTTGAGTAACAGTAGGCAAAATTAACAAACAAAAGAATATAAGGTACAAACAAACAGACAAACCACGGATGGCCCTCTCACAGCCTGAACTAATACAAAAAACAAAAAACTCAAGGGAAAACATTGCTCAGACACTAAACCATGTGCATTTGCTCTCTTTAAAAGCTACGGGTTATCCACAGCCAACAGGCCGGGCGTGCGAGAGAAGCAATGAAGTCTTAGAATTAAGAATAAAGCCATGTTCTTCCAACAACAACAACCACAAACACCCATGCGGCAAAAATATCAAATGACCGGCTGTGTTCTCCCAGAGAGGAAGCTACGTATATGATCACCACCCACAGGTGGACGTGTGCGCCAGCGCTGCAGGTCAGCCTTTCTGCATACACACCTGTCTTTAAAGTTCACCATCCTGGTAGCATACCTATCTACTGCCAAGGCTTGAAGGGGACGGGGAGAATATTTACTTCTGCTACACTGGCAGAGAACTCATGTGAAACAGACTGTGGGAGGTGGAAGGGGTTTGAATGCTGTCCGGCAGTATTATGAGTGGAACGTCTTAAGGGGGCCCTTTTCCCCATACAGCCTGATCGATCTTATAGTGTGTGCCAATTCCATCAAGACACTCCACAATTTAATACTTGGTAGACACCCATGTATCCTGGATTTTGTGGCGACCATGAAAATGGTTCTTGCAAAAGAGTTTACATATATTTAGCAGACACCAAAGTCACTTACATACTGTATGTCAGCTATATTACAAGAGATCACATTGTCCCCGGAGCAACTTGGGGTTAAGTGCCTTGCTCAAGGGCATAACAGTGAAAGCCGGGAATTGAACCGACCGACAACTTTCAGGCTACTGCACGCTAGCCCAGCTCCTTAACCACTACACTACCACTGCCCACTAGAAAAAGACTAGAGTGCCAGGTGGTAATATGGGTACAGTGTCAGGACCGCACACTACAATCTCCCAGAAGAACTAAATTTATTGAGTTAAAAACATAACGCAACGTTTCGACCCACCAGGGTCTTCATGATGACCCTGGTGGGTCGAAACGTTGCGTTATGTGTTATGATGGCAGTGTGCGGACAACTACTCTTCTTTCCTTGATAAGCTTTTTTGTCCTGCACCTGGCCTCAGTGAGGTGGGATGTGCATACAACCACTTTGAAGAGGACTACAGTGTTAGGACCACCATGCCTACGATATGCCGCAGCCTCTTCTAAGTGTCTCCTAGCACTAGCATAGACAGAAGTCAGGTACTCTTGATGTTGCACCACCCAATCAGTCGGTGGACTGACCCTGTGGTCACCTCCAGTATATCCAAGTAGGTGGTCGACTGGTAACTGTGGCTTCTGACCGAACATCAGCTCGTATGGGGAGTGCTGTGTGGACTGGTACACGGTGGTATTATAGGCGAACAGGAGCTGAGGGAGCAACTGGGGCCATTTACGCTTCTTTTCAGGGGGTAAGGTCCTGAACAAGTCATGAAGTGTCCTGTTGAAACGTTCACATTGACCATTCCCCTCTGGATGATAAGTGGTGGTTCTAGTCTTTGTTATAGGTGTCACACAGGTGTTTCAACAGCTCCTCCTCAAAGCTGCTCCCCTGATCAGAGTGGATTCTCCTTTGCACGCCATACACATAAAACCATCTCTCAGTTAGAATCTTAGCTACGGTGGAAGCTCTCTGATCAGGGGTGGGAAAGGCCTGGGTAAACTTTGAGAAAACATTTGTGACTACCAGAACATTCTCTTGTCCTGTGCTAGCCCAATCCAAGAGAGTAAAGTCAATGGAGATTATCTACAAAGGCTTAGGGGCTAGCATATTTCCCAAGAAGGTTCTGGCTTGGGTTGTCTTGCTTTAGCAAGCACAGTGCTCACACTCAGAACACCACTTTTGCACCTCATGCCACATCTGGGGCCAGTAGCACCTCTGTCATATCAGATCTGTGGTCCTGTCCACCCGCAGATGGCCGTGGTTGTTGTGTAGGCTAGTGAGCACTTTGACTCGCAACACCTTTGGCAGTAAAAGCTGCAGCACTGGATCCCTGGAAGGAGGAGCCTGGATCGCTCGGTACAAGGTCCCATCCACTTCCTGTATCTGGGACCACTGCTTTATCAATTGCGGACTTCCCTTGGTTCACTCCACTTGTCTTAACGGGTATGTGGTCGTCCCTGTCACCAAAACCACAGGTATCTGGAAATACGGGTATGTGGTCGTCCCTGTCACCAAAACCACAGGTATCTGGAAATACAGGGATCAGTCCCTTGCAGGACTTTCCGGTCTCTTTTGGTTCGACCAGGGATGGTGTCCACCATACAAGATTCTGTCATCCAAGAGTCTTGGATAGGTGCACTTGAGGCTTGCATGTTGGCTATGGCAAGCGGCAGGGGGACGTCCAGGCCGTGTGACACAAATCGCAAAGTGTTAGTGGGGCTTGTGGGAAGCCTAGAAAGGGTATCGGCATTGCAATTAGCTGGCCCAGGACAATATTTGATGTTGTAATAAAGAGGGCAAGCTGAGAAACCCAGCAATGTTCCAGAGCGCCCAGTTTCGCTGACTGCAAGTATTGGAGGGGATTGTTGTCAGTGTACACGGTGAACGTGTTGCCCAGGAGATACTTGACATTTTTTTCTGTGATTGCCCACTTGACTGCAAGGAGTTTGAGTTTCATGGCACTATAATTTGACATGTTCCTCTCACTTGGCCGCAAGTCCCGGCTAGCAAAGGCTATTGGTCGCTGTAACCCATCCTTCTCCTGTGACAAAACTGCCCCCAATCCTGCATGGCATGCATCCGTCTCTAAGATAAAGGGACGACTGAAATCGGCATAACCTAGGACTGGTGCTTGAACAAGCCATTCTTTTAAGGCTCTGAATCCAGAAAAGTTCTGAAGGCAAACCTGAACGTATACATTCAATGTTAACTATCCAATATTCAGATGTCTGTAATTGAAATGTATGCAAATTAGTGCATAATTAATGAGATATTGTTAAATTACATGCTTAAACATATATTTTCAGAAAACTTGTAATGCAAAAAAATATTGTCTCTACATAACTAATCAACTAGTAAAGTTTCATAAGAATATCAAGGAGTTAAATTTTTTACCCTATTCACCCGTTCTATGTTGCCTATGGAGGCCAGTTTTAGGCCGCAAATGCTAATTAGCAGGTTTAAAACTAAAAAATCAGCTAAGTAAATATGATATTTAGAATCAGCACCCAAAAATTAGGCAGAATACCCTCTTTACCAGTGTTTTCTCACATTTGACCCCCAAGTGATAGTAGTCCCAGTCTTAATTATGCATTATATAAATGATGATGTCATCTAAGTGTGAAAATGGATCGTGAAAATTTGAAGACAAAAAAAATCTTGTTCCTTAGACTCTATACTAGCAAAATATGCAAAAAAAACAATTTTTACAAGAAAATCCAGCGGAATTACACAAGACACCGTACTATATGTTGGTCTTAAGGGGGCATGTCAACCCATCCCATTACCACTTATTTCATGTATAGCGCCACCTAGTTAAAAATTAAAAAGCAAAAAATTTGGTGTTTTCATCACAATATCTCTGGCTGACAAGGTCAAAACTGCACGAAATTAAAAGTGTAGGATCATTATGACACCCTCCGAATGCATGGCAAGTTTTGTGTACTTTTGTTCATGGGGGGCCTTACAATAAAATAATTTATGTGTACATTTAGTGACGTACACCAACAAGGATTCCCAGGACACTGAAAGACCGGGGTACACAAAACTTGGTGGGCATGTACCCCCACATGGATAGCATGGAACCGTCATTTTTCGTTTTGATCTGTAGCCCCCCCGCTGGACTGGACCCCCCGAAAGGAGGGTAGGGCAGACACAGTTCTCTGTGAATATCTTGAGAACTGTTGGGCCTAGGATGACCATTTTTTTCCGTATGTTTGCCTCCAGGGGTCATGTTAACCCAGGGTGCGATTTGTAGGGGGGGATGGTGAGGATTTCCCACCCTCTGGTTTTCCTATCCCTACCTCTGCTAAATTATTTTTATCGTCGGGGGGGGACAACATTTATCCCTCTCTGCCCCTAATATTGATTAATGCTACTTCATATAAGTAAAGCGCTGCAACGTGAGAACAGTCTAGTAGGCTAGCCTACATAATAATCTGACATCAGAAACGCACCGTCACCGTCAGTACTCATGCTGCTGACACAATGGCTGCGTGATAACTTATTTTGGCCTTGATCGTGCAGGACATTTCAGAATGTCGAGTGTGTAATCCATCATAAATGGCTAGGTTCAATGGAAAAGTTAGCTGGACAAATGAAAGAAAACGAGAAGGATTCAGTGAAGCATAATAATGTTTTAGAACCTTCAAAATTAGAAAACTGATGCAACTGAGATGGAGGACAACTGCACGTAGAGTAGAACGTAGGCCTATTGTCTTAAGCCGAAGGAATTTAGGCTAACTGAGAAGGTCGGGGGAATGGGGCTGTTTTAATGACAGTGTTGGCAGCATGCAGAGTCAACATCACAACACGTTTCAATGCGCTAATAACGCTAAAACTGGCACGTCATGCCAAAACTAACCAGAATAGCAAACCCATTTAAAACTCACTATAGCATAACTTCTCAGATACGGCAATTAATCATGCCACAGCGGGCCAGAATAACAAACATAGCCTACCTTATCTTCTACATACATGTACGTCCTCTAGGTTTGGAAATGAAGATGACTTAATCCAACATGTTATAATCCATTGAGTAGGCCTAGCCTAGCCTAGGCTATTAGCGTCACAAGACGAGACTTACTTAGCTACATGAAGTAAACAACTAAACAACTCTATAATTAACTCAGAAGTCAACAGACAGTTGCTGTGTGAACCTGGTGAGCACGAAATAGTATGCGAAATATTAAAAATAATCGCATATCACGTGTGGTGTGTAGGCTATAGTTTGTGTGAAATGTAAATGTTCAGGCAGGCACTGCACTGCACGTCAAAAGCTCCGCTCTAGAATCTTTGCTGCACATATGAAATCGAATTGACCCACGACACAATTGAACGCGTCATCGTTTTAAGAAATCTTCACTTTGGAGTGCGTTTGTAAAAGTATGCGTTTGAGGGAGATACATCTCCGTTTACGTGTAAACGAAAGGGCCAAACGCATACAAAAGTATGCGTTTATTCAAATATCTAGATACGTGTAAACAGGCCCTAAATGAGGAGATATTTGCTGAATGTCACAAAAAGTGTTACAGAAATTGCTTGGCATCGCTTATTCAATGGCTCTCTACCGAAACACCTGTAGTTTGCGGAGGACGAACAAGAAAGCACTCTTTTGATAAATCAGCCAGTAGTAGACAAATAACTTTTAGAAATAATCTGTACTGCAAAAACGCATGTTGGTGGGTATTTAAACTATCTAGCTGGTGTTTTAACAGCTGCAAGAAATAGAAGCTTCATGGTCTTTATGTTCTGGTTCGTAAATTATTTTCATAAAACTTCAAGTTGCCCTATAACTTTACTCTCCAAACTCTTCACTGCACTGTTGGCAATTAACTGACAGTAAGATAGGCTATTTATTTTCTGTAGACTACAATAAACACATTTATTTTTTCAACTTTTGCAATATTACGCACTTGGCTACTGAACGCAAATCAGCAGGAGAGAGAATGCACGTAGCCTACGCAGCGTGTAGCGCAATGTGTAGGCTATTTGGTTACCAACTAACACTGTTAGCCAATTCACTAACTTAAGACTTCAGTGCCATAATATACAATGTTTTTTACACAACAAATACAGAAAGGATGGAGGCAGCAAAAGTAGAGAAGTCATTTCAGATGGGGCAAGAACAAGGTGAATGTATGCTTGTCAAAACGTAGTCCTACCCTGCATTAGAGGAGCTGATCATCATACCAAGCACACTCGCTGTTTAAAGTCATACACCACGGTAAACTAAAACTAAAATGTTACAAAGGTGGCAAAAATAATATAGGCCTAGGGTATTATTAGCCATGACATTACTAGGCTATGAATCGTTCGTTCGTTCATTTTTTTTTTTGGGGGGTGGGGGGGGGGGGATACAAACTTATTCAAAATCATCCCCCCCTCTGGTTTTTACACAAATCGCACCCTGTGTTAACCTATTTCATGTGCACACATGGGCACAAACAGATACACACACACACACACATACATTCACAGTAATCATACGTATGATACATACTCACACAGTAGACATATGTACGCTTGCATGCACAGGCACATACGCAGGCACACACACAAGCACGCACACACACACACACACACACACACTCACACACACACACACCCACACATATAACATAAACATAACACAAACAATCAAGAATTTCTCAGAATTATGAACAGGCAAGATGGAGGTGGGGTTGTATAAAATGAATTTTACATCTGAAATCTATGAACTAATCATGTTTTGGTACTTGTTGTCTAGCAGATACCAGTGAGAATTGAGTGTGGATAATGCAATTTAGTGAGACAGTTAGAATAATATAGGCCTTTCAGCGTGATTTCTTTTTGTGGAAAAAATGTGCTGGACTGGGCGGCGGTCATATTTTGTACCGCTCTGCGGTACATCTAGTTTCTGTTAAAGTCAACCTTATGTTACACCACACAGTGAATGAAATCGCATACAGACTCCCATATTCTTTTGCCAATATTTCTGTAATGTGTTTAAAGTACACCTGAGGTGAGTGGAGCCCTAGCTTTTTACTCAACACAACAACACACAGATGGGTGAAAGTTGCAACATCAGACAGGATGGGAACAGGATCCACTGAGCTGTACTGATGGCTTGACTCCCATTGAGATTGTGACAGCACGGAAAGACGGCTGACAGGAGGGAATAGACCCTGCCGGGGCTACAATGGGTTAGCAGCTCATTGTGGCAGTAGCCCAGGCTTCACTAAGCTATGGGCTGCACCCTACTAAGCTACAGTACGACATAATGAAAAAATACCCCTAGAGTCAGCGAGAGCAGGGGCGGAAGATGACTTACTTGTGATAGACATGGTTACTGACCCTGGAACGAATTTGATTACGAGTAAGGAAAACATGTTTGTGGAAGCCACTAGTTCAGAGAAAACTGAGAAAAAGCTGCAGATGTGTGTGTGTGGTTGGCAGAAGGTTACAAGTCTAAAGGGCCTGAAAATTCATCAAGGGAAAAAGAAGTGCTTGGTAGAGGGAACACAGGGTCCCCGCATTGATAGCTATTTCTTAAGAAGTGCATCAAGTCAGTCGGTTGAAGTTCAGCGACAGGAAGAAACCCACAGTTCGCAGGACATCAGTACCCCTGTTGTTGAGGTAAGTTCTAGCACTGAGGCAGAGAGAGAGGCCAGTCAGCCAAGGAGGGAGAAGATTAATGGTCATAGGCCTGGGGTTAGATGGCCAGGCGCAGCAGAATGTAGAATGTGGGAAGATGTTAATAGTGATTTGGTCAGTATCCTGGGTCAGCTCAAGGGGACGGCTGAAAGCAAATTAGAGAAAATGGGAGACATTATTTATAGCTATGGTAAGGAAAGATTTGGGACTATTGAGAGAAGGACAAAACGGCAACATGAGGTAGTTAAATCTAGGCGCCAGCAGGAGATAGATAAACTTATCAAGGAGAGGAGGCAGCTTAAGACGCAGTGGAGAAAAGCTACAGATGATGAGAAGGAAGGTATTGACTGTCTACAGGCAGATGTGAGGGAGCGGTTAGTAGTGCTAAGAAGAGCTGAAAATATTAGGAAAAATAGGAAGAAGAAATCACGAGCCCGACTAGCATTCTATAAAGACCCATTTAAGTTTGTTAAGTCTTTATTCGTAATGCAGAAGAGTGGTAGTCTTTTGGAACCTTAACAGAAGCTTGAGGAGTATTTAGAGGGAGTGCACAAAGATAGGGAGAGGTTCAGGGAGATGGTACTTCCTGCTGATATCCCACCTATTGGTGAATTAAGTAGCCAATGCGACGATAGTCCACCAAGGTGGAAAGAGGTGCAAGAAGTAATAAAACGTGCAAGGGCCTCTTCAGCCCCGGGACCTAATGGAGTGCCCTACCGTTGTATAAGAATGCACCAGATGTTTTAAGATTTTTATGGCAATTAATGAAGATAGTATTCCCAAGGCTTGGCGGAGGGCTGGGGGAATATTTATTCCCAAAGAAAAGGACGCAGTGGAGATTAATCAATTTAGGCCAATTAGTCTACTGAATGTTGAAGGGAAGGTTTTCTTCAGTGTGGTGGCACGGAGATTGACAAATTACCTTGAAAGGAATAAACTAATTGATACCACGGTGCAAAAAGCTGGAATTCCTGGCTTCTCCGGGTGCTTAGAGCATACCAGCATGATTTGGCACCAAATTCAATTAGCAAAGCGTGAGAAGAGAGACCTGCACGTTGTGTTCTTGGATTTGGCTAATGCTTTTGGGTCTGTGCCGCATAGTCTGTTGTGGGAGGCCTTTGATTATTTCAGAATCCCAGGTAGCATTAAAGCCTACTTTCTGGATATTCAATTATGTTTTACTACAGCTGATTACACCACAGGTTGGCAACAACTTGAGATAGGAATCATGGCCGGATGTACCATCTCCCCACTTGCTTATACAATGGCAGTGGAGGTCATCATTAGGGCCTCAAAATGGGTAGTGGGCGGGGAGAAGTTGCAGGGAGGGCCACGCCTCCCCCCGATTCGGGCTTTCATGGACGACATGACAACCTTGACGACAACCGTTCCATGCACCAACAGGTTGCTGGGTAAGTTAAATATTAATCTGCAATGGGCCAGAATGAAGGTGAAACCAAGTAAGTCTAGGAGTCTCTCAATTATTAAAGGGAAGGTAACAGATAAGAAGTTTGCTATAAATAAGGAGGTGATTCCCACAGTTCTGGAGAAACCAGTGAAGAGTCTGGGAAGGTGGTATGATGCAAGCCTTAGTGATAAATCACAGGTTGAAGACTTGAGACAGGTCACTAGGCAAGGTATTGCAAAAATTGACAAGTCGGGGCTGCCAGGTAAGCTCAAGCTGTGGTGTTTGCAGTTTGGTTTGTTGCCTCGGCTAATGTGGCCATTGACAGTTTATGAAGTTCCTCTGTCAAAGGTAGAGAGGTTGGAAAAAATGATCAACTCCTTTGTCAGAAAATGGCTCGGAGTCCCACGCTGCTTAAGCAGTGTAGCCTTGTATGGGAAGGGTATTGTAGAGTTGCCAATATCTAGTCTGACAGAGGAATTTAAGTGTGCTAAGGCTAGATTGGAATTGACTCTTACTCAGTCCAAGGACCCAGTGGTGAGGAAAGTTGCACCCACAGTTAATGCAGGGAGGAAGTGGAACCCAGAGCAGGCAGTTAAGCAAGCTCAATCAGCATTGAAGCATAGGGATATAATGGGCCATGTGCAGCACGGGCGGGGGGGTCTAGGGGTGGGTGCAAGTAAACCCTTGTGGAGTAAGGCTTCTGCAGGAGAAAAGAGGAAAATGGTAGTGGAGGAAATGCATAGACAGGAGGAGGCTGTAAGATGTACTAAGGCAGTGTCGCAGGCAAAACAAGGGCAGTGGGTGAACTGGGAAGGGGTGGAAAAAAGACGGATTAAATGGAAAGATCTATGGGGCATGGAAGCTGGTAAGATCAGATTTATGTTAGGTGCTACATATGATGTGCTCCCATCTCCCAAGAATTTAAGTCAATGGTTTGGTGAGGATGATAAATGCATACTTTGCTCGTGTGTGGGCAGTCTCCACCATATCCTATCAGGATGCAAGGTAAGTCTCACCCAGGGGCGGTATAAGTGGCGTCATAACCAGGTATTGAAATGTGTGGCAGCGGAAATAGAGGATAAAAGAAGAGAAGTCAATTCATTAGCAGCTAGTAAAGGGGTAAGGCAAATTAACTTTGTACGTCAGGGGGATAAACCTTGTTCCGCGAAGGCCAGGTGTAAAACCGGCCAGTTAAAAAAATGGAGCGGGCTGGGAAATGAAGGTTGATCTTGGCCAGCAGATGGCGGTACCTCCACATATAGTGAGTACTAAGCTACGTCCCGACGTAACTCTATGGTCGAATTCAGATAAGATAGTTTACTTCATTGAACTCACTGTTCCTTGGGAAGACAGAGTGGAAGTGGCCAATGAGCTGAAGAGAGCTAAATATACTGAAATAGCAGAGGAGGCAGCTAAGCGAGGTTGGAGTGCACGATTAAGGCCTATTGAAATCGGTGCACGTGGGTTTGTGGCCAGATCTGCTATTGGCTTGCTGTCTGAATTGGGCATTTGTGGTCGAAGTCTAAGGCAGGTGGTTAGTAACATGTCTTTAGCAGCAGAACGGGCAAGCGAATGGTTGTGGGTAAGGAGAAGTTACCCTTCCTGGGGCGCAAGCTAAGGTAAGCTAACTGGCTCATTTGTTTTGGTCGTGGGTAAGGAGAAGTTACCCTTCCTGGGGCGCAAGCTAAGGTAAGCTAACTGGCTCATTTGTTTTGGTTGTGGGTAAGGAGAAGTTACCCTTCCTGGGGCACAAGCTAAGGTAAGCTAACTGGCTCATTTGTTTTGTGTTTGTGATGGACTGTGCCTAGGTTGATGGTACTTGGCTAAGGTTCTTTATGGTTTATGGTTCAGTCCGCATCAACGGGACGGACCGACCTAGCCAACCTTGACCATGCCTGGGCTGGTTAAGAGTATTTTGGGTATTGGATATTTCAATGTGGTAATATGGTGGCAGCATGGAGGGGAGTGTCTCCAGGACGCTGGTTTCACTGTTAAGCCTTCATGAGGTGTCGTGGGCCTAACTTAACGAAACATCGGTGAATGAGGGTGCCCACTTGATAACCCCAATGACATGCCGCATACTATATAGGCTACTGCTGTTGGATAGGCCATTTGTATTGTGCTTGTGACCATTTGTTGGCGGATTTGTGGGTAGTGTGCTTTTTAAAGTTGAACTTGAGCAGGGGCTTCTGAATGTGTTTTTACCTTGGATTTTGGCACAAGGGATTTTAACATCTAATCCTGTGTATTAATGTAATGCAACAGAAAATGAAAAGGCATACATGTATGTGTCTGGAGACATTGTGTTGGAATAGTCTCATATGGTACTAAAAAGACTAACAAACTCTTTGTTATTATGACCGCCGCGCAGCGAAGCATGTAACCCCACATGGATAGCATGGAACCATCGTTTTTCGTTTTGATCTGTAGCCCCCCCGCTGTACTGGACCCCCCGAAAGGAGGGTAGGGCAGACACAGTTTTCTGTGAATATCTTGAGAACCGTAGGGCCTAGGATGACCAATTTTTTCCGTATGTTTCCAGGGGTCATGTTAACCCATTCCATGTGCAAACATGTGCATAAACAGATACACACGCACACACATACATTCACAGTAATCATACGTATGACACATACTCACACAGTAGATATATGTATGCATGCATGCACATGCACAAACACACATACGCAGGCAAACACACAAGCACGCACACACACACACACACACACACACACACACAACATAAACGTGTACACGCACACAATTCAAGAATTTCTCAGAATTATGAACAGGCAAGATGGGGGTGGGGTTGTATAAAATGAATTTTACATGGGGAATCTATGAACTAATTATGTTTTGGTACTTGTTGTCTAGCAGATACCAGTGAGAATTGAGTGTGGCTAATGCAATTTAGTGAGACAGTTAAAATCATATAGTCCTTTCAGCGTGATTTATTTTTGTGGAAAAAATGTGCTGGACTGGGCGGCGGTCATATTTTGTACCGCTCTGCGGTACATCTAGTTTAGATAGAAAGTGTTATCCAAACATCCTGACTCCCGCTGTATGAAGAAGAGACACGTGCATTGTGTACTTGTACACTTGTACACGTAAATGCACAAAAAATGAATGTTATCATTCACATCATACAAATGCCAAGGCATTTCACTGGTGTTATGGATGTGACAAAAAGTCATTTTTCTGTGGAATTGCCCTAATCCTCTGTAAAGAACAGTGATGCCAGTAACGCGTTAGTCTATTTTGACCACTTTTTTCAGTAATGAGTAATCTAACGCGCTACTATTTACAAACCAGTAATCAGACTAAAGTTACTTATCTAAATTACTGTGCGTTACTATTTTTGTCATTTTCCTTAATAAAAAGATATATTCTTTGCTTTCTTCTTGTCTTGGGGATTAATGTCATGTAGGCTATGCTCACGTTTTCAGCATGAGCACAATTCACGTGTAAAACCACGCAGCGACACAAACGTAAACAATGGAGGGAGAGAGAGAGATGCTCATTTCATCAGTCATTACTTTGAGTTTGTGTCAGCTGAACATGACAACATTAAGGTACATTGTACATTCTGTGCTGGCGACAAAGTGCTGTCTAGCTAGACATCCCAAGTCTCCCGAAGTTTTGGGAGTCTTCCACATATTGATAGCGGCTTCCTGACGCCCGCAAATCACATAAAATCTCCCGGAACCTAGAGCGAACAAGAGCACTCAAGCCAGACCGGACTTCAAATCGCGTGTGCATATGACCTTAACGCGCACACAACGGAGAGGGAGAGAGAGAGGAGTAGTGCGTTTGTGCCTGAAGCGCATCCAAGACAGAGAGCATCCTGGTCTGTTTTGCTAAATCAACCAATCAGTTTTCAGTGTAAGTGTGCTTATATCTCTTTTCTCCCAAACTTAATTAATCAGTTCAGTCAGTGTATCTAGGAGGGGAGCGTGATGGCAGCGTCAGTGCCCCTTAAAAAGGAAGATTTAAGACCCATTTCACAACAGACTACACAAAAGTGTACCCAATTGTCTCAAAAGATAAAACATAATGATAATCTTGCACACTGCACTGTTTGTAACAGCGACTTTAGCATTGCTCACGGCGGGTTTAATTATTGCAAAATACTTGTTGAGGTGAGTTTAACAAGTGTAATTTAATTTGCATATTACTCAGGCCTATACAAGATGGCTAGTTGCCAAGGCTACATGAAAAACAAATCTACAAAAAATCTACATATTTTACTATAACAATTTCTATTAATAGGCCTTCCTTATTTGGTGTACTTAGACCAGGGGATTCAAACTCATTTTGGTTCAGGGGCCACATACAGCCCATCTGATCTCAAGTGGGCCGGACCAGTGAAATAATTGCAAAACATCCTTTGACAACTCCAAATCTCCAGCTTAGTTTTTTTCAGTAGGCTATGCTTTACCCTTCAGCCTACATTTGTAGCCTACATAATCACAAGGGATATATTAGATTATTACACATTTATTCAGAGAGGCCAATGAAATTGAAATAAAATGCATTTCACTCTCATAAACAACTGGTTTATTTTTATAGTTGAGTGGATAGGCCTACATTTTTACGTCGGACCACCTGAACCAACTCACCACACTAAACTCAAGTGGGAGCTATGAAGAAAGTTAACATTCTGCCTTAAAAATGTAAATGTGCAAATGTATGAAAAATAAAATGAATTTAACAAACATAAGTTAGCAGTGCATGAGCAATACGATCAACTGATACGATTAGGTTACATCAGATCAAATAATTTTGTAGGCTAGGTGGCGGTGCTGTGTAATAGGCTATCCAACATAAAGGCCAGATCCTGCACCCATTCCGGGCATTTAAATTGCTACTGGTCTGCCTTTTTTCTCCAAGAACTGTCCAATTTCCTCTCGTAGTTCAAAGAAACGGTTGAGTACGGCACCTCGGCTTAACCACCGTACTACAGCGTGGTATGGTAAGCCAGACAGAATGCCATTATCACTAAGAAAACAGTCAAACTGACGGTGAGTCAGACCTCGCGACCTGATTAAATTTACAGTTTGCACAACCACACTTTAACATGATCCAAGTTTAGTGTTTTACAACACAACACTTCCTGGTGCAAAATACAATAAAATGCCCAAACATCTTGTCCTCCGTTTGCAGGCTGCACTTTGTCTCTGAATTTTGTCGCAACGCCTGCTTTTCTCCCGACAATGTAGCCAAACTGACAGCACAGGACCAGTCAACTCTGAACTTTTTTTTTGTTTTTTGGCTGTGCCTAGCGGCTGAATTGAGCATTTCGGTTATTTCTTTGAAAATTCATAACTCCTCACAGGAATGGGCTAGAGATTTTTGTTGACATCGTCAGAAATGTATTCTCTACAAGTCTGGGCCGGATTAAACCATCTAGCGGGCCGCATCCGGCCCGCGGGCCGTATGTTTGACACCCCTGACTTAGACATTATTGAACAAACATTTGAATTTCAGTATCTAAGTAGGTTACTGTAGGTTGGGATGTCTGCTATACATTGCTGTTAAAATGCACTTCCAGTATAGTGAGTATTGGCAAAACCGGTTATCATTTTTATGTTGAGGCGGTGGGGGTGTTGTCGGCAGCTGCTGAAAGTAACTAATAAAGTAACTTGTAATCTAACTTAGTTACTTTTAAAATCAAGTAATCAGTAAAGTAACTAAGTTACTTTTTAAAGGAGTAATCAGTAATCAGTAATCAGATTACTTTTTCAAGGTAACTGTGGCAACGCTGGTAAAGAAACACTAGTAGAGTGAGCAGGACTGGAGACGGTGTGTGCCGTCTACTCAACCCTCGACTGATCCTTTAGGTTCCTCATTGACTCTGAGACTGTATAGAGGTCTTTACTCCTTCAGTTTCAGAGCACTCTTGCATGTCACACTGCCTGCTCTCATTAAAGGGTGCAAACGTGCGTGAACCATGAGAAAGGTGTGAACTGAATACCCATGTCTCCAAGTCTGTTACACATGGCTTTTTCCAATATTGTTTTTACTCTTTCCTGCATTTGGACAGAGAAGGATTGTGCTCATTTGTATGGACAATTTCTGAAAAGAAATTATAATGTCAATGTGAATACTAGTGTTTCAACCATGTGGCAGTACTGGTGTTGACATAGCATTGCACAAAATGTACTTTATGTTAAAATGAATGGAAATTATGAAGTTAACTTTAAAAACAAACATGAAAGAGAAATATAGGCAAGAGAAAAAAGACAGAGAAAGAGATAGAGAGAGAGAAAGAGAGTGTGCGTCTATGTAATGTTCTCTTCTTTGTTTCTCTACTGGATGAAGTCAGACTGCTGTGTGACTGGGAGAATTAGATTACAGGCAGGCTAATTACCCCCAGCACAAGCCAAATTAGCTCACCAACATTTGTGTTGACTCCGTGGCAGACCATCCTGTGTCCTTGCAAATGTGTAAAAACACACACTCAAACACACACACACACACACACACACACACACACACACACACACACACACACACACACTACTGCCACTACCACAGAGAATGGCACAAGAACATGCACATGGCTAATGTAGGGGAAATTGAGAGGATGTGAGGGAGCATCCCAAATTACCCTTGCTAAATCTGAAATTATGCATATGCATATGAAGTGTGTGTGTGTGTGTGTGTGTGTGTGTGTGAGTGTGCACATGCATGTGTCCCGTGAGATGATTTCACGCACGAGAGCTCCAGCGTTAGCAGCCATTGTGTGTTTTTTTCATCTGCTTTAGTCCACTTGAATTCCTGTGGAACATTACAGAGATCGCTCTCCCTCCCTGTCATGTTCGCCATGGATACATCCACACTATAGGCTCTCTAAATCAACATGAAAGCCATATGTTTCCACCGCTTCCTGGCTATTTTCGAGCCTGTTTTTGTCAACGGCTGTTTTTGAATGGCGCGTTGAAGTGGAAGCTATTGTCAGAGAGTGTTTCCTTTGGGACATAACCAATAACTAACGGGGCCGAGGAGTGGCCTCCGTGTCCTTTGTTACATATGCAATTGATCAGACAGGCTCTTAATCATATTGTGTAGAGTGAAGCACAAAGGAAAGAGCTAACCAGAGTGTCATCCAGGTTTATCTTTGCTACTGCTACTGAGAAAAAAAAACATTTAAAAACAAAAGATTTAACACTGTGTCTTGCAGACATATTTTTGATGTTTGTTTGTGATTTGTAAAATTGTGATATTGTTTGAAGTGTTACATATGTATTTGGATAGAGTTGATGCCATAGACTGCATATGTTAAGGTTGATGTGCAAATAGGCACTATGCTGATGTTGAGAGCTTGACTGGACAACAAGATATTGAGAGCTGTATGACATACTTTGCTTGAGGTGGTTTGATCATGCAGCAGTAATTGAACTCAGTCATCAGATCATGATTTATGGTGTCCCCCACCCCTCTCTCATCACCAATGCCTTTCAATGCTCGCTCTTCACGCAGTTAACAGCCACAAGTACCCAGAGAATACATGGCAGTCAGAGTGTTTTTTTTTTTTTAGCTCTCTGCCATCTCTGAGTAGGTCTCCATGGTGACAACCAACGCAGTCCCTCACATTAGAAAGCAGGGCTGAATATTGATGTGTCTTCGAGTTTAAGAGTGTCATTTCATTTGGCTCTTCTAAATGTGCATTAAGCCATTAAAGCTAGTTGTCAGAGAGGTTCTATGAAATTACCTAGAAATGACAGATTTACTGTTAAGTGGGAAATAAGCTATAGCTATCTTATTTGATTTTTCTTAATGGAATAGTTTCACTCTCCTCAATCAATTTTGACCCTGTGGATATTAAAGTGAACGTGGGAGCATGTCACTGTAGCCTGTTGGAGAAGAGCAATGTCCACGCTAAAATGCTGAGATATTACCCTGTGCAATTTAGCCATTAGGGAAGGATGCTCAGCGCCACTGCAGAGAGACCAAAGAGATATCATAGATAATATACCATTATTACCCATTATTACCCAAAGACAGACATCTACTGTAATACGCAAATGTGTTTAACACATCAGAATCAGAATATAGGTGAGCAGGATGGACAAATCACTTCTCAGAAAAGCTTAATGAAGGACTTTGTGAACACTGTGGTCTTCCTTATTCAGTCAGAAAAATAATCACTAAGTAGTACATTAAGAGTAATATGTTCAAATAAGGTACAGTACATGTCATTTCCCCTCAGGCAAGGGATAAATATTGTGAAAGGGGAGGTAATTAAACCTCAATTACCGGTAAATCAAGAGGGGGTTGTGTATGTGTGGGTGGGGGGGGGGGAGGTGGGGGTGGGGGGGGCGGTAGAACAGAAATCAAACACCCACATGGTGCAGTGACAATAACCTACCCAGTGATGATTGTTCCACGTTAGTTGTGACGTCAAGACTGCCGTGCATCTGTCACCACAGAGAGGCAGTGAGGGTGGGGGTGGGGGCGGTGAGGGTGAGGGTGAGGGTGGCAGGGGCACAAAGATTTAAAGCAAATGTTTGTTAAAAGGACAAAATCAAGTGCATTATTTGCCCCTCAGCGACTTGTCAGCCAGCTGTCAGTGCTCAGTGGAGAGCGAGAGGGATCACAGTAGCTTATTCTGCGCCGGTCCAGATGACCTGCCTCCCTGCCTCTCTCTCTCTCTCTCTCTCTCGGCACTCTTGAT
>NW_027468718.1:40966271-40988771 GCF_046254945.1 Alosa pseudoharengus
CTGAGGACCGGCGTGCGCCCCGGTGCAGATGTGCTACCCGACACCTGCTGAAACGGCCTCGGATTCACGCCATGGACGCCCTGCTCAGCGACTGCGAACCCCTGGACGGGCTGGACAACAACTCCATAAAGTATCCCAAAAATGAGCAAACCGAGAAAATGTGGATGCGGCTCAAAGGAATGTAAGTTTTGTAGTTTTGTTGTTTATTTGTTTTTTTCCGTTTTTGTTGTTGTTGTAGATTTGCATTGTAACAGTGTCTTCCACATGTGTGTGTGTGTGTGTGTGTGTGTGTGTGTGTGTGTGTGTGTGTGTGTGTGTGTGTGTGAGACTGGATACAGTGACTTAAGAGTGTGTGTGTGTGTGTGTGTGTAAAGCTGCTGTGTTAGTTGTACAATGGATTTCCATCCACTTGAGCCGAGGAACAAAACAATGTTGACAGATGATGCTCAGCCAACTCAGGCTTGATAACTCTCTTCAGCTCCAGGACTCACTCTCATCTCCCAGTACACTTTCGCCCTTTGTTACACGTGCATCCATCAAATCTGTGGATGTTCATTGTTTTCAATTTATTTTTATTTTTTATTTCCTTTCTGGTCAACAATACATAGTGTGTTTGTGATGCATTCCTTTGACATGAAATAGGTTGTGGGGATTTTTGTCATTACTGTTATTATTCTTCTCATTTTGGCAGATTAGCCGTGTGCTCAATCCAAAGCCTTTTTATATGGATTTTGTATTTTGGTATATCAAATGTTTTTGGGGATGGCCAGAGCTCAGTCTAGCTAGGAATCCACTTGGATCATCTAAGGACTTCTGTTGTTTTGATGTGCCTACTGGGTCTATTCATCTCACCATCTGTACACTGTATCTTACCTTGGAATCTGGATTTTTCTCTAGAAATGTTAACTGCACAGATGACCAATCCATTTATTTTAGGTTAGGCCTGTTTTAAAATAGTTAGTTATGTGGCTTGATCAGTCGACATTGTTGGTATTGAGGAAGCATGGTCTGTTAGCGTTGCCACAAACACACATTGTCATTGACACATAAAACAAATGATCATTCCTCAAAAACATGTAAGACTCTCACACCCCAGCTCCTATCCTCTCACTCTCACCTACTCTCTTCCTATGTGCGTTGAGTGCCACTCATGCAGGCGTCCCGTATGCTTTTAGAGCAGCTCTCTGTTGCCTCTCCTCCTGGCGTAGAGGGAACCCTGGAGTGGCCTGATGGAATGCTCTCTCATAAACACCTCAGGGTTCAATGATCACTTCTATGGCACATCAGATGCCCCCCACACACACACACGCACCAACACCACCTCCTGAACTCCCCCTGGCGCACTCTCAGCCGCTTAAATCACAGACCACCAACCCACACCCTGTCCACCCGCGGGCAGAGTGGCACTAATGGGGCGTGGGAGTGTGTTGTCATGAGTGTCATCCCTCGCCTGGGCCCGCGGGGCAGCTGCGGACGAAGGGTTGGGACGGAGGGCGGCGATGGTGAGGGTTGGGGGGGACTGTATGTGGACAGTCAGACCTGAGGGTATATGGGTATACGTGCCTGTATGAGTGAGTGTGTGTGTATATGTGTGTGTGTGTGTGTGTGTGAGAGATTGTGACTCTAGCTGGCAAGTAAGAGGCAAAAACAACTTCCCCTAGAAAAGAGTGAACTGTAGTGGCCCCAATCAGTGGGATTTGTGGAGCGTGGAGTAGAGAGGAACATGTAAGATTTTGTGTGTGTGTGTTTGCGTGTGTGTGTGTGTGCGTGTGTGCGTGTTTGCGTGTGTGCGTGTGAAGTGCAGGGTCACATTTGCTCATTCATGCCTCCCTGCTGAGCACTGGTGCGGAGCCCGGGAGTCATGCACAGTCACACTGGAGTATCTCTCTTTCTCTCTCTCTCTCTCTCTCACACACACACACACAGTCACACAGAGAGAGAGAGGCACATACACGCACCCTTAAACACACATACCCACATGCTAATTAGTGGTGTCAACAATAATCGATTTGGCGATGCATTGCAATGCGGGGCATGCACGATTCAGCATCGATGCCGCAACGTGCCAAAATCAGAGGTTTACAGGCCACTGTGGCCTTGGTGCCCCCTTCTTTCAATATTCTGTTTTGCGTCCGACTAATAACGATTTTTATTTAGCCTATGGCCTGTCAAAATAATCTAAGCATTCACAGCGCAAATTAATTTAGTCTTTTACGCAATGGAGAAAGTGACAGCGCACGGCAAGAAAGAAAGTGCATCCAAATTTACCCATTCTTCTCAGTTGAACTACTCGCGAACGAGCCTACGCATCACACAGACATCACAAGTAGCCTATCACATCACATGCTGTGGTGAACGGTTCGCGAGAAAATTACACTTAGCTAAGTGAATAATATAATTCAATGTAATCATAATTCTACTGAAGGTTCTGCGCCCATCTCCCTACCCATTCATCTCGGTGGAATACTTCACGAACCCTTCGTTCATCACATAACAAACCATGTATCAGAATAAACCGAAAATTTCCACATGCATGGATGTCTCCAAATTTGGGCTTTAAGTTTTACAATGTGTTTTAATTATTCTACATGATTTCATAATGGACCAAATACAAAATAAATGTTACAAATATTGCCTAGATATCGGTAAATCAGAGGACAGCTGACTAAGAGTTTGTGAAAGTGTCCTTAATGATCACAAAATGCAAAGCATGCATCTATGCTATTTGAGTTTCTTAAAATTGAGCTGTGCTTAAATTGTTCAATACATGATTTCATAACAGGCCAAATATAAAATAAATGTTAAATATATCCTAGATATCTAAATATTAAATGATCAGATGATTTACAGTTCTATGTAATATGCCATGTTTCATGTTTTTGTAATGTTTCATAGGCTACAGTGATGCAGGTCTACTGCTTTGAATAGGCTAAATACAACTTTGATCATTTTTATAGCCTACTACTGTATAGTTAACTTTGGCCTTGGTGCCCTGACATGTGGCCTTTGTGCCCCCCACCAAATATGCCTAACTGAAGGCCAAGTAGCCTTGCCTCTAAAATGGTGAAATTCCATTATTTAATGACATTTATGTCAAAGATACAGGAGAGTGATGATACACACATAGCAGCCAATAAAATCTGTTCAATATCTGACTGCTTGTATTGCCTCATGACCTCAAAATTTGCCTTGTTGTGTGCAGTAGAATTTTGATGCATCGCAATGCATTGCAATGCATCGTAGAATCGAATTGAATCAAATTGTTACCTGGTGAATCGTAATCTAATCGAATTGTGAGGGCAGTGCCAATGCACACCCCTAATGCTAATGCTGCCAAACAAGCATATCAAAGGCACAAGAAAGCATTTTTGTCTCATTCACTCACTCACTCATTCACTCACTCACTAACACATTCACTCACTCACTCACTCACTCAAACACTCATTGTTATGTTCACTTATGTCTAATGCAATTCACTCGTTCACTCTCACCCTCCCATCTCTCCATTTTGCTGTGCATAAACACACTCACTTATTCATCCATTTCATCACTCACTCACCTGCTTACTCAGTATGTGCTTCATCATGCAGCGGTGCATGAAAAGGCAATTATGTGCAGTTTCCCTCCTCCAGTTGGTCTCATCATTACAACTTTTGTTGTTGTGGCCCCCGAGCCCTCCCTCTCCCAGCCCCTTCACAAATTACAGCTTTCATGTGAAGACTCTCAGGTGTGAGTTGAATTTGAATGATTATGTCTTGTATACTTGGTCTAACTTCCTTTGCAGATGATACAATAATTCACATTCTTCTGCTGTTGATCATTCCTTGCAGGGGAAACACATTTTTTTCAGACTTGATTTCATGATGAAGGTCATACTGGATGTACTTAGTGTCTGTATTCTCTCAGTAGAACTTTTAAATGGCCTGAAAGGTTTTAGTTATCTCACCAATCACGTGAAGCCAAAATGTAAACATGTCCTTCAAATGTCTTTTACTCTGAAATTACTGTAAGAGATGAAAGGTTGTAAAAGAAAGCAGAAAGAATCCCACTAGGAGGAGAAGAATTCCTGAATTTCCCCTTGGGGATCAATAAAGCATATATCTATCTATCTATCTATCTATCTATCTATCTATCTATCTATCTATCTATGATAAACATTAGTGCTTCATTCGTGTTTCATCACACAACACTTTAAACAACTACATTTGTACAGCATTGTAATTAATCACTGGTGTTAGAACACACTGGTGCTAGGAGCATAGAATACATGTCTAATTACATTACTGTAATCCACTGTTACCCTGCTAATCAATGTGTTCAAATACTACATAGTCCTTTACAGTGGTAGGAACAAGCAGCCAGTGTGAATATGCACTTGCAATTACCTCTGTGACACTTGAGATGGTTACTGATTTAACAAAGGGACAGCAGTGTCTTTTTGCAATTATCCCTTGATTTTACCAAGGGGTCACACTGTTATTGATGGAACAATTCTAGGAAAAAATGGCAAAAGAACATGGACAATTTCATCTACTATATGTAACTGCAATACAATACTATATTACACCTTCTAGTTCATCATCAGTGTGAGCAAGTCAGTCCATTGCACACCAAGCGAGTCCATATTTTGGGCCAATTCTGACAGATATGTGCATGTAGGGTTTTTTTTTGTCTTTTTCGGTAAGAGTTTAAAAGTCTGCCACTCTTTAGCAGATGAGCGCTGAACGGCGGGAGCGATGATTCATGCTCTCGGAGATGATCTGGTTGGATGTGCGAACTCCTGTGCTGGCGATGGCTGCACGCCTCTCAGTAGGGATTTCACACCCGTTGAGGCGTGTGGTGGAGCTGGTTGGTGCTATGTCATAACCCCACCACCAGGGCCAACAGCTGAGGAAGAGGCAGGAGGGACATTTTTTATTTTTTTTATTTTTATTTTTTATCATGGAATGATCCGGAAAGTCCTCCCTCCTACATGCTCACAATAGATGGATCCTTATGGGCCATACTTTAGACTGTACGTGTGTGGCCCTGTAAGTGGATGTATGGATATTGAAACTTTTTTTGTATGTATAAAAAATGGCTAGAACGCCTACGCAGTTCACGCCAACATGGATCCAAACACTCGAACGAAAGTCAAAGGTGGGCGTCTCATTTTCATTTTAAATGCATATGCAGGAGAGACATCTTCCAACTGTACCGTAAAACCATCAAATACAGGGTAACTCCTTTCAGTAACATCAGTCAAAACACAAGTTAGTCAGCATAGGTCCATGAGAAAGGTTGCATATTTTCTTCTCCTTTTGTACAACTTCCTACAACAAAAACTTCCTTTGCCTGATGTAGCTTACATCTGCACTGAACTGTAACATTGTCTTCTGGACTACACCTTCAAACCGAATGCCCTTCACAGACAGTAATGCAACCCTAATAACACCCTTCAGCAGATAACTCTTCTCATGTCAAGTGTGCTCTCTGTCCTTGACTCTCATTTTTCTGTTCCCGTCTCTCTAACACATGCCAATTTTGTTTTTGCAGGCAGAAGTACAAAAGCACCTCTCAAAGGTAAGCCCTCATCTTCCTTGCCTCTCTCCTCCGCTGTCTCTTTCATATGCTCAGTCAAACATGCCCTAATTTGCCAACACGAATGTCGCACAGAGAGAAAGGTGCACGCTGCATTATTTAGAGGCGAAACACAGATAAGACAAAGGCGGAGTGCGTCGGTGGGGGCCTGGAGAGCTTGCGGTGTCAGAGTGTGAGTTTTAGCTCTCGGAGTCACGGTTAATTTACGTGGAAGCTTTTCTTCAAGCCACTCAGGCCTTCCCAGCGGTATTGATCTCCCACTCAAACGTCAATAAATGTGGTGTTTCATTAGGGCTTATTTCCCTATCGCTGAATGAGGGGGGGGGGGGGGGGATAAAATGTACAGAGGATGTAAAGCAGGCTTTGCCAGCAGGATTCACAGAAATACATACAATTCAGAAGGGATAGGTAAAAAAATGAATGTATGGGTTTTGCACTTTTCGCTGTGTATGTGTGTGTGTATGTGTGTGTGTGTGTGTGTGTGTGTGTGTTTGTATACTGTATACCAAATATATTCTTTGTCTTCTTGCCACTCTGCAGCTGTTTAATTCTGCACATGTACTTCTACCTCAGTGCTCTGTGTGTGCATGGGAGAGCTGATGCTCCGATTGTAAATATCCAAATGTAGGTGTTCTCCCTCTGTATGAATCCACATGTATTCTCCTTCCCCTCCCTCTCTCTCTCTCTCTCTCTCTTTCTCCCTCTCTCTCTCTCTCTTTCTCCCTCATTTCTCTTCCTCTCCCTCTCCTGTGAGGGCTCTGCTGCCGTTGCTTTTCAGCCACATTCTCTAACATGGAGCATGGAGTTGAGGTGCCATGAAGTGGCCCTCACCTGCGCCCACACAAACTGCCCCTGCTGCAGTATCTCTCTCTCTCTCTCTCTCTCTATCTGACACATCCCCCTCTCTTGCTCATCCTCTCCCTCTCACCCTACCCACTCTCTCTCTCTCTCTCTCCTGCTGTGGGAATCTGCCATTTATGTAACACAGCGATGTTAAGAGGTACTCTGCAACAATGGCCTCTCATCTAAGTTGGAGCAACGCGCTGCCAGTCACACAGCCTCAGATCTGAGGGACACACACACACACCGCCGTGTGCAACAGGAAAACGACTCGCCATGTTGTATTTCAGTCTGCAGCAGCGGCAGTGCTGTCGGACCCGTGTAGAAGCGTCCCCAGATGGCGAGCGACTCTGCCACAGGCCCAGACTCAGCGGTGTTAGATGGAGTGTGTTAGAGAGAGTGGGAGTGAATGAGAGAGGAAGAGAGAGAGAGAGAGAGAGAGAGAGAGAGAGAGAGAGAGAGAGAGAGAGAGAGAGAGAGAGAGAGAGAGAGAGAGAGAGAGATGGTTATATTTGGTTAGTGATTCATGTGACGCTGTGTTTTGGCCATTATGGAGGTTTACCACAGGTTAATGTGATTAATAGCGGAGAATTATGACACCCCTTCCGCACACACTAAGTGGCTCTTTGAAGTGCGCTCGTCGGTGACACCAAGCAAGCTTTCATCTGCTGGTGTGAATAGACGTGTTTCAGGGAGACTTGGACTTTGGAAAAACACTGTTCTTTTTCCATCTTCAATTGGTCTAATGGGCTGAGCTGTCATACATCTCTGTGTGCTCAAGTAAGTCTTCCTTTTACAAGCAACTGTTAAAATGCCTGTATACTGTATCTTAAGCCAACACATTCTGTCCTTTGTCCCACTGTATTTCATTTAACACACAGCCTGTATCCTCTAAACTCTATCCTCTTAACATTACATCTAGGATATGTTGTCCTTACCTCACCATTGAAAAGAATATGGACAGCTCTACATTGTTGTTAGAATCCAGATGAACCAGAAGAACATGAAGGTAAATTCTCTTTCCACTAGAGGCCCCCATTCAACAGCGCCTCTCAGGCCCTGATAAAACATTTACAGGAGCTTCCCCTGTGTGCCTTCAAAACCCTTAAAGCTCAGTGAAGCTTTGCCTTCGCGCACACACAGAATAGCACCAGCTCCGCTTTGCTCGAGAAGAACAAAAGCCAGAGCTGACTTGTTAAGCCCAACATGTTCTCCGCAGCGCTGCTGGGATGGATTTATGCAACATTAATGCCTTCTGTGTATAACGTGTGGAAGCAACTATCTCCCTGCCTCCATTTTTAAAAACTTAAGTGCTTCTAGCTGTGGCTGGCTGCAAGCGAAAATAAGTTGTCTGTCATTTTTTCGTCTTTTTTTTTCTTCAGGAAACAAAGGTATACAGCGAGGGATGTTGTGCAGGAAATTTTGTGCACTTCTTGCACTAAGTAAACTTTTTAATGCTTTAATGTTGTTTGAAAATGCATTCTCATTGTTCTGTCATACCTTATTTCTGGTCTTTCTTTTCTCAGTCAACTTATGACAGATGACAGGATGCAGTAAACAGACTTTGAAAGAGAACAAAGCCCACATTTAATCCCAACCTTCTGGGCCATGTTAATGCTGACACTCTAACGCCCCAGTCCGGGTTTAGCTGAACAAGAGCATGCGGCACAGATCACGCTCCCTTGCATCATAGACAGCTTGTCTGCTGCGAGACTTGTACCCACGAATCGCGAGGCAGCTCGTCTGCAACATGGCTTCACGGCAGCAAATTCTAATCCACATTACGGCTGATGGACATTCCTTGTCTGCTTCAGCTTCAGTGATCGCGAGTGTTCATGTAATGCTACTCGTATGGTTTAGTGTTTAAGACATCATGTGTTTTGCACATCGAGGCGGTGTACAGTTGCCTTGTACAGCATTGGGTGCCTGTAGCCGATGTTGAGTATGCAGCTGTCAATGCAACAGCGTTGCTTTTTGCAGACAGCCGTCCACTTACTCTGGCAAGGCTCCAGCCAAACTCCCCTGGACATTATTTCCCAGGAGACAAGATATGCCTCAGTGGCGTCTCCTGGCAACTGTGTTCTGTCTCTCTCTCTCTCTGTTCCTCACTCCCTCCCTCTTGCTCTCCTCTCTCTCTCTTTCTCTCTCTGTCTCTCCTCTTTCCTCCCTCCCTCCCTCTCGATCTCTCTATCTTTGTCTCTTTCTCCTCTCTCCCCCTGCCTCTATCCTCTCTCTCTCTGTTCCTCTACACATTTGTATTTGTTTCAAGCTCCATAATAACCAGTGGGTGTTAATGAATAGGCCATCGTCATAAACAATGTTGGACCTGGCATTTGATAATGGCATGCATTTACAGGTTTCCTGTCCAAATTCACAAAGGCGTTTTTTATGAGAGGATTGTTCATTTGTAATACACTGTCTTGAGCAAGCCAGCCTCAAAGTAGATGTTATATCTAAGGAAATCCGGAAATTCCACATTGAACCAACGGCGGATATTGCTTTCAATTGGCTATTTCTGAGAATTAGAGGTACAGAACATACTTTCATAAATCCATCCAACCCCACCCCCAGTCGTCCACGATGAACTCCTGTGAACACAGAGAGATGTTTTTCCCCGAGCCACCATACCTATATGGTTTATGATGGACCAAAAGCAGAAAAATGACCAAGGAAGAACATGTGTCCGGACCATGAAAGGCTAGCACTACAGACTTGTTTTGAATCCGTACGTCCTCTCCCTGATCCCTATATCTGGAATAAGCATACACAGGCCAGAATTTACTTAAGGTCCATCCAAGAGTCGTTGCTGTCGCTGTATCCTTGAGGCGACATTAAGTGACTGCTTTGGCCCTGCTCGTGTGAAATTGGACTTATCTCTCTTTACCTGTCATTTCCATTTCTATTACTTTGTGTTTCCGATCCCCCAATGTGGGTAGACAAAACTGAGATGTCGGCGCTCCTCTTTGATTATATCAGAGCCCTGAGCCAATGTTCGCCGACAAACAATTTTACCAGAAAATGAAAGTGTTGCAATGCAATTACCTAACCCCCCCCCCCCCCCCACACACACACACACACACCACACACACATTCAAAGTGATTGTATGTCTAGGTTTTAATGGCTTCAGAAAATAACAAAATCTAGCCCCTCTTTGTGGACATCACAGTGTGTGCAGCATGTATCAAGAAATGTACACATATTTAGATTGTGTTTGTTAAAGACTGGCGATGTCTTCACAGCAAAAGGTGGCATTTTTACTCGTACTCTTCAGAGTGAAAGTGAACTGATACAATCTACTCTCTCCACCTTCATTCATCTTTCGAACGGTGGACCCATTGTGTTCCTTTGAGATAGTTGCTATAGCAGCAGCAGCTGACCATGCGGGCCTCTACAGGACAGGGACGGAAACAGAACAGAACACCAACAGCTCTGAGAAGCAAGCAAAGATGGGAATTTACTCTGTCCAAGGAGCAAAGATGGGCATTTACTCAGTCCAAGGGGCAAAGATAGGCATTTACTCAGTCCAAGGGGCAAAAGAACAGCCTTATCTTGATGATGTTGTAGTAAATATGGTCTGGCGGCAACGAGGGAACGTGAAGCTGCCTGTTAGGCTAACTTCTCTCTAAAGCATTGTTTCACAGAATCAGTCCTCATAGGCCAACACTAAAACCTTCACTGTGTAGTACCGCACTATGAGACGCCAATAGCAAAGGATAGAGAAAGAGAAAGAAAAAGCATGAGAGAGGATAAAGTTCTCCCGTTTTTCCCTCTTTCCATGACATCATTTTTGAAAATGTGAAGCTAAATGCAGCGCACTGAAGCGTTTCCTGCCCCTCCTGTCAACCGGAGGAACTCCAGGCCCAGGGATACTTCAGCAGGCGTCTAAATGTCACACACCCAGGGCTGCACTGACCGCTGGCATGGCCCCCGTCCTGAGCGGGGACTGGAGCCCATTACGGGGGGCAACAAAAAGCTGATTTATACACGCAAAACCAGACCACAGAAAGGCACTATTTCGCTGGCGTGTTTTTGAGCTTGAACTCGCCAAGCTTGAACTCGCACAAGAGCACCTCTTGAGGACATATTTTACGACTCGTTTTACCTTCGGACTGATGCTCTGCAGATTCGCAGGGATGTGTATTTTTATCGGAATATTAGGACTTTCCATTCTCTTGTTTTACGCTCGGGTTTATGCCATGAATTAAGCATTTTGGAGGTTATTTGCTTCCAACCAGTCCTGCTATAAAACAAGATATGTTATGGCGTGTTATCAGGCTCGAATTATGCACTTTGCAGAATTTCTAATAAAAGCAAAGAGTTGTTTTGTGAGATGTTAGACACTGGAGAGTAAAATAACCTTTTCATCTTTTTTAAATTAATAAATTTTTTGCCTGCACATCATTTTTTTCATCATTCAAAATGTAATTTGTGTTCTGTTGTCTGATGTCATCGTTGCCTCACCGTATGCATCACGTGTAGGAGTGAGAGTGAGTGCGCTGTATTATCAGGAGTGATGTTCTATGCAGCTCCCATGGCCCCTTGACTCATGCCTCCCCCCCGCGCCCCCTAGACCCCCCCCCCCCCCCCGCGCCTTCCGTCCGTCCACCCCGGGGGCTTGCCAGTGCTCCGTCCTAATAGAATGTCGACAGGATAATTAGCAGCATGTTAGCATTAATGTGCTAATTAGGCGTGTGTGCTGCATTTCTGCCATTGCCACAGCGGACCCGCTCTTGCTCTCTGGCGTGCCTCTATTTGCATACAAACAGGCGGCACACTGTTTTGATTCAGACGGCTGACTCGGGGGGGGGGGTCTCAGCGTTGCGTTTGTTGTGGAAATGCTTGTCATGTCAGAACGTCGAGCAAAACAGAAAATAATGTCGGCCAATTGCAGGCTTCATTAATTTGATTGTGATCTAATGAAACAAGGCCAAGTTTTTTTGAGAGAGAGAGAGAGAGACAGAGAGAGAGAGAAGGTGTGTGTGTTTGTATGTGTGTGTGTGTGTGTGTGTGTGTGTGTGTGTTTGTGTGTGTGTGTGTGTGAAGATTCTGCCTTTGTATCGTAATGTTATTTGGCTCCACAGCTTATTTTGGAAAATTTGATCAAGGACAGAGTTTTTTTTTAATCAACAGATCAGCTCAACTGTTTTATTATTTGTCAGTGGGTTGTGCCGTGCCAAGATCCTCATGTAATCTGAACTTATTATGACTTTTCTCTCACTTCCAATGGCCTGAGAAGTCAAAGTAATGCCTTTGGGGAAGCAACCAATAAAGGACATCGCGGTTCTCTTGAGAACTGCTGGAAAAATGCACGGTAAAGCAATCTTAATGACTTCCAAATATAGCTGTTGATTCTGGGCACTTTGGCCAGTAGTAATAGAGCAGTGAATCCGGAGAGATGGAGAGAGACAGAGATGGAGAGAGAGAGAGAGATGGAGAGAGAAAGAGATGGAGAGAGAGAGATGGAGAGACAGAGATGGAGAGACAGAGAGAGATGGAGAGAGAAAGAGAGATGGTCTTGGCTGAGACTGGACATCCTCCACGGGGACAGACAGCTTTCCAAGGAAATACATTGTCCGGATTTGTTATTGGAAACGGAGACTTCAAATAGGACTAACATAGGCCAGTCTGTCTCCCCTGAATGCCCGGCATGATTGCAGGGAGACATTTCTGGCAGTGTAATGAAATGGCACCTGACGCGGGGTTATATTAGGGCCTGATTTGGCACTAGGCCCCTCTCTGTGGAGAGGCTCAAGATCACAGCTGCGTTGTTGAAAGGTTTTTGGGGCAAGCATTCCTCTTCTCTCTTTTTTTTTAATTGTGCCGCTGCACAATAGAGTGTCATTGTCCTCAGTTAACCTTCGGTCAAGAAACTGATAATCTTAACCATAAAAGATCATAACATTGGCAAAAATAGAATAATATATATATATATAATTAGATTAGATGTACAGATGAAAGCAAACCTACTTAATAACAGACCACAAATCTGAGGAACGGCAGAGAATTCACCCAGCTCTTGGTTCAATTCCCCAGCTGCTGTCTACAACATGAGCGGTACAGAAAAGTTTCTTAAATCTCTACATAGTTTATTTTGATAGTGGCTGCATTTTTAAATGTTACTTTATTTAAAAATAAAGAATTGATGTTAGTTACTAAGGTCTGCCTGACAGCTACTGGTACTTGGTCTGCTATAGGTGATGCAGCATCCTTCTTCTCTATGTCTTTGTAATCGTTTTTTTTCCCTTTCCTGGCTGGATTCATAGCTGATGAATCACTTGTTCAGTTCCCAGGAACATAATTTCCATATCCTGGGACAGGACAGAAGCAATCAGAGTTTATTTCCCAACACTGTGTACATGCTGTAAATGACCCAGGGCAGGCTCACTTTTCACATTCCTTCTGTTGATTACCCTGTCACTGTAAGCAGATCTCACATAGCGTTAAGCCCACTGTTGAAAATCAGTCAGTGATGGAGGACTCGGGGCGATGAGACGCCTACGAAATAACACCTCCAAAAGATGGAGCATTACACATTTCATCAAAGTTGTGCGCTGCCCGTCGAGCTTTTCAAAGGGTCTCTGCTTTTTGACTTAAAAGCTTGAGTAAGTCATTATTTTTGCCACTGCCAATACATATTTTCCACCCTTTGATGTGGGAAACAGCATAGAGAAGTGTTCTTTACAAGCTCCTTTCTGGACACAATGCCGTTGTAACACTGCAAAGCCAAGGAGAACTCGGCAAGCCCGTTCTGCGTAAACACTTGTTTCTTGTCCCCCACCCCATTCCCAGATGGCCCAGATGAGAGTGGGCTCTGTGCTCACAAACAGCACAACGGACTTGGTGTGGTGGAGTCTGATTTTGGTCGATTCCATATTTGGACACTGTTGTTTCTTGTCTTCTCTCTCCCCACCGTGTGTGTGTGTGTGTGTGTGTGTGTGTGTGCGTCTCTTTCTTGAGCCTTTTATTTTTATTTTTTTTCTGTGAGTGTTTTCACGGGCAACTGAATCCTAACCAGGCTTGCAGGAGTAGCGAAAGATGTTTTTCTTTTTATTTCTGTATGTTTGTTATTGCACGTCAATAGTTTTCGATAGTTGGTTTTACAGGGAGAAAAAATGGAAATTAAAAGCGTTTGGTTAAAACAGGGTTCAAGTTACCTATTAAGACGTCTGCAAGGAGATTGAAATCCTCCAACTTGCGTCAAAGGCACCGCAGGGGAATGCAAGTTGAGGTGGAGTGTTCTGTATCAGCAGTAAGCACCTGATTCACCCCTTAACGAGGGGGGATTTTTGGAATGCGCCCTTCTGCCAAGACACATTAGGTCGACTGAGGAGGTTTAGAGACAACTGACAAAGTCTTGACATGCATCATTGGTAATGCGGCCTTTATTGCCGTGTTTGTCCATATTAAATTATACTTTGTCACAAAGTTGTACTTCTTGCCGAGGTCATAAATCGTGTTTTGGGTCCCACAAGATCATAACCTCATGCTGAGAGTAATACAAGCTGTTGGCTCGAAGCATGATTGAAAGTGACATTAACATGCTTTGCTTAAAACACTGCTCGTGCTGAGTGTGCGATTCGGCAGAGAGCACACATTAATGCGCCCTTATGGTCTGGTTCATGGCACGCACACACGCACACATACATACACTGGGGGCCTGTGATGGCAAATCGCATGAGTCATTTGGGGGGGGGGGGGGGGGGGGGGGTTCCGCTGTACCTCACCTCTCTTGGGATGACCGTCAGTCGTTTGGGGAAAAGGAATTCGGGTGGGCAGGCAGTCGGGTGGTTCACCTCTGGCCCCACTGTCTGTTCTGTGGTGTGAGCCTGTTTACCGGCTGACCGTCCAGCAAGGGTGAGAGCGAGTGCTTCTCCACCTCAGCGTGAATCAAAATCTCCTGTTGATTAAAGGACCCACCCCTGCCCAAATAACTCCACCCCCCCCCCCCCACACACACACACACCTCATGCTCCTACCCCCTTCACCTCGAAGCCACCCTCCCATCCCACACCGTCTACCCAAGTACTCCTGCTGCCAAGATCTCAGCGGTGACTAGCCGTGTCCACACATCATTGGTGCTGTATGAAAGCCAGATTGTGAAATAATTACCATCTCCTGACGCAGGGCCAGCCTCCCCGACCAGCCCCTATCCATCTTCATTAATCCATGCACACACTATTTGCCTAACAACCCTCTGGAAAAAGAAAGTGTGTGTGTGTGTGTGTGTGTGTGTGTGTGTGTGTGTCTTTGTGTGTGTGTGTGTGTGTGTTGTGTGTGTGTGTGTGTGTTGTGTGTGTGTCTAAAAAAGGGGCAGGGACAGGGCTGGTCACACACACACACACAATTACTTATTGGGTGCAGAGAAAAGTTTTTTTTTAATTATTTTTTTTGCTGTGCTTTGTAATATGTGCGTGTGATGATGGAGGGAGTGAATGCACGAGAGAGTGAGATAGAGAAAGGGAAGGAGGGAAGGGAGGAGGGAGATTGGGACGCGCTGCTCTGCCTGAGCTGGATCACCACGAGGCTGCTGCTGCCGCTGCTGCTGGTCTCTCTCTCTATTTTTTCCTCTTTCTCTCTCTTGTCTCTTTCTCTTTTCTCTCTTTCTGCTCTCTCTCTTTCTCTCTCTGTCTCTCTCTCTTTGTCTCTTCTCTTTCTCTCAACGGACAGCACAGAGTTCACCCCAGCAGGAGAGTGGCTCTGTTAGAGCATGTGTGTGAGTGTATGTGTGTGTGGACATGCGCGCATGCTCCGGTGCTTGTTTGCGTGAGTGAGTGAGAGAGAGAGTGTGTGTGTGTGTGTGTGTGTGTGTGGAGCCCCCCCCCCCCTTGTTCTCTCCTCTCTTCTTCTCTTTTCCTCCCTTTCCCTGTGGAGCAGCTCTCCTCTATCTGCCTTTCTCGCTCTCTTTCTCACTTTCTCTTCCCTCTCTTCCCAGCTCTCCCCCTACCCTCTCCCTTTCTCTCTCCCTCCCTCCCTCCCTCCCTCCCTCTCTCGATCCCTCTCTCACTTTCCCTGTGGAGCCGCGCTACTCTGTGGCCTCTATGGCCTTTTCCACTGGCCTGTGAGTGAGGAGAAAGGGAAAGAGAGACAGCGAGAGAGAGAGAGAGAGAGAGAGAGAGAAAGAGAGAGAGAGTAACATAGAGAAGGGGAGAGGGAGAGAGGGAGTAAGAGAGAGAGAAAGAGCGGGGGAGAGGCAGAACTAAACTCCGCACACATTGCAATGTAAGGAGCAGCTGGGGACACCCATCCAGAGAGCCCTGCGCCCGAGCAGCCTCCGTCTGTGGCCTCCCCCCCCCTGCCCTTTAAATGGACGAGTATGTCACTATCAAGAGGAAGCTGCTCCACAGACCCATATTCAGGTAAGAGCTACGGAACCAGAGCCAAAATGGACGCCGGCACTCTTCAGCGTGCCTGGCTTTGATTTGCTGTTTTGCCATTGCCTTGCTTTACCTTTGTCTCACCTGTGAGGGAGCATGTTTTGGAGGGACTCCTGCAGGATCGGGCCCAAGGTGGAGGTGTAGAGCCTTGTGTCTGTCTGCGATGGATGTGTCCTTTGGCTGTCCCCGTGTGTGTGTGTTTTTGTCTTACCTGTGCGTGTGTGCATCACTCCTGATGCCACCGGACACCTGTGTGTTCAGGACTGTTTACACAAGCAGGGCGCCCGTCACCTGTGTGTTCAGGACTGTTTACACAAGCAGGGCGCCCGGCACCTGTGTGTTCAGGACTGTTCACACAAGCAGGGCGCCCGGCACGTGTGCTTTTGCTTCCTTTTCTTTTTGCCGTGATTTTAGACAGCTGGATGACATGTGGGGATGAATGTGAACTTCCCGGACTGCATTCTTTCTCTCTCTCTCTCTCTCTCTCTCTCTCTCTATCTCTTTCTCTGTCCTCTCTCTCTCCGCTATCAGATGCATTGAGTTTCAGCGGCATGGAAGCCAGGCATGGAGTGGAGAGCCGTTAGATGAAACACTCGGCGTCTGTTGTGGTTACAGCGTCATTACGGGCAGAACATTGTGCTATGGTTCATTGCCCCGGCCCATTATTTCAGGCAGGTTTCGGGGAAAAAAGTGGCAACTGGTGCAGGGAAACAGCTGTGCAACAGGTACTTTGGAGTTGTCGCCACTAACTTGGTCTCATAAACTTCCTCTGTAAAGTGTATGTGTGTGTGTGTGTGTGGTGGTTGAGGGGGTTGTTTATCTTGGAGTTCACACTTGCTGTCGAGAGTATGATATCTTCCAGAGAGGGTTTGACAAGTGCGTAATTGATGGCCTGTAAGGCCACTGGGAGATACCCATCCACTTTCAGGCTCTGGGTGGTATTCTGCTTGTTTGTTGTTTTGTTGACTCAAGTGCTGTCCTCTGTCCCCATCTTGTTTCGGAAAGGGACCGCTTCCCCTTGATCTGCCTTGTAGGGGTCCAGGGGGTGTCCTGTCCCCCAGATGCCCTGCAAAACACTCTTATGCCCCTCGTAACTCCCCTCCTCCAACTGCCTTTCCCCTAGACGGGCTTTGATATTTGCCTGCTGGGAGGACTTCATGGGAAGAGCGGATTTCTGGCAGGAGCTTTGCGAGGCTCTGGACTATGAGAAGGAAATGAGGCGCTGGCTATCTTTTGTTTATAGCCAGTGACATCTCAGGCTGCACTTAAAATCCCATCGGATAGAGCGACATGACATCTGCAGTGGATCACGAATAGCAGCCTGATAAATACCTCTTGACGTTTACAGCAAGACACGAGGGACCCAAATTCATGAGCGGACAAGGTTTTTTGTCCCCACCGTCCACTCCCAGCCCCAGCCCCACTCCCTACCCCCAAAACAGACTCCCAGAGTTGACCGAGTGGATCTGGACTGGTTTGGCGAAGAGGTTGAAAAGTTACTGTGCGTTCCTGGGGACTACAGCTAATTCACCAAGGTAGAACAAATATTGCAGATCAGATTGCAGCTTCACAGACAATCTCAGCGGCGACCTGGAAAAAAACAATGGTCCTCTGCACACATTCTTCTGGCCTGAGATCTTGTTCGTTTGAGTTTATTATGAAAGTATAAAAGTATAAACTCAAAGACTCAAAGAAATCAGATTAAATCCTTACAGTCTCGGTTCGTCAGCTTGTTATTTAGATTGTGAGAAGAAGAAAAATATGGAGGTAAAGGGGGGAAGGGTACAGAGTTCCTCAAGTGCACATGTTTGCCCCTGTATGGTCGAAAAGAGACGTAGCGGCGTGTTCCAAATGCGGATTATCACGCTTTATTCCCATTCTTAAATTTGCACACATAAGACATGTCTGCCTTTCAAGTGGGTAACAGAAAGCAGCTGCAAAATCGACCACACTGGCCTATCCTTGACTGTAAGGCTTCTGTCGGAAACTCACTCTTTTATTGAACATTCTTCTGAAGTCGGTTGGTTAAAGACTTCCATTAACGTGTGCACCCTTTGCAGGTGTAAAGTAAGTTGTTGCAACAGACAGCGGCATTCAGAATAGTCAGTAAATCAGCTCCATTTGTTATCTTAGGGATGTTACGTGTATCGTCTTTAGAAAATTGATCTTCGCTTATCTGAGACATTAACTGAGACATTGAAGGGTCTGACACAGGCAACTGCATCAAATGTGATCTCTTCAGCTTTCCCATTCTCGGCACATAGCAAAGTTAATTGAAATGTTTCAGAAAAGAAAGTTCTGTAGCAATTGCACATCATTCATTCATTCTAAAGAAAAGCACTTTCCCATGTATTTAGCTCTATCACTCTCCCATTCTCTGAAGTAATACTTTCTTTTTAATTTATAATCCAAAAAAACTGACAGGGTAAATAGTAAGTGCCACAGAGCATAAAGCAGAAGATGGATTCATTTAGGTCGACACTGTGTGTCATTAGCACTGAGTGGCACTCTAGCTAACTCTAACTCTAGTTTGGCTTCAGTTAGCCCCCATCTCACTCCGCACACCATCCATCATACCAGCGATGCGTGCCAGCCGTAATCTCAGTCCGCTCGCTCTGCTTGGACCCCGAAAGCTGCACTGTGACCACCACAATTAAGGGATCCGTCTGGTGTTTGCTGCCACAGTGTAAATCAAAACAGCTATCAGGGCAAAAAAAAAAAAACCCGAAAACGTCCACTGCCCCCACAGCAAAAGTAAGGCTCCTCTAGCAAAGACAGTGTGTACAGCTAAGTAATCCACCCCAGCACTGAAAAGTGAGATTATGACCATACTCCCATTTATTTCCAAAACAGTGCAGAGAGTATCATGTGTTGTGCATATGACAATGTCAATCTGAAAAAGCGTTGGCCTTGTGAAGTGTTTGCGGTCAAGTGTTTGTCAAACGAGGAAAGATATGCACGCATGTTTTTGGGTGAGACGTCAGAAAGTGTTTGCAGAGAAATGAGAAGCCAAGCTTGTCGTCCTTACCCTTAAATATTTTCACACTTGACCTTTTGGGGGATGAAAATGTAGAGTGAGGCATGCTAACCTTCTAAAGTTCTTTATGTTACTCAGTCAGGAATGTTTATACAGTACTGTAGTTGCTCTGAAATACAGTACAAATCCTGTTGCATCTTTTAGTGGAAGCTGACATGGAAGTTGAACTGTACGTTTAGATCCCAGGGCTGTAGTAGTAGGTGTATGGGTCGGCCTAAGTGTTGGGGGGGCCTGGACCCAAAGCCAAGGGGGGGTTGAATCCTTTGGGGGCTTGTGTGGGAAAACATGCCTTGTGTTCAGGGAGAAGGAGGTTCACCCCACTGCAACCGAGTGTTGTTGTTGGGCCGTTGAGTTCAAAGACCTCATCCCCACAAATGGCCCTTGGAGCCTGCCTGTCTGTCAGAGCCTCCATCTCCCTCACCTCTCTCTGTCCCTCGACCATCTTTAAACTTTACAATCCTAAAGTGTCAATACACACAATGTATTGCATAAAATTACATAACAATGCCAAAGTATTTTTTAAAACGGATTGGATGGTCAAAAAATATATCGCTTCCAAACTTTTGAGTTTGAAACAATCTGTACCCAACCTCTCATAACACAGGAGTGCATTTCTTATTGTAAATAGATATGATGTTACATATAATATACATCATACATTCAACTTAAACACGATTATTTAAACCATGAACTACAAGGGGATTTTTTTGCATGGCTAGTAAACATTATGTGAACTCAGGAACAGTGTGAGCCATCCCTATCTGTGCAGATATGAATTATGTTAGGAGGTGCGAATGGCATCTTTCAGTGTAAGAGTTCTCAGACACCTATATTTCACAGCTCTGGCAGTGTGACTGTGGTTAAAACCGCTAGTTTATGCATTTTCCACCAGTTAAGGTCACAGGGACAAGACCCTCTCCAACTGGTAAAAGTTTGGATTTTAAAGGTCAACATTTTGTTTAATAATATAATTTCATAGTGTTTCCCTTCATTAACCACCACCATTAACCATTAAATCCTGCATATGGTAATTTATATGATTCTGATGTCAAGGTTGTGACATTTAACTTCCATCCTAATGGGGATTAGCTCATGCAAAAGATTGTTTTTTGCAAAAGATGCAAAACAGCTTCATATGCCAGAATGCTTGACATTCTGCAGAGGGAGACCTGCAACTGAAGAATCAGTGCTGATTAGGGGCTTAGATGGCGGTGACACCAGGGTAGGAATTTCACGGCGGCCATGGCCGTCGTAGCCCCTTGCATTGGCCGTGATGCCCCTTTGAAAATCAGAGGTTTACAGGCCACGGTGGCCTTGGTGCCCCATTCTTTCAATATTCTGCTTTGCGTCCTACTAATAGCGATTTTTAGTTAGCCTGTGGCCTGTCAAAATAATCTTAGCATTCACAGCGCAAATTAATTTAGTATTTTACGCAGTGGAGAAAGTGACAGCGCAAGAAAGGAAGTGCGTCCAAATTCACCCATTCTTCTCAGTTGAACTACTCGCGAAGTAGCCTATTCATCACACAGACATCACAAGTATCACATGAAAGAGCTTTTTCTCAGCTTTTAAACACGTTAGCCGATAATTGCTGTGTTGAACGGTTCGCGAGAAAAGTAAATATAATTAAATTTAATCATACATTCTACTGAAAGTTTTGCGTCCCATGATCTCCCTACCCATTCATCTCGGTGGAATACTTCACGAACCCTTCTTTTAACACATGACAAACCATTTATCAGAATAAACAGCAGACCTTACCGAACACAAAAGTGTAAAGCAGTCCCCTGTACATTTAGCCGTTCCAGAGTTATCTTGTTTTGAATTTGCAGTAAATTTCGACATGCATGGATGTCTCCAAATTTGGGCTTTACGTTTTACAATGTGTTTAAATTGTTCCACATGATTTCTTAACGGGCCAAATACAAAATAAATGTTACAAATATCGCCTATATATTGGTAAATCATAGGACAGCTGACTAAGAGTTTGTGAAAGGCTATTTGAGTTTCTTAAAGCTGAGATGTGCTTAAATTGTTCAATACATGATTTCATGATTTCATGATTTCATAACAGGCCAAATATAAAATAAATGTTATATATAGCCTAGATATCTGTAAATATTAGATGATCAGATGATTTACAGTTCTATGTAATATGTCATGTTTCATGTTTTTGTAATGTTTCATACAGTGATGCAGGTCTACTGCAGTGAATAGGCTAAATACAACTTTGATCATTTTTATAGCCTACTACTGTAACCTGGATTACAGATTACCTGACCGAGCGACCACAGTTCGTCAGACTGAAGGACTGTCTCTCTGACACTGTGATCTGCAGCACCGGAGCGCCACAGGGAACTGTGCTCTCTCCAGTCCTGTTCACCCTGTACACATCTGGTTCTGCTACAACACAGAGTCATGCCACATGCAGAAGTTTTCTGATGATACTGCAATTGTGGGGTGTATCAGGAACGGGCAGGAGGAGGAGTACAGGAGCCTGGTCGAGGACTTTGTGCAATGGTGCAAACTCAATCATCTTCAACTTAACACGTCAAAGACCAAGGAGATGGTGGTGGATTTCCGCAGGTCTAAGCCCACTCTGCTACCAGTCCACATTGATGGGGTCAATGTGGAGGTGGTTAGCACCTACAAATATCTGGGTCTCCACCTGGACAATAAACTGGACAGGTCAGCCAACACTGATGCACTCTACAAGAAAGGGCAGAGCAGGCTGTACTTCCTGAGGAGGCTGCGGTCCTTCAATGTGTGCAGTAAGCTCCTCAGGATGTTCTACCAGTCTGTTGTTGCCAGTGTCCTCTTCTATGCAGTGGTGTGTTGGGGAGGAAGCACAAGGAAGAAGGATGCGGGGCGAATTGACAGGCTGGTAAGGAAAGCTGGCTCTGTAGTGGGAGCTGAACTGGAGTGCATCACTTCACTATCTGACAAAAGGACCCTGAACAAACTGATCAACATCTTGGACAATGAGTGTCACCCACTCCACAGCACCATTGTTAAGCAGAAGAGCCTAATCAGCTGGAGACTTCGGTCACTGCCTTGCACAACGGACAGACTGAGAAAGTCATTTGTCCCCAGGGCCATTGAACTGTTTAATGCCTCACTTAAGGGAAGAGGAGAGATAGACTTCTCTGCATAGTCTGTCTGCCTCTTCACCCCCTCCATGTTTGGTACTGTCTGTCCACTAGCCACTTGTATCACTGTCTTTATGCCTCACTGTTTGCGTGCTATTAGCACATTAGCACATATGCATAACCCCCCCCCCCCCCTCCATGCCACAGCCGAACTGTGGCCACACTTATACATTTTCTTAAATAGTTAAATATATAGATATATAGATTTTACCTTACTTTACTTCTGCACTGCTGCACTGTTGGACTTACTCATTTGCACTATCACCATGACCACTACCACTATCACCATTGCACTACCACCATGACACTCATTCGCACAGAGCACCTTAGAGCACCTTACCATATCTTACTATGCACAGAGAATCACAGGCTCAGTCATTGCAAGCGCCTCTGATTGATTAATCACCACTATGTGGATACTGTTTCTAGAATGACTTAGATTAACTGTTAGTTAGTATAATTTGTATTCTTGTAATTTGTATTTTAGTATATTTTTATATATTGCATTAAGTGTTAGTT
>NW_027468718.1:40993771-41001271 GCF_046254945.1 Alosa pseudoharengus
GTGTGTGTGTGTGTGTGTGTGTGTGTGTGTGTGTGTATGTGTGTGTGTGTGTGTGTGTGTGTATGTGTGTGTGTGTGTGTATGTGTGTGTGTTCGTGTTTGAACTGGAACACGTCATGAGAGAGTGTTCCAGATGTCAGGCTCCAAATGTTAAACACCAGCGCTTCAGCCTCTGGGTGAACCCTGATAGGATACTCGGGGCCATTACAGAACAATCTCCCTCCTGCAAGCCCAGTGCACTGAGAGACGGAGACACACTCCTCAAGGACACACACAGGATCCCAGTACAGCGTCACTCACACAGTTTACAGGCACACTGTGTCAGGATGGACCGTGCATGTTTTTTTTTTCGAAAGAGAAAGAGGAGGATGGGAAAGAGAGAGGAGAGGGAGAGAGATAGAGAGAGAGAGATGCAAGTAGGAAGACAGGCAATCCCAAAGCAGTGTCACTCGCAGAATATACAGGCACTCTTAGTGTGTGCCATATGGGAAAGAGATAGAGGAATGGAGAGAGAAAAATAGAGCGATAGACAGACAGAGAGTGGGATCAGACAGAGTGAGAGTTTCCACTGTTTCCTCCCACCCCACAGGCCTCTGCAGTCTTTTTCCCTCCAAAAGACCTCTCTTTCCCACAGCAAAAGGCAGTGGTCCTAATGTGTGTAATTATCACATTATTGTAAATGGCCTCTGACAGCAAGCCATATGAAATCATTTGCTGTGTGCTATCATGCTGGAGAGCCACCCTTTCCTCTCCTCTCCTCCTCTCCTCTCCTCTCTTCTCCTTTCCTGTCCTCTCCTGTCCTCTCCTCCTCTCCTCTCCTCTCCTCCTCTCCTCTCCTCTCTTCTCCTTTCCTGTCCTCTCCTGTCCTCTCCTCCTCTCCTCTCCTCTCCTCCTCTCCTCTCCTCTCTTCTCCTTTCCTGTCCTCTCCTGTCCTCTCCTCCTCTCCTCTCCTCTCCTCCTCTCCTCTCCTCTCTTCTCCTTTCCTCTCCTCTCCTCCTCTCCTCCTCTCCTCTCTTCTGCTCTCCTCCTCTCCTCCTCTCCTCCTCTCCTCCTCTCCTCTCTCCTCCTCCTCTCCTCTCCTCCTCCTCTCCTCTCCTCTCTCCTCCTCTCCTCCTCTCCTCCTCTCCTCCTCTCCTGTCCTCTCCTCCTCTCCTCTCTTCTCCTCTCCTCCTCTCCTCTCTTCTCCTCTCCTCTTCTCATCTCGGCACAGCATTTCACAGGCCCTCAGTGTAATAGCACACATTCTGGCAGGTGTGCCTGCTCTGTGCAGGGTGGGACAGAAAAAGGGATGGCATGGGAGAGATAGATGGAGGAAGGGAAGGAGAGAGGGAGCAGAATTGGATTGGGAAAAGGGGAGAAGGGCAGAGAGAGAGAGAGAACGAGAGAGAAATGTAGACAGGCAGGCTAAATTTTGAGAATGAAACATTTAAGAGAGAGTCAAAAAGGAGACAGTGGGAGAAGGAGAGAGGGATGATAAATCATCCGTTATAAAACTGCCTCTACACCCCCCTCTCTCTCTCACACACACACACACCACACACACACTCACACACACACACACACACACACACATACAGTACACACACACACACACACTCTCACACATACACACACACACACACACACACTCCTTCGCAAAGTCTTCAAGTCTTCCTCACAGAACTCCACAGGCCAGTGTGTCATCAGCAAACGCAAGGGGTGGGGGAGGGGGTTTCACAGTGTTTCCATCCAGGATCTTATCAACCCCGTGACCTTTTCCTCCATCGCTCCCCAGGCCGCGCCCCCAATGGCTTTCATCTGTCACGCCCGCCACCCTACACACACCAGGTAAAAATAGGCTCTGAGAGATGGATGTGGGTCAGTGGTGACATAGTGACTCGCGGCTCACTCATGTGTGGCTCCATTGTCTCGTGAGCGGTTCGGTGACAGTGACATCGAGCATGCCTGTTAATGTGTAACGTTAGTGTGTGAAAACACCGCAGACTTTCTTGGAGTTGTTTTTTTGTTTTGTTTGGTAGGTGCACTTGCATAGTCCGTGGGAGGATTAAGCGAACAGACGGCATGGCGAATCCTCAGAGGGGTTTGGTGTGTGTGTGTGTGTGTGTGTGTGTGTGTGTCTGTCTGTGTGTGTGTGTGTGTGCGTGTGTGTAGGGGGAATGGGTGGGGGTAAAGCACATAATGAACCAAGGTACATGACTCGTGCATCATCGAAAATCTGGCCACGTACACAAATATTAACTTTCACTGACGTAGGGCACACACACACACACACACACACACTCACTTTGACCTTTTCCGGCACTGTGACCCCATATGTCAGTATAACTCAGTCCAAGGTCAGCCTCATACACACAGGCAATGGTGACGCTTGAGTCATAACACCAATTTATAAACATGACCTCTGTAATAATACTTCCCTTATGTATTGTGAGAGATGTCTTTGAATGCTACTTAAAGGAATGTGCTTTGTTTTCCTTTTTGTCATTGTTTTTCTCTTTCCTTTTCCCCCCGGTCTTGTTGTTTTTAACCAAAGAGCATACAGAATTGGTATCACTACATCACAGGCTTGCAGACGTCTGCCGTCATCATTTGTGCTCGTGCCTTTGTAGTGTTCTTCGAGCGCAGCTCTCTTGTTCTCGCTCTCGTTCTTGTTTGTCGGTCCTCTTCGCTTGTTTTCCTCCTGGCTCGACGCTAAGCTCCCCTGTGGCTCCGAGCCTCTGACAGTTTGTGTTTGGGCGTAAGTGCTATCAGCGAGCCACATGTCTGCTGCTCAGCCGCCCCACAGAAGGCACCAGTTACACCCTGTTGCTATGGAACTGACGGAACATATTATTACATGGTTCTGCCTGTGTGTGTTTGTGTGTGTTTTTTTTATTGTTCCGCTTGTTTTTTTTTATAAACTTGGGTTGATGCAGCCTAATTTTGTGGAACACTGCAGATTGTGGTTGGGCAAAGTCCCCAGCGCAATCCTAAAAATTAAAGGTGATAGGGTTTTTTTTCTGTTGCTGCCCCTCATCTCTGGAATAATCTCCCTAGAGAAATTAAGTCCTGCCCCACTATCAGTAGCTTTAAATCTAATTTAAAGACCCATCTGTTTTCTTTGGTCTTTAATGTCCATTAATTTTCCCCATATTTGTTTATTTAATTTTATTTCTATTTATTTTCAGCATTTTATCAACTGCCTCCTTAAACTTCACTCTTTCCAATTTGTATTTTATTTCTGTGAGCACCTTGGGTCAATTATATTGCATTTACACTAAATCTTTGCTTGTCACACAATTTTCTAAACATGTCCTCTAAACATCATAACCCGACACCAAATCTGCAAAACCATACACTAATTCTCAGTGTTTGACTCAGTTTTCAATTGACTAAAACACATTTTGCAAAACACCACACACAATTTTCTACCTAACACACAAAAATCCAACAGGAAGTAACTTGATTTCGTTCTTCAAACACAACCCATCAAAATGCTACACTAAATCACCAGTGCTTCACTCTTTCTCTTCACATGTGCAAACACTCTTTACTTTACTGAACACCATCCAATCATTGCCTTAGTATAGGTCTATGAATAGATATACTCTCTATATACCTGTAGGTATAGACCCTTTCAATCTGCTCCTAGAGGATTTCCGGTTGAAATATTCAGAACCAATGCAGATACTTTGAAAATTACAGTAATCAGACTTTAGCTTACAGTAATGTTCTACAAAAAGTTGACTTTATGTAAAATTTGTCTTTTTACTCTATTTTTGTTTGTCCCCATGTTACAGTATACCATTAGCTCAATACATTTTTCTGTGCCTCCAGAAATGCCTTAGGAACGCTTACTGTAGAATTGTTTGTTTCTGCAGTTGAAAGGGTCTATAGGCCTATGAATACATACTGTACACGACCCCCCCCCCCCCCCCCCACACACACACACACACACACTTGTCTTTAGAAAAAAACAAAATCAGTGTTTTCAAAACTCCATGTACATCTGGTGGTCACTTATTCTTCTTTGCTTTTTTTCTTGTTTGCTGTAAAATACTGTATTCACAACGGCAAATTATTTGGGAAAAATCACTATTTTTGGTTTCAATATTGCTTGCATTTTTACTGTGTATTTCAACTTCTCTTTGTTGATACCGTAACTTTCACTCTTGTATGGAAATACATATAGAAAGCCTAAGACAGAAGAGCTTTAGGTTTTGAGCAACAGTGTGTACATGATGTATCCAAAATGTCATATTATGACAAAAGTGTTTGTAATGTGAGGCGAATGTTTGCTTTAAACATGTGTTTTTGACATTTTGAATGTTGTGTGTCATTTTGCTGGAGATTTGGGGCATTTTGCATTTTGTGTGAGCAGTTGTGGGTTTTGTGTGTGGAGTTTTGAAAAATAGACACAGAGTTTTGAAAACGTGTGTAAACAATTGTAAAAAACTGTAAAAATAGAGAAAATACAGTAATCGGACTTTAGCTTACAGTAATGTTCTACAAAAAGTTGACTTTATGTAAAATTTGTCTTTTTACTCTATTTTTTTTTCTCCCCATGTTACAGTACCATTAGCTCAATACATTTTTCTGTGCCTCCAGAAATGCCTTAGGAACGCTTACTGTAGAATTGTTTGTTTCTGCAGTTGAAAGGGTCTATAGGCCTATGAATACATACTGTACACGACCCCCCCCCCCCCCACCTCCCCCACACACACACACACACACACACACACACACACACACACACACACACACACTTGTCTTTAGAAGAAAAAAAAAATCAGTGTTTTCAAAACTCCATGTACATCTGGTGGTCACTGTATTCTTCTTTGCTTTTTTTCTTGTTTGCTGTAAAATACTGTATTCACAACAGCAAATTATTTGGGAAAAATCACTATTTTTGGTTTCAATATTGCTTGCATTTTTACTGTGTATTTCAACTTCTCTTTGTTGATACCGTAACTTTCACTCTTGTATGGAAATACATATAGAAAGCCTAAGACAGAAGAGCTTTAGGTTTTGAGCAACAGTGTGTACATGATGTATCCAAAATGTCATATTATGACAAAAGTGTTTGTAATGTGGGGCGAATGTTTGCTTTAAACATGTGTTTTTGACATTTTTAATGTTGTGTGTCATTTTGCTGGAGATTTGAGGCATTTTGCATTTTGTGTGAGCAGTTGTGGGTTTTGTGTGTGGAGTTTTGAAAAATAGACACAGAGTTTTGAAAACGTGTGTAAACAATTGTAAAAAACTGTAAGTGTGCTATATAAATAGATGTGACTTAACTTGACTTGGACGGTGATAGTGAGTGGTCAAGTATGTTCTAAGATGAAGTACAGTTCAGGGCTTGTCCCAAACATCCAATCCCCCACCCCTTCCAAATAAAGCCCCAGTACTCATGTAAATTATTGTCAATAATTCAATAAATGTAAAGATTAGAGTTAATATTCATTTAATTTATCTATACAGCACATGCCATAACTCCATAGTCACTTTTGTAGAATCAAGAAAACAGTTTTCTACCTGCAAACTGGTGAGGTACTGTACATTAGGACACATCTAGAGGCTAGACAGTAGACGTGGGATAGGGATCTACAGTCTCCCAGATGCTCCTGAGACCCACATTACTGTAAAGAATGAGGGGACCCCATCTCTCCTCCCGACCTGCTGTTAGAGGGCCTTCGCCTCTGATTGGCTGGGCGGTCAGGGCTGGCGCGGGCAGATGCCACCGGGGCGCCAGCCCCCAGACGAGTGTTTCTGACAGCTCCGCCCACTCAAGACACCTCGTGGGCTTTGTTTTGTGCAGCGTTCATGAATAAGAAACAGAGGTTTGTCCTTGAGAGGGCTGACGGAAACAAAACGCCGTCCTTGCCGAAGTTTAATCGGCACGCCAAGGACACAGTCCTGGCTGCGAAGACGGACTCGGAACTTGTGTGTGTGTTCGTATGCGTGTGTGTGCGTGTGTGTGTGTGTATGTGTGTGCGTGTGTATGTGTGTGCGTGTGTGTGTGCGTGTGTGTGTGTGTGTGTGCGTGTGTGTGTGTGTGTGTGTGTGTGTGTGTGTGTGTGCGTGTGTGTGTGTGTGTGTGTGTGTGTGTGTGAAAGGGAAAGAAATCCTCAAGGAACAAACAAGGAGAAAGCTGTAAAATGTGTTTGTGATGAATGTTTCATAGCCTGCCCAATTAGATTAGGGTGTATCGTACTTTTCCAAATGTGGACATTTTTCCTATCTGCATACACACACACACACACACACACACACACACACACACACACACACACACACACACACACACACACACACACACACACACACACACACACACACACACACACACACACACATACAGTACACACACACACACACACTCTCACACATACACACACACACTTTTCCACACTTCTATACCCACACAGAAACACACACACACACACACACAAAAAGTGAAATTTCTGGGAGATGTAGCTTTAGGTAGGTCATACGCTTATTTCCCCCCATATACACACTATCACACAACTCCTCTAATGTGCTGTTGTTTACAATTGACCATCATCTTACTGTATGGAGTTTGAATATGCATCCCAAAATGGAGACATTTGATTGGATAAAGAGGGATTTATTACAAACTTATCATGACATTATTTATTCAACCCATGTAGCCCTGCATTACCTCTCCTGCTGTTTTGCGTCATACATGGTGGAGCTGACTGTATGTTTGGTATGCTATTACATTGAAATAAATAAGTGTTGAAAGACTGACTATAAACTTTCCCAAAACAACTTGAGTGAGTGTTCAAGATGTGTTGACGCGTGCTTCCTTTACACTAAATACTCATCTTATACTTATCGGCCATGTTTCCTCATTTGAAGGAGGCTATGAGCATTAGATGAATTATATTCGTGTTGACATTTCACATTGGCACTATATTAAGAAGTCTGTTTAGCTCATAGAACGTAATGCTTGATGTGCCGTATCCAAGGAAACCAACCAACATGTAAAAGCTGGCCTAATATAGCACGTGTTGGTTTACCAGATGGGAGGTATCCAGAGCCTCAATTCACCCAACTCCTCTCTCTCTCTCTCTCTCTCTCTCTCTCTCTCTTGTTCTCTCTCTCTCAATTCAAATGTCCTTCATTGGCATGACAATTCATCAAAAGTATTCACAGAAACAGCTTAACTTTTACACTTACAGTAATAAATGCACTAAATATTTTGTAGGTATAAATGCATATTCTTATCTCTCTCTCTCTCTCTCTTTCTCTTAATGTGTTTCTCTCTTACCTTCTATCATTCCCTCTTTTTTCCTCACTCACTATCTCTCTCTCTGTGTCCACAGACTGAGATGCTTGGTGAAGCAGCTGGACAAGGGTGAGGTGAATGTGGTGGACCTGAGGAAAAACATCGAGTATGCAGCCTCTGTCCTGGAAGCCGTGTACATCGACGAGACACGGTGAGCTGCCATTAAGCCGCACGGCGAGTACCCGCACAGCAAGAGGCCACCCGTGCATC
>NW_027468718.1:41003771-41006271 GCF_046254945.1 Alosa pseudoharengus
TCCTTCTCCCATACAGGCGGCTCCTGGACACGGAGGATGAGCTCAGCGACATCCAGGCGGACTCAGTGCCCTTGGAGGTGCGCGACTGGCTGGCGTCCACCTTCACCAGGAAGATGGGCGTGGTGCGGCGGCGTCCCGAGGAGAAGCCGCGGTTCCGCAGCATCGTCCACGCTGTGCAGGCCGGAATCTTTGTGGAGAGGTACCGTCAAAGGGACTAGAGTGTAGAGTGTGCACAGTCAGCGAATGTGTGTTCCTTTGTTCTGTATGTGTCATACAAACTGGATGCCCAAACTTCTAAAGTTTCGATCTATCTATCTATCTATCTATCTATCTATCTATCTATCTATCCGGTAGGCCACGTCTGAAGTGCCCTTGAGCAAGGCACCTAACCCCTCACTGCTCCCCGAGCGCGCTGTTGTTGCAGGCAGCTCACTGCGCCGGGATTAGTGTGTGCTTCACCTCACTGTGTGTTCACTGTGTTCATTAGTGTGTGCAGTGTGTTTCACTCATTCATTCGGATTGGGATAAATGCAGAGACCAAATTTCCCTCACGGGATCAAAAGAGTATATATACTTATACTATACTTATACTTATCTATCTATTGACCTATCTACCTAAGAGCTTGTGAAGAGTTTCTACCAAACCTTGTACATCTAGAGAGAATGACATTGAAGTTTAGAGCACAAAACCAAAGTCATCATCATCAGCCATAACAATACTTTTCCCCTCATCAAGGCTAAATCTCAGATAGCGGTGGTCTAAATGAAATCCCTTTCCCCCTTTAACAATACTGAGGAAAGATAAAGGGCCTCATTATGTGAAGGCTGTCTTTCTGGAATCTGACATTTATTGTTTAAAATGATAATTTGGCTTCTTGTTCTTGCCGGTCCTCCTCGCATGCATTCTCACATCTGAGTAATACTTCACAGTAATAACCCCCCCCCCCCCCACACACACATACACCTCCCCACACACTCAGATGAGCTTAGACCAGTATCCCTCATTTCCATGGCAACTGTTGCCGAATGTCACCGACACCTGTTGCATACCAGCCTCCAGGATGTCGGTGCGTTGCTCATCGCAAATGACATGAGAACACTATGCCTCATATCTTGGTCAGTAACCATTTGTCATTATGTGTTGAGCGTTTATTATGACCACTTAAAGAAGGCTACTCGAATGAATGGCCCCATGTTATTTTTTTTTGATACTGTCGATGATTAATCTTTGCTTAAGATGCGTAACTACACACGTATGAGTCAGTTTTTTCCATGTGATGTACTCAATGAACCGAGAGGGGAAAAAAAGCTTTCATTTTTTCAAGATTATGGTTATGCTTTTCTTCTACCTCTTCTTCTCTCATTGAGTGTGATTAAAAACATTCCCCATTTTGCTGACAGGAGAAGTACGTACTTGGACTGGGAGCCGAGCATAACCCCCCCATCCAGTTCTGTGAAGTGTAGTCAGCCAGATGATTTCCCCCCTTCTACAATAACAGAACGTGGACACTTGAAAGCCCCGAGTGAGCCCGGCTCAGCGTGTCACACCTTGCTTTGTTGCCGCAGCCAAAGATCCAAATACAGTATTCACTCTCTTCTCTCTCTCTCTCTCTCTCTCTCTCTCTCTCTCACTCTTTCTTTCTCTCACTCCTTTATTCCAACGTATTCTGTGCTGCCGCTCTCTCTCTCTCTCGCGTTGACTTTATAACGTGCGGCGGTTCTGGGCAGCTCAAAGCGCTTTTCATGCATAAAGAATGCTCTGCGCCGAAGCCCTCACAGCTTTTTTTCTGTAAATCTTTTTTTTTTTGGTTGGGGTCCTGGGAGGGCGTAAATGAAGGCTTTAGTGATAACAGTTTGAGCTGAAGGGACTCCAGCCTGTCTCCTCCAGCCCCCCTAGAGGGGCCACAGGTTTTATTCTATTGCCGTTTATTGTTTTTCTCTCTCTATTTGGGTTTCCATGGAAAGGTTCTGTGCAGGCGAAACTGCCTGTGACAAGCCATTGCTTTCTGTAACCTTTCAAAGTCTCTGCGGTGTCACCGTAGCTGAACATGACTTTTAAGATTTAAATCTTTTAGTATCTGTAGGAATTCTGATGACGACTGCAAAACACAGAAAGCTTTTGAGAGGACTGCAGTGATGAATATTTGAAAAGACTGCAGTGTTGAATGACATCTGTTTTTACACACTCACTCTCATTATTCCCATATCAGCGAAAGCTTTGTGTTTTCGTAAACAGAATGTACAGAAGAACGTCCAACATGGCCGGACTGACCTACCCACCTGCTGTGATCACGACATTAAAGGTATTGTTTCCATTCGCACCACTGGGACTAGTTGTGAGGTGGCATCTGGACTTTAAGTGGTTGTGCATGGTAACTTTTATAGACATGAGGTTTTTTTTTTTTGTATGCTGTAATTCTAGAAATTATAGTCTTGCTGGAAAAAAGTTCCTCACCCACAAAGGCACCCTACAGGGAAAGAGAGAGAGCTTTTCCCTTGA
>NW_027468718.1:41016271-41061271 GCF_046254945.1 Alosa pseudoharengus
GAAAAAGCCACAGCGTTGGTCATAAACGATGGTGTCAAGACTTCTCATTTTGATGACACTGGCAGTTTCATTGACATATACTTGCTTTTGAGGAATGGACTATCCATTTTGAGCAAGTGACATGCTTTTGAAGGTTATCCACTAGGTTTTGCAGTTTGCACTAATTGTTTTGAGAAATGCACTAACTGCTGTGCAAATGTTAATAGTGATGTGAGAAAAGCACCAAAGCGACTGAGAAAAACTGTAAAATGAGTTGAATATAACAACCTGTGTATGTTTTTAGACCGTATTATGCTTTCAATGCATGTAATATATTTAAGTCAATTTATCAATTAGTTTCCACAAAATTCACCAAAAGACATTATTTAAGGGGTTATTTCCCAATTTTTTCATCACGCGGGAGCATGCCCCCGAACCCCCCTAGCATTTGGGAGGCCCAAAAGTATTTTACCAGTATGTTTTGTGTGCAGCAAATAATTAGCATTTTTGTAAATTGTGACCACCTTTTTTATTTTTGAATGACGAAGTATGTGAGACAGCGTGTACAGTGTGTGTACAACAAGGGACAAGGGTGTGTGTGTGCTTGTACTGTGTATGGTAGTGGGCATATTTGGAAGAAAGTCCAGGGCGTTTTTTTAGTCCCAGTCCATCCCTGTGTGTGTGTGTATGTGTGTGTGTGTGTGTGTGTGTGTGTGTGTGTGTGTGTGTGTGTGTGTGTGTGTGTGTGTGTGAACCTGTGTGTTTGTGTGTGTGTGTGTGTGTGTGTGTGTGTGTGTGTTAGTGTGTGTGTGGATGACATTGTGTAGATAGGTTCATGATGTTGGAGAGGTCATTGAGGTGGTTGGCTGCTGTTTGTTGGCCTCTGTTTCTTAACTTAACACTGCATGCGCCAGGCTTTTGGGGAAAACCATGTATTAAAACGAACACATGCTTTTAATCAATATGTTCTGGCAAGATCAAACGCCATGGATTTATAGTCCATCGGTCAATATGTCATTTGAAATGTGCAGTCTAGTGCATTCATTGACACAGTTGTTGGTGTTAGTTTGAGTGGCAGGGGGTCGGCGACGGTGGTGGAGTCCGTCCAAAGACACAGTGGACGGGCACTGAACTCTGAGGAGGGTAGTGCCGTCGACTACTCCCTGGCCAGCATTGACCTGAAGAAAGTGCGCCACACGCTGGCCGACGTCATTCAGAACAACAAAGACCGCTGGAAGGAGCTGTCTGTCCAAGGTGCGTGACTCCACTGGCTTTCACACCTATGCTCAGTGACAATGCAGATACATTGTGCAAAACAAAATACATTCGTACTTAACCAGATAGCTATGCAGAGCAGGATGACTTGAAATCCATAAGATGAACTATGTATCTGTATATACAGTCATTGGATGATCCACAGTAAAGAGCTGGTTCTAGTTAAACTGACCATAAACTGCTTTGTGGAAAAGCCCACTCCATTCACACACACACACACACACACACGTCCTGTCTGTTCTGTTGTCCCCACAGAGCTGGCGCGTAAGGAGCTGGAACGCGAGCTGTCCTTAGACTCGGAGGAGATGCTGACCGACGCCGAGCCCACGGGCGCTGACGCCAGCCCCACCAGAGGCGGCCTCGACGCGGCCTCCCCATCCGCTAACGAACTGAACAATGCATACGCCAGCGGCGACTCCTCCTCCCAGGAGTGCCTGTCTGCGGAGCCTGCGCACGCGTCTGCGCCTGCATCACCTGAGAACAGCTCGGCCACCCAGGCCCACGCCTCCGAACCTCTCCCCTGGAACGGTAAAAACCAGTCTGCTGACCTGGGATCAGCTTTACTGTTTGTCTAGGCTTGATATGTTTGGATGACTGTCAAGGCTATATGTATTTATGTGTGTGTGTGTGTGTGTGTGTGTGTGTGTGAGAGAGAGAGAAAGAGAGAGAGGAGAGAGAAAAAGAGAGACAGAGAGAGAGAGTAAAAGTGTGTCTGTGTGTTTATGTTTGTATGTGTATGTGAGAGTGAAAGGGAGAGGGAAAGAGAGAGAGAAAGACAGAGTGTGTGTTTGGATGTGTTTATGTCTGTACTGTCCAGAGACAATTAATGTAAGACAGGGAGAGAGAGCGCACCCAAGGTTGTGTACTTTTTACCACAGACAGGCACAACCAATGACAGCGGTGTAACATATCTCCCCCTGTTATCCCTCCTCACGGTGACCAAACAGGTCCTCGAGCTCGCAGGGCGACAGCAGTTGTTTGTGTGCAGTGTTGTCACGGTTACTGTGTTCTTTTAGGAGAAGGACACCGGCCAATCCCTGAGGAGGACACTCCGAGCCCCTGATGCCGTGTTGCAGGCGCTTGCTTGGCATCAGTCTTCAGTTTGGATTTTCATTTGGCTATTATTAATAACATAATAATTATTATTTTATGATTATATTATTATTATATTTTTTGTAAATGTTTTTATGATTTCATGCTCAGTTAATTGTACTGTTATTTATTAAAGATTGTTCTGCTCTCCCTTTACACTCTTGTTAGACTCAGTTCTTTCCTGCATTTTGCAACTGTTTACAACTGCACTGTATGCTTCTATCCAAACTGAGTCAACGCACAGGGGTGGTGTAGTAAATGAAACGGAGCACAGGGATGGTGCAATGATGGTGTTATGTTTCTTTGTTGTTGTGTACAGTGTCACTATTATGTGTTATTGTATTGTTGGTATACAGTCGTATTGTATTGGTGGTATACAGTCATTGTTATTGTGTATTGGTGTTATGTGTGTGTTGGCGTGTGTATTGCTGTCATGTGTTGTTGATGTGTATTGGTGTTATGTGTGTGTTGGCGTGTGTATTGCTGTCATGTGTGTGTCGTTGGTGTGTATTGGTGTTATGTGTGTTGATGGTGTGTATTGGTGTTATGTGTGTGTTGATGGTGTGTATTGGTGGTATACAGTTGTGGTTATTGTGTATTGGTGTCATGTGTGTGTTGGCGTGTGTATTGGTGTCATGTGTGTGTTGTTGGTGTGTATTGGTGTCATGTGTGTGTTGGCGTGTGTGCTGTCTCGCCCTTTGAGACTTTAGTGCCCTGTGGTAGCAGAGGAGCATCAGGAGCCCTCTGGGCTTTCCACTCTCTCAGGCAGGCTCCCCTCCACATGCTCTTTGGCAGGAGACATGATCCAACTAATGGCAGAGTGGCAGGTTTTTGACACAGTAGGGAGTAGTGAATCATTGGCACCTCTTACCTTGACGCACACACACACAAACACATCCACCAATATCCACATATATCAGATGTACTTTCAGCCTTATACACACACACACACACACACACACACACACAGTCACAGAGACACATACTTACACATAGACGGACAAACACACACAAATAAACACAAAAACACATTTAGTCATATTCACACTCACTTAAACCACACAGAGAAATACACACACACACACACACACACACACACACACACACACACACACACAAATACACACCATAAACCCCCTCATCCCCAAATCTTGACAGTTCACACTGCAGTTCCTGCTGCTTCAGTGCGTTTCCCTCAACAGCAGAGTCCCGAGTGAGTACTTTCTGTCTGGAGCTGTGGAGATAAAAACAGCCTCTTTTCACTGCAGAGGACCAAGCACCAGAAGCACATTCTCTCAACTCTGGTGACCTGTGCGGAGCAGTCTCTACGCCCCTCCCTAGATGAACCATCAGTGTGCCTGCAGCTCCATGATAGTCTACGGTACAATTAACACATTCATGTTGTGAGTGGTTTGCCTTCACACATTTTTAGTAGTCATTAAGTCAGAAGAGATAGTATTCAAAGAAGGGATTCAAAACTGAACGGTTAAGCAAAGAAAGCAGGTATATTTATTTTTGGTCAAGTAAAAGCCATGCATCTAAAAAAACACATTCAGGAATGAAAGCTGCCAGTACATCAGGCAAGTATCAGAGATTCCATTACATTTGTATTTCCTTTTCAAATCACAAGTTATTCTCACTCGTGGAAATACATTGAATTAAACAGAGAATTATTGTTCATTAAGGGTCATTAGGAGGACCAGCACAACCAAGTCACATCAGGTAATTAATAAACTCTTCCAGTTCCCTCTGACAACTGTAGTTGCTGTGTATTGACCCTAGATGCTGTGTCTACGAATAGGGCAGGCAGACACAGTCTTTCACATTTGCACTACATAATCAGAATACCTGCTTAGTTCTTTTAAACAAAAATTGGTACATTTTTTTTAATAATAGAACCTAAATGTCTCATTCACATAGATACAGTATTTCTAAAATGTCATTCCTTACAGTTGAATAACACTGACACAGAGGATTTCTATTTCTTGAAACAGACTATCTTACATATGCAGTTAACTATCTTATCAAGTTGTTACCATGAAGATATCATGACCAATATCGACCTGGTTATTCAATCAGGTTAAGGCACTTTTCAGCTTTTAATGTGTGGGGTTTTTTTTTGGAACCTTTTAGAGCAAGCTGTAGGGTTTTTGTGCTCTTTGACAATCCAAGGATGGTGGTTCTCCTCTAGTTTAACTCAACTCACACACGCCTGTGATTTCATTTGGATTATATATAAAGAGGAATTCTGGCATTCACATTGTATGAACAATAGATTTTCTCTTCTCGGTATGAAATAAAGATGTCTTTTTCACAGAGTCAGGGTTTTTACTAAAGCCACTTTACAGAATCTCATCATAAACAGTATAAATTGCAATTCCTAATGCACACCACTCCATTCACAATGTCTCACATATATTCATTGCATTGACAGCCTCAATATGAAACAGCAGAAACTACAAAAATAGTACAAGTACATTTGTCAGGAATGCACACGTCTTTGCCATTATACCGGTACAAACTCAATAAAGCTTTACTCTCTGTGATGAGAAGACATCCACCAGTACACAGCCTGACACACTTTCTGCATGCTGCGACAGTATTGCTGTGACATTGTCATACAGGTTCTTTCAAAGCAATCATCAACACATGAAATAACAAGAACCTTAACCTAAACTATAACCTAAACCTAACCCCTTTAAAAAAGGAACGGTAAGAATACCAACTAAACTTGGAATGAAGAAAAGGAGACACAGAGACTGCTGATGATTTCAATGCCCGTAACTCCTTATTACTTGTTGGTCGTCAGTATTACCACTACGTCATGAATCATTAAAGAGTGCCATTGAAAAAAAAAACAAAGTGAGAAATAATAGAAAAATCAAAGTTCACTTTAGAAAAAAATACCCTAAGTTAGATCTTTTAAACCTTCATGCACCTCCGGCTTTTCCAAGATGGGCATTCACTTTGCGGCTGCTTCTTCCTGTTCGCTGAGGGTCTCATCTTCCTCAGGGAAGGGCATCTCGGACTGCGTCTGTGTCTTCAGCTGCTTCACTCCTGAAAGTGCCACACAGGAGGTCATCATAAGAGAGAGAGAGAGAGAATTGGCAGAGTACCTCTCCACCGTCAGATATACAAAGCAGAGACAGATCCTTACCAAGTACAGGCTAAGCCTTGTACCACAGCCTTGCCATAGAGAAAGGCCGGTACAAAAAAGTATGGCTTCCCAAAGAGCAGCAGCTCTGTGGTCACTGTACGACTTGTGAGGTTGAAACAGAGATGCACTTTCTCCAATATTGTCCAAAGTTTGAACAGATTAGAAAAGGATATTTTTTACAATTCTCAAATAAAATCCCAAATTTTAGCTCCCTTAAAGACTGTGATAAATTGACACGACATGAGGGACAGTGAGTCGGACACTTTGCCACAATGCCCGACCTAATGTCTGTACTTAATCCAATGTATTATAATGTGTTTGCTGCCTGTGTGTGTGTGTGTGTGTGTGTGTGTGTGTGTGGAAAAAGAGAGAAAGTGAGGGTATACACGCAATTTTTCATGCTACATGTTACTGTTTCCCTTAATGCTGTCAATGTTCTAATTGTTATGCTGTAATTGTACTTTGGCAACACTGTACTTACTTATAGTCATGCTAATAAAGCAACCTTGAATTGAATTGAATTGAATTGAATTGAATTAAATTGAGAGAGAGGGAGGGAGAGAATGACGAGAATGACAGCTAAAGTAGGACACAGGGTCAGCACAGGACGAACAAGACAGAGAGAATGAGAGTACAGTAGGACATGACAGCACACCATAAATGATACAGATGGACAGTAGAGGTGGAAGAAGACAACAGGACCCTGTAACAGTGGAATCCTCTGATAAGTACAAGAGTAAAGCATCCCACCGTATCCACCCTCCTCAGCCTGGTCCTTTATGGTGTTTTATGCCCCCAACGTCGTCTTCCAGGCAACGCTGCCACTGTCTCAACGTATGTACCCCCAATCATCCGGAAATCGATCTAAAGTGCATTTTACTCCGGATAATTCCTTTAAAGGCACCTTATCCTAACCCTAACCCAAACCCAAACCTTAACCCATGCCTAACCATTGCGCCTTCCAGGCAGCGCTGCCTTGAAGACAACGTTGGGGGCATAAAACACCAAGAAACCTGCGTGCAACACTGACAGCTAGCATGGTTAGACATGAAAAGATCCAAGATGAAACAAAAAATGGCTGAAGATAAAACACATTTGCTGGTAAGTCAGTCAATACTTCAGCTGGACTGAATCTCGGGCTAATAACAGTTAAAAAGGCTTATTGCCTGGGGACTGCGTCTGTGTCTCTTCACTGTGATCAGAACTTCCATGCAATGGCAACATAAGGAGGTGTTTGCGACGCATGATGCTTATGATGTATATGGAGGGTGTGAACAAATGTGCTGAGGGAGATGGAGAGGGAGAGGGAGAGCACAGTGTGTCACTGAGGGGAGTCTTTTGGGATCACATGTGCGCTTTCACAGGAACAGACCATCTGGTGTGCAGACACACTGGCAGTCCACCATGTTGTTTATCTCCCTTTTTTGCTCTTGGTTACAGTAAAAGGAGGGAGCAATTTGAAAACTAAGTCAACCAATTCACTCTGTTGAGCCTGGTTTTGATCAATTTCTCTAAGACAAGTTCAAAATACTAAAGACTAAAAGACTATCTGATATACTGAGACATCCTAATAACCAGTAGTGGTAAAATAAGAGGTGGGTAAACTATGAATTCTGTGATCTCGGTGAGGTGGACTGCACCATGCGGTATCGGATTTTTAAAAAAAACATCCTTGGTCATCCCCATAGAAGATCCATCATAAGCATAAATGATACATAATAACACATTTACATTGTGTCAAATATCAGATAATTCAGATACATTTGAGTCTTAGAAACCCAGCCTGCTCCTCTGACTGATCACATAGTATCACACATAGTATAGCCTGGACTCTGGCCAAAGCTAGCTGCTTCCGTGCAACACCAGCACCTCCAGGATTCAACAAATGCGTGTATGTGGCTGTCAGAACAAAATGTGCTGAAGACTAGCTTGGAGAACCCAAGATGGATTGACTGGGCAAGTACATTTACTAAGGTGCAGTTGAGCAGGTAAGCATGTTGCCAAGATACCCAAAATGGACAGTATGTTGGCAAGAGACAACATTTGAGCAGGTTACCAATATTGGGCAGGTGAGCATGTTACTCAGGTATATTAGCTGTGCAGGTGAGTGTGTTACCCATATTAACTGGGCAGGTGAGTGAGTTACCCATATTAACTGGGCAGGTGAGTGTGTTACCCATATTAACTGGGCAGGTGAGTGTGTTATCCATATTAACTGGGCAGGTGAGTTACCCATATTAACTGGGCAGGTGAGTGTGTTACCCATATTAACTGGGCAGGTGAGTGTGTTACACAGATATATTAGTCTGCAGGTGAGTGTGATACATAAGGGATAATGTATAGAACGCCAGTCATTATCGGAAAAAAAGTCCCGACAGGGCGTACAGTTTCATTGTGTTTTTTTCTGAGAAACAAATAGTTTATTGCAACACACGCTGAACTTGGATCAAACATTCTTTAGAACACAGCTGATCAACGGTCTGTTTTCACTTTTGAATGAAATTCCATTGCAAGAAGTGACGAAAGATGTAAAGAAGAAGCACAAAACCCATTTTCCTTGACATCGGTCTGTTATACTTGTTATCGAGAAATATCAGACCATTCTCCATTCATCAAGTGAATGGAGCATTCTGCAGCATTATGAAGAGCCGTGTAATAAGCAGATATATTAGCTGGCCAGGTGGGCATCTTACCTGGGGTGAAGGGGGGCTGGTGCTGGTAGGGTGTGTCTTTACGGCGCGGTGGACCTCCCACCGCTGACAGCTCCTCGGACTCGGACAGCGGGTCGAGGTGAGACAGGCCCTGCCGGGACAGCGAGGCTGGGATTGGGTGGTGGTGCGCGGTGTCCCTGTCCTCCACTGCACGGGCTCCATGGCTGTCGCTCTGATGCTCTCTCCCTGTAGAGAGACAGGACACACACACACACACACTGAATTGAAGCCGAGGGATCTGGCCGCCAGGGTCACCTTTCTTGACCTCTCTCACCTTTCACAGTGAGGCAGCTCATTTTCTGCCAAAGGTCACAGGTCACCACACTCATGATGGTCGCGTTTGGAGAGCATTGACATGGCATTAATGTTACATGAATGAGAACAACACCGTGCTAGCTCAGCTAACAGACTACTTTAACTTTACTAATATTGAGATACACACAGACAGAATCAGCATGTCAAAGCCACACGACCATCTCTTTCCCCACAAACAATCTTCATAATCACAACTACACAATCTATTTGTATTTAATACAGTGTGAGTACTTGCCTACTATATGTACTGCATAATCTTACTCTTGATAAATATATTTATTTACATAATTGAATATGTTATAAACAACAATGGAAAATCAGAAAACAAATGCAAATCTTGGTATAAAAAACATAATAGACAGATACCCAGCAGTTAATAGATTCAAGCCATTAAAATAGTTATCTCTTTATTTCTTTTCCAATATTTTCAAGAGAGTCTGCAATCAATCATTCCATAACTGAATGCTAAACAAAAATACACAACAAAGAAATGCGTGATACGGCATGTTGCAGAAAATATGCTGCACATATTTTTGGCCTGACAGAGAGAGTATGCAGAGTTAAAAGTGCCTGATGAACACCTCTAACAGACAGCTATAAATAAATAAAACTTATTTTGGTGTCTAATTTAAGCAGTAGAAAATATTCAACAAGCTAATAGAGGTTGAATGTACAGCCAGAGAATTGTTGGATGGAGGATGCACACTCTATGGAGTCTACGGAGGTTACAATGTATTGTGATTATTGTGTGTGTGCTATAAGTTACTGTAGGAGGGAATCAGTCAAATGCTTCGGTCAGAGTGAGGAAAGTAAAAGTCCAGATACAGAGTGAAGATGCTAGTGGGAGGTTATCGAGAAATTGTTGAGGGGCTTGACAAGTTTTTCTGCTGACACTCTGAAGCCTCTGGTGACTCTCCTGCATGGAAATATACGTAAAAGGAAAAATAAAATGATAATAACAATAACGACAAACACAAACAATAACCACAACAACAACAACGACAAAGAGAGAGACAACAAACAAGGTGATTAGCCAAGTCCAGTCACAACACACTGTGAGTGTTCAATATACAACCTAGAGAACAGCTGAGTCTGGTATGGACCCAGACTCAGATCCGGCCCACGTGTGGCCCAGTTCTGGCACTGATCCGCCTCAGGCTCAGCCACTCTCTGTGGACTCATGTTGTTGTATACAGTGACAGCGGAGGACAGTGACTCTACATGCATTCAGTTGTCTTGTGTGTCCTTTTGCTCTTAAACTCGGAGAGGGGGACATCCAGACACTGTGTAGACCAAGACCACACCTGGCCCACATCAACTGAAGGCTAAACTCTGTAGCACACTCCGCTCAGCTATTCTGCTGCCCTCTAAGAGCCAGCGTGGAGCGCGGAGCGTGGAAATCGAATCTACATTTAGCAGAGGGGAAAAGTCCACCGTCAGGAAGTGGCCATTCATCCTGGTATGCTGTGTGTTTAGCGTCTGGACAATTTACAGCAGAGTTCCTCGACCAGGAGGTTGTCCCGGAAAAGGAAGTCTGCAGAGTCAGCCTCAGGGCCCTAGATGGAGCAAACACTCTGTGGTACGTTTTCGCTCTCAACCTGAACTTTCCCACTTTCTAACATGCATAGGAGAGGGAGTTCTTTGGACAATGTACAACTAGGGGATGAACAATGTAAAGATGAGAGGAAAGTTGTTGTGTCCACTAGTACTCCCAGTATAGAACATACCGTCTTCAACTGCATGTTCAACAATGCAATTTTCAATAGACAAACACAGCATGTTCTATTCAAGAACATTTTTCTCTTATGACTCATATGGGCATAGCTACATGTCACAGACGAGCTGGACAGATAGTTTTCCTCAGTCATGCAGGTGAGAGTGATGGAGGTCCTTTGGGGTGACCAGGGGGCCGGGACTGGACTTACCCCCAGCAGCAGGGCTACCGCCCGGGTCGCCCTGTGTGCCGAGGGGCTGGCTGACCCGCGTGTCATTGCCATTGGGCTCGGGGCAGTTGTGGTTGGCCCACGGTGGGGCGGCGGCGCTGTTGCCGTAGCGCTGTGCTGTGATTGGGCTGGGCGTTTCGGGGCTGTCGGCGAGTCCCGCCTCCTGCCGCTGCTCCTGCCTCTGAAAATGCTGCTCCACCACCAACTGCAGCTCTGCGCTCCAGTGAGCAGAGGGGGAGAGACGGCACAGGTACACACACACACACACAAACATACACACACACACACACACACACACACACACACACACACACAAACATACAGTACACACACACGAACATACACACACACACACACACACGAACATACACACACATAAACAAACACACACACGAACATACACACATACACATACACACACACACACACACACACACACAGACACACAGACAGACACACAGACACACACACACACGCACACACACACGCACACACACACGCACACGCACACACACACACACAGGGGCTGTCAGCCCACATCTAAACAGTGCACCCCATCCCAGCACCCCCACCATTCCACCCCCGCTCTACCCCCCTTCCCCCCTCCCCCCATACACTCTTTTTTTTACACACTCTGCTGTTTCTAAGCAGAGCTCTCCAGCATTAGTCTCCAGTGGACATATTTCCAGCTGCTGTGCTGTTGAGGGTCCAAGTGGTACTGCATGCCTCAGAGGCAGGAATATTTCTAATTACCAATAATTCAAAACAGTCCACTATGGTTACACTATGCAAGTTTCCATCTGTGGCATAAATTGCTGCATGTAACTAATTTAGCCACAGCTTCTTCCTATGGGCATTCATACCCTCATTTGTTACAAGAAGGGTATCAGAACGCGGACAGAGTATACTGCTGAGATACACACAAAACACTAACAGTGTGGCAAGGTTACTGCTTATGAAAGTCACGGTCCACAGAATGCTGGAATCTTCTAAAAACAGTTGCATAATGCTGATGAAGCTGAATTCATTGGGTATCAGATGAAGCGATAAGATGTCAGGATTACATATGCCCTAGTGGGAGACAAATGTCAGCTGTGTGATGCATAGAATGGGAAAAAGATATGTAAAAAAGGCCCTCGCAAAGGAAGCAACACAATTTAAGAAAAACAAAAGCATGATACACACAGAAAGCGCACATCCATATTGTAACCTAAAAACATCCAACACAAAACCACACTCATACACTCGTACAGTCTGTGGTGGCACATCTGTTAATCATAACACGCTTGTAAATAAACTAACAATGGTGACCTTTTACAACTTCCCACACACACTGGCAACCCACACACTAATACACACACACAGATACATACAGAGACACACAGACACACACCAACCACGTCACTGCCAACTACGTCACTGCCTGGAGTGGTTTCGCCCATCATGACCATGCCTTACAAGGACGATACATGTTAAATACTATTAAATGTCAACGCATGACACAGGGGGTCTGAGTCAAGCATGTGAACAGTCATGCCCCATTTTATTCGGAGTATATTCAAATTCACTGACAAATACTTGTAATTTATCTAAAGTGATACAACAAGCATGGATGATAATATCATTCACAGTACGGAACACTCAAATCCATGACCTTAGGGCTGATTTAAAGCAGAATATTTATCCAGCTGAACCACGGAAAAGGAGCTTGATCACCCTGAAGGAAAAGGATGTGATCAGCGTGTTCTCACTGAGGGCCAACTCCAGTGTTTGAATAAGTCATGGACTAGACTTCTCAGAGAAAGCACACAGTATACTACCACTGCACAGTAAACCTCTACTCTGAATTGCTGTGGATTTGTGTTTTTTTTATTGTAAGAGAGAGGTATTAAATTCCTTGTACTATATAGGTAGGTGATTTCTCACAGTGGCCAATCAACAACAAAGCCACAAAGTCTGTATAACATCAGAAAAAAAAATCATCAGCAAAATAACCCTTGTGGGCAAAAAACATCACCAACAGAGCAGCCTTTGTGATCTTTTCATCAGGGTTATCAAGAAGGCATCTTCCTTCATCTGTGTTTTGTTGAATTTTGTGTGTGTGTGTGTGTGTGTGTGTGTGTGTGACAGTAAGTAAAAATGAATGTAAATATTGTAGGATATGCTTGAATGGACTAGGAAACTGTGAATATGCAACTTTTCTGTAAATAACTGAGATCAGTCATTCCAAGGGGATTGTCTTAGCCTCAGTAAACTCTCCCGGCTGACTTGTGAGTCCTGCACTTCTGTAAGGTGAGCAGTGTAAAGTCAACAGCAGGCAGCAGAGCAGACAGACATCCACAAGCCCAACCCCACCACCATGGGATGGGATGAGTGCCGATGTACTTAATGAGATTTGAAAGGATGCTGAGTGGTCACTCATTACAGAGAGCACTGCTCCGACGGCTGCCTGTCCATTTGAAAGCTGGGGCCGCACTGGAAGGATCCTAGATCAATAGCAGAAGCTAATGTGTATTTAGCACGTCCATTACAGGAAATGCCTTGGCCATGAGTCAGCGAATCGGCCATTTTGTGCTGTTTCATATCGTCTTAAAATTCTGACAGCTGGCACTGGTACCAACGCTGCGAGCCAAGACTCCCCTCCAGTGAGAGTGTTCTGCCCTTTTTCCTTGCACAACCAACCACATCAACAGACCACTAATAGAAAATTTGTTTTCTACATTCATTAACTTGAGATCTAATGATGCAATAGGCATGATGCGTTTATAATGGTGAGGCAGATTTGAGAACATGTGTAATTTGTGTGGGCTAGATTTCGCTTCATTTTCCAACGACGTCCATTGAACTCTGCACTCATCTCTGTGATTTCCAAGATGTGCCGTGCAGTCTGACAGTCCAGCCTCAGTGGTGCCATTAAAAACATTGTCCATTCTAATTCCAGGAGAATTAGAGAGATAAATCTTTGAGTCTATAATATTTGAAATCTGTATTTCTTCTATAAACAACTGTGTCCTAAAAGTGTTGATTCCTTATTTGGAATGCTAACATACTAAGACGTCTTCTGCTTCCCCTTTGGTAAGAAGCATGCACCAAACACTTTCCTGCAAACTACTCATTAAGAGTGGAGTCTTAGAAAGTAAAACTTCAGCATAATAAAAAAATGAGGCCAAACAAAATGTTAAGAGATGCGGGAGATGCTGGAACAGAAATAGACAAACTCAAGGGGCAAATGAGGCTGATCAAATGTAGGATGCCAGCAGCCAACCAAATGTTTTTAAAAGTTAGCACAGAGATAGGCTCGACATAAAATACCTGAGTGTGTATGAGGCAGCCTAGCAAAGATGTTGCATTGTACTATGTCCCTTTGTGTGTGTGTGTGTGTATGTGTGTGTGCGTGTGTGTGTGTGTGTTTGTATGTATGCGCATAATCATACATAATCCTGACAGCATGTACTGTTGGTTTGGGTCTGTGTGAATATTTATGTATGTGTGGATAATTGGTGCATGTAAATCTATTTGTTTACATGTATAGGGGTGGGTGTATAGCTTACATATGCACGTGTGCATGTAGGTGTGAGCGTGGATGTATGCACTGACACAAATATGTGTTTGTAAGAGAGTATTTATTTATGTGCCTTAGTGTCTGTGTTTATGCATGCCAATATGTATACTTGTGTCTGTGTGTGTATGTGTGTTTATCCATGTCTGCACATGTGTAGGTATGTGCATGCAAGTGTATATGCTTGTATGTATGTATGCATGTATGTATGTATGTCTGTGTGTGTGTGTGTGTGTGTGTGTGTGTGTGTGTGTGTGTGTGTGTGTGTGTGTGTGTGTGTGTGAAGAGCACCTCTCATGGTGGGCGGTGTGTAAACACTTTGCTTCCTCTGTGCAGGGGAGAGCTGTGTGCCGGGAGCCTACCGGGTTGGCGGCAGCAGTGAGGAGAGAATGGAAAAGAACAGCATGAGAGCACAGATCTGATTTCACCGACCCCCCCCCCCCCATCCCTAGCCCTCATCCCTCAACCCCATCCAACACTATTTCAGGAGCTCTGTCCCTCTCAGATAATCAATGACAACCGCATCAGAGAGAGAGAGAGAGAGAGAGAGAGAGAGAGCATCCTCCATACCACACCACAGACCAGTCTAATGCTCAGGCTATATAACTCGGCCTAGAGCGGCGTTCACATGAACACACTTTTTTACCTTCAAAACGCAAGTATTACAAAGTAGTGAGTGTTGAGATATGCATGAGATAGAATTGTGTACATGTTTTGCATGGCTTAATAAAGAGGTAGCTAAACTAATAACCTATTGTTGAAAACAAACAAACAAAAAAACGTCTGTGGGCCAGTTAGTGAGGCACACGGTGAGGTTCAGTGGGAAAATGTGATACGAGTCCTGTGTCGGCACTCGGGAGAGAGCAGTGAGCACTGCAGTAATGAGGCCGCTCTCTCACATTCAGCTCATGTACACATTTCTGCCTCTGTCTCTGTCTCATTTTCAGGGACTTGGTCTGCCTTTGAACTATACTAAAAAAACGAAGGCAGTTGAAAGGAACATAAAACATGACCTACCATATTTATATATGCTGTATGCAAATAGATTTCAACACATTTAAAATGCTTATTCAAATCTGTATTTTTATAATATTTCATAAAGGCATGCAAGTTACAGAAAATGAAATAACATGAAGCACATTGCGTGAGAGATCAACATACCTCTCCCTGGCCACTGGGTGTCTGTTTATCATCTATAGAAACAAACAAACACATGTATGACTCATCCTGGCCATTTCCTGTCTGAGTGTGGATATATCTAACGAAATCGGCCTGTCCAGTCAGGCAACAGGGTCCCGGTTCTGCAGACGCAACATTTCCACCAAGATCATAACCTGCTTAGTCATGCTTGTATAGTGCCCAGGTGAATCATCTGTGAATGTGATCTAAAAACATAGTATCCATTTAACAACAGAGACAGCTAGCATGGTAAAAAAACAGACTCCCTGAAGCTGTAACTAAACTGAAGACATCATGCCCCTCAAGATCACTTAATGTGTAATTGCAACCTCCTAGTCTGAACCATGATCTTTGACTATGGGAATGTGAAAAAGAAAGACTTCAGATTTAGGGAGAACTCTGTCAGATAGATAGTCAGACTCATTCTCCAGAGATTTAGACCCAGAACACACTGCATTGATCATTCTCTCAGCCTTAACGCCCTTTAGTGAATTACTGTTGCAGAGATGCGTCTGACAAAAAAGACAAGCAATGGTCATTTCCTTTAGTTGAACTTATATTCTTTAAGTCTGCTTTATACTGTAAACACACTTATACTCATTGACTTTATGTTTGCAAGTGCAGAGGTTACACAACTGCAGAGAGCTTGTGGTTACATAACCATGATTTGTTGACACATAGACTACATTATGTGAAACCGTGTGATGTGATTTTCCGGCCAAGACTAAACCATCCCAAAATTATGCCTGTTTTGACTTAATGGAAAACTTTGTCATCACTGATGGAAATAATCATCATTAAATCTCTAAGGGAGGAAAAAAATGGACACTAGCAAGTTCTTTGGCCACTGGTTAGGCTACACAACAAAATATCTTCTAAAAGTAGGGGAAACATGTGTAGAAATATGGGTGAAAGTGATCCATCCATGACTAACATGTCCATAAGCAGTAGGAAAATGACGACGACATGACGATGCTTCCCTTACAAGCAGCTTCCAGTGAAACCAGGAAAGAAACCCTCTGAAGGGTCCCTGGTTTCCTGAACAGCTCCTGCTTCATCTTTTTTAGCTACTCCAGTCGCTCAGGGAAGCCTAAGGAACGAGCCTGTTTATGGCCTGATTAAACCGCGAGCGGCGACACGGCTAGCTGAGAAAAAAGAACACAGCAACCTGTTATACACACGACTTTGCCAAAGGGGCCTGTTTTATGACTTTGACTTCATCAGGACACCAATCTGAAGTAGGCCTGCACACATGCGGATGTTATTAACTGAGAAGTGTTGTGAAAGAGCAGCAGCTACCAGCGCCTGTAGGTTTGGAAAGGCTTCAGTGTGACGTATAGTAATCAGGAGCACCGGGGGTAATGCATCCAAGCTGCTGGGTTTTCAGAGCCCTTCCCTGAGAACTGTAAAGAAATCTCTCAGAGAGTGTGTGTCACGTCACAGAGCAGCCATGTGACACAAACGTTTGTGAATCTACAGAAATGGACCCTTTTTAACGAGACAAACTTTTTTTTCTCGGGATTGGGTGAGGGAGAAATACCAGCTGGACAAAGGACTGCTTGTTGTTTGAATGCTGCTCTGTACAGCGCTCCCACGCACACCCCCTACTACTCACGTCCAAAAAAAGAGGAAAATAAGCCCCTGTCCACCACTCCAAGCACCCAGCCACACCAGTCCAATGGGCCCCTATGTGTGTGAGAACCTCACCAGCGCACACATACACTATAGCCCAATCAGGACCTGGAGTAGTGGAAAATAAACACATTTCAGGCTGATGCCTCAGATACATCTATCCATGGCGGGTGCACTGCCAGCTAACATACAGCAGGCCGGGCACAGCTCGGAAAACTAAGACCCAAGGAGGGAAAAAGAAATAACGCTTTGGAAACAACCAAGGGTTTGGAGAGTGAGCAATTCACAGAGCTCCATTCTGCATTGGAGTGAAATAATCACTGGCTCTGGTGCACTAGAGGTCCCATTGGCAGCAATTACATAAGGATGGGGGTATTATAGCCTAGCGCTTTGGCTCTGGAGGGAGTGTGGTATAAACACAAACGCCTGCAGGGAAAAGGAGTTAGCTGAGGGGAGGAGAACTGGACCAACTTTCCTTACAGACGATAGGCCATAGAGGCCAATGAGACCCATCTCAAAACTGTATTTGCACACTAGCGGGTGGATAATAGGGCTCGCTTCTGTTGGCAATTCTTCAAACACAGACACAGACAACAGGATGACTGCCAGTGGCAGACCAGTGAAAATATCATGGGTAAACACTGCCCCTGCTGATTCACAGCTTAGCTGATACCAATGAGAGAGAGCGGCACTTGTTTGATGGACATGTTTGATGGGCAGTTCCAACAACAAGCCAGGGAAAGTTACTTCAAAGAATAAACATGATCTAAATCTATCTATGTATTCATTGCCCAACTTTGGCTGTTAGATTACCACGTCTGATTTATACAATGGTTAGACCTGTCACAACTGTCACGAATGACAGTGACAGTTTAGACACCACACCGTTATAAGTGAAGGTAATTAGAGTTGAGATGTTTTGGTTGGAGCCGTTTTTCTGTCCTGTTTAAAAAAATCTCACATTGTCACATACCGACTCAAAGTCATCTTGCATGTTAAGACAAAAACTGGCCTCAGCATTGTTTAGCACCAGAATATGTACTGAGCTCGCTTGAAAACAAGTAGATTATAGCCAGTGTGTCTTTAGCTCTTTAGTGTGTAACAGATGTTACGTTAAAAGGACCTGATGAGTACTGACAGTTCTGCTACAAAATGGTTGATGATATGGGGTGTAAAGGGCAGAACACTGAGTTGCTCAGTTGTACAGTGTTCCGGGTGTGGATGTGACGGACCGTGAAAAGGGTGGTGGCGTTTCTGCGGTGGCTGCGTTGTTGGAGTTGCCGCCAACCCACTGACACCATATGATGATGCCGCATGGAGGGATGTTTGTGCTGGTACCGGCCGGCAATCCCAACGTCACACACTCTCTCTCTCTCTCTGTCTCTCTCTCACACACACACACACACACACACACACACACACACACACACACACACACACACACACACACACACGCTACACTGCACTCAAGGTTAGATGACAGAACACTGAATCTCTAGTGAACTCAGCCACCCCCCACCCCGTCCCACCACCCATCCCAAAACATTCCCCTGCATCATCACACACACTACTGATTAAACATTAAGGTCATGTTTTGAAATGTCTTAGTCTCAATGCCTGTGAATGTAAAAAAACAGCCTTGATTGAAGCAGCGTATGAGAAGAGTGCGTTAGTCTTAGTTTACCAACATTAGCAGAGCTCATTTGTAGTAATTATGTTGATGGGAAACAAATTCATATTCAAGCCCTGCATTCCAATTCTGTCAAACTAATCACGATCTAAATTGCCAATCACAAATGATTTCAAACAGAACTCATAATGTCATGAGTGCAATAAATGAGGCAATATGGTATGAAATGTCTGCCTTAAGTGTCTCTTAACCACTTGTTCTAAATGTCTCTCTGGTGTGAAAATTGAAATTTCACAGATCATTTCTTTCAGCGTTGCCCTTCTAACCTAATGCATGTACAGATTACTAGATCAGTCTCACCAGCTGCATGTGGATCATTGTAGATGACCAGGGTGGCAGGTGTGGGTCTTCTCTTCCGGATCTAGAAGTACAGAGAGATTTTATTTTTCATTATATTTGATAAGCAGTCACTTCCATTAAGTTACCATGATCCTGTCAAACATCATCCACAACACTAGACAAAGCATGTGTTTACTATTTCAAACCTGATAGCAGAATCAGCCACACTTTATTCGTATAGTCCATCCACAACACAGACCATCTACAACTGCTTAGATAATAAACAAAATATCTGTTGACACTGTGTTAGCTATACAATTTATGGTTATGGTTAGGGTTATGGTTAGGGGTTGGATTTCTTTAAAGTGATATTCAGAAATTGTTCAAAAACTATTTTTCATACTCAACTTGAATCTTAACAGATGATCAGTTAAGTCTCTATGGGCTGACTATCCAAGTGTAGTGTTACCCCAGAATCTGATAAGCCAGGATATTGCCCAGAAACAGAGCAAACTCCATTCTCAGAATTTCCACAGGCCTCTGCATGCACATGTGTGTGAAGCTTATGATACACAGACTGAACGTCAATTGAATCAATGACAGAGAAAATAAGTGGGGAAGGGCAGTGAACTACAATGCTGTGCCACGACATGTCCAATAAGATATGATCTCATTTTAGAAAGCCCCGATTCATCCTCAACCAAGGACATCACGATCAATGGAAAAGCGCTTGAAGAGCAGCGGGGGGAAAAAAAGGAAAATGAAAAAAAAGAAAAAAAGAAACCTTTCACTTCATTTTCATGCCTGTTCAGTGATATAGTTGATGAGGCACAAAGGAAAAGGCCTGAGAGAGCCTGTTCTAATGGCGCTCTTAGTCAGCAGAGCCAGGCCCCAAGCTGATTGGCCACTGACCCACCATCATCATAATTTTTCCCCCCAGCACTTCGTTGTTGTCCCACCGTCAGCAAAAGTTCACCTCAGATAAAAGAGAGCAGCACACCGTGTCTGTCAGAACAGCCGCTTTGCGTGTAGCGTTTCTTATTATGCTGATGACAGTTTCACAATGATGCACAGTGTGTACACTGACAGTATGGGGTTTGTGCTGTTTGAACATTTACTTTTCTAAAATAGCAGAGGATAATCAATGGACATACTCAAAGAGTCTTTTTTTCCCCTTCTTATAACACTTGACACACAGAAGAAAGAAACAAACAAACAAACAAAAGAAAGAGAGAGAGAGAGAGAGAGAGAGAACACCCACAAAAGCAACAATCATCCCACAGAGCACTGTGCCATAGACTACCATTAGCTCTAATCTCTATAATGTGCTGCAAAACTGCAAAATAGATTTACCAGCAAACTGAACAAAGCAGAGAGCCTTTTGAGTGGGTCTCTAGAGGAGCCCAATCCCTCATCCCCACCACTCACACACACACACACACACACACACACACACACACACACACACACACACACACACACTCCATTATCCTGAGAGGAATAGGAGCTTTCCCAATCCCCCTCTCTCTCTCTCTCTTTCTCACCTTCTCTCTCTCTCTCTCTCTCTACTCACATGTTCGGCGGCCTGCGGGTCCAGCTGGCTCTGGAACAGTGGCACAGAGAACTGGATCTTCTTGGGACTGTTGGGCTCCATGTTTTCCACACAAGGCACGCAGAGCGCGACAGAGACCCGAGAGAGGAGGGAGGGAGCAAGTGAGGGAGGGAGGGAGTGGGAGAGAGAAATAGAGAGGGCGAGAGACACTGAAGTAAGAGAGAGAGAGAGAGAGAGAGAAGAGCTACTACTGGTGTGCAGCTGTGTGGCCAAGCTTACAGCAGCAGCAGCAGCAGCAGCCTAGTCTCTGGCCCCCACCTCTTATGAGCACTCTGACTGCTCTTCCTGGACCGCCCGCCTTCCTCCTGCTCCACTCAGAGGGAGAGAGAGAGAGAGAGAGAATGAGGGAGGTGTGTATGTACTGTATATGTACAGAGAAGTGAGAGGGAGGAGAGAGACAGAATAGAGCCAGGACAAAGACAAGAAAAGAATAAAATAATAAAAGATTCAGAAAAAAGATGAGAGGAGAGGAGGGGGAGAAAAATAAAGAGAGAGAGAGAATCGTTCCAATTCTGTCAAGTCCCGGCCCAAAAAGAAAAAAAAAAGACAAAAAACAAACAAAAAAGCAATGCAAATGTATTTCCCGACTTTCTTCCACGAAACCTCAAATTCACGCGGAAAAAAGAAGCGTGGGTACTATTCTGAAAATTCTGTGTCGAGCACCCGTCCTGCACTCGGACTCAAGTGTCCCAGCAGCACTGTCCCAGGTCCTCTTTGCACTGGACTCCCCCTCGGCTCGGCTACCTCCCACGATGGGCTGGTCGGGGCTGGACAGCAGTGGGCTGGGCTGGGCAGGGCTCCTATCTGTGAGATGCTGCTCTGCCTCCTCCCTCTCTCCCCAGTATCATTAGCAACGCTCACAGAAGTGCAATCTAAGCCCCCATCGGGACCTGCTGATGCATCCTCCATTATTGATGATCAAGTTCAGGAAGCTGCTGCTGATTTTTTCTCCCTCTCCTCTCTCTCTCTCTACCTCCCTTCTTCCCTCACTCCCTGACATCTCTCTCTCTCCCACACTTTCCTTCCTTTCCTTTTTCCCAGGCCAAAGTAAACCTGGAGACAAGAAGAGACTGTGTGTTTTATAATGCAGGATGTCCTCAATCAACTGTGGCACATCATTCGTAGATTTTTTAATTATTCAAAATTACTTTTGTGGAGGCATATGCATCAATGTCATAACTGGGCCCTTATTTTTAGGTTGACCTGGCTAATATCATTAGTGTGGCAGGTTTTGTTCATAATAAATAAGTATAATTATACAATTCCAAAGAATGGACATTTATTAAGCTAACCTCACGCAGCATTAATGAGAGAACTTGTAGAACCTATACAAGCTCCCACATAGATCCTGCTTTGAAAAAGCAATTTCTTTGCTCGTTTGCTGAAGTTCATAAATAAATAAAAAAAGAACGTGGAGTCCAGGAGGGGAAGTTCAAACAGATTAACTATTAACAAAATTAATTTTCCCCAAGTGAACCCTCAGAGCCTCTCCAACACAACACTGTAGTAACTGATAGAGAATAACAAGATGACACTGTGCTGGACATTTGGTATGCCTCCATACACACACACAGTCCTATGTGTTTGTGAATACTTGCTGTACAGTTCCACTGCATATCATAAGTGCTTCAAAAACACTGCAGTGGTAGGATATGTTTGTTTTCTTATTTCATGAGCGGTCAACAAGTCCACCTCTGTAGCTGCTGCCCCCTGGCTCGAGTGCCCCAGCTCTTGTTAGTGCCAGTGCATTAATGGTGCCCATTAAGAGGGCATGAGGTCATCCCCCCTGTGCCCAAACACGCCTCAGAAACACCTGATGCATCTCAGGAAATGCCAAGGAGTTAGAGTACAGCCTTCAGGGGGGCGAAGGGTTGAAGTGTGGCCAAATGACCATGGCCCAGGGCTTGATGTGGAGAGTAAGGCTGTGCTGGAGGTGTCGTGACTTCAAATGTGAGGTTAACCTCGATCAGGATTTGGGAGGAAATATCTGTTGCAAGTGAGGTCATTGGTTTGCGTTGGGTTGCCATTTTTTTTTGTTTTTTTTTTTTTACCAGCCCAGGAAAAGCGAGTTTTCCAAAACACACACCCAACACACCAAACACAACAACACAACACACACACAACAACACAACACACACACAACACAGGCTCTGTTGTGTTCCTTCCCAGAAGCGAGAGGGAGTGATCGGAGGGGTGAGGAACAGTGGGAGACTGAGAGTGTAGATATGCAGGGTGCACGCCAGTCCGCCAGACTCCGTCCCCTGAATGCACAGCAATCTTCTGGTGCCAGCAGCCAGGACACAGCAGACCCACAGGCCCACACTCACAGGCTGCTACAAGTCCTCCTGGACAGCAACACACTAGAAAAAACTAACTTGTCTTTTGAAAGCTTCTATACATTTGTTTTTTTTTGTAGGGGTGGGGGTGGGGGGTCCCGTCTCGAATGATCTCAGACGTACTTGAGGCTTGGTCCTCCTTGGATACATTTAGTGAGCACGTATTATTATCATGGTGATACCTGACCGCTCAATGACACTTGTGTGTCAAATGGAAGGGCAGAGCTCCTCGGCGGTGATCACTTTCAGTCGTTCAGGCCCGCTGACCGCTGAGTGTCTGCCAACCCCATTCTGGAGCAGGGGCCACACAAAAGGCCTCCTTATGATGCCAAATCCCTTAAGCACCCATTCAACCTGCGGTGCCACCGACAGATCCACAATGTGGCCTCGTCCAAGAGGCCCATTTCCATGGCAACGCGGGCCTAGATCGTTCTACCAGCGCTGGGGTGTGTGTGTGTGTGTGGGGGTGGTAATGACCTTTTATTCGTTTAATTCATTTTCATCATAAGCATGGATGTCTCTATTCATTTCAAAGACCTCTTTTACCCCAGCCGTGCTTGCAGAAAAGGCCATCAGACAAATAGAAAAAAATCACTCCATTTAAATGATGCTGTTTGGATGGCCTTATCGTTCAGAACAGTGTGAATTGCTGTGGCATTGAGTACACAAATGCTGCTAATATGTTTTGGAGGAGGAAGTAAGAAACAAAAGAGAGAAAAACACAAGGGTGTGTGTTACATTGTTCAGTTACCAGGAAGTGGAGCTAGGCTGAATGTTCAGCAGAGATGAGATTTGCAGCATGGGGCAAATTAAGGGCCAGGGACAAATTAAGAAGCTAAACAAAACAAAACAAAACAACAACATGGTCTGCCCCATTGTACTTCCTAACTCATGAGTAGGTCACAGGAAGGCAAATCCTGGCTAAGCTCATTGCAATTCCCACTGCTGTTTGTTCTTTTATCTAATGACTTATAAAGACTTTTGGACTACCATATGTGTGAATTGTGCCATATAAATCATCATCGGTAACACTTTATTTTAATGTGTCGCTGTTACAGTGTACCTACCTAATCAGGTACAGTGGTACAACCAGTGTAACAACATGTACTATCAGGTACTATCATTGTACTTGCATTGCATGTATTTGTGGGTACCTACATATAGTTGTTACATTGTAATACTGAGTGCTTTTACAAAACTTTGCCAATTTGCCTAAATTTTCATCAGAGGCAAAGAGCTGACCTGAGACCTGCTGGATGGGGTAAATCTGGTCATGTTTTGTAAAAGCACTCAGTATTACAATGTAACAACTATATGTAGGTACCCACAAATACATAATGCAAGTACAATGATAGTACCTGATAGTACATGTTGTTACACAGGTTGTACCACTGTACCTAATTAGGTACAGTAGGTACACTGTAACAGCAACACATTAAAATAAAGTGTTACCAAATCATCTTGTCTTGCTGTTGTATAATAGATAGACACCACTGCAACAGTGTTACTCAAAATAAATAAATCTTTATTAATGATTTGCTGTAGACATCGTCCCTCGTGCATCCCAAAGGTGACAAGTTAGCAAGTCCCTTTAAAAACAATGTGCTTGGCTAGCACATGAACTGCAGTCATACGTACAGGTACTATGAATCAATTAGTATTACAAATCATTTCCAAACTGAAAGACAAACGACAACAAAAACAACAACAAATACAACAACAAAAACAACAACGCAAACAACACAAACAACAGCGACAACAATCCCTGTTGTCTCTCTCCCTTGCTAAGGCCAGAGGAAAACACTTTAGTGTCCATCCACATCCAAACTCTTAGCTCTAGTCTCTGTGTTAGACCACATGTAAAAAAAGAAAACAACGACCTAAAGTAGTGCTGTCTACAGAGGCAAAACTTATTTAGGAATGTGCTTCAGGCTATTTTAGTTCTTTGTCCTCGTTAGGAGAGCGTGATAGATTACAGACATAAATATAGCCAACGAGCAGAAACAAATACGCGTGGCTGAGGAGAACCTTCAGAAGTGGCACACCTAAAAACAGTAGTTGCTATTGGTCAATTCAAGTTGCGAGTGAAATATATTGCACAGTTAGTTCCTCACAGAGGCTGCATTAGAAGAGAATAGGACAGTGGGTCTGTTTGTACAGTAGACACTGATCTGGAAAAAAGACATACACAGTTTCAGGTATGAATCCAGACAGACACAAACACATTCACACTAAAGACACAAATGTACAGTATATGTATCCACACAGACAGACAGACAGACAGACAGCCGGCCTCTTCGAACTTGTTCACCTTTCGACAAACGGACATGCACGTGGACCAACAGCACATACTTAAGCACGTTCCACAAAGGCATCAGAATTCAACATTGTACCATCAATACAGCCAGGTCACCATCCCAGACCCCCTGCCCTCCTCTCCCCTTTCCACCCCCCCCCCCCACACACACACACACACACACACCCAGCCCAGCCCAAGTAAGCAGTTCACAGTTCTGATCAGTGCATCGTCCACATACAGCAGTGTTGGTGTGTGTGTGTGTGTGGAGAAAAAGCGGTCCATGTGTCTCTTTCCCATGAATGACCCGAGGTCTAGACGGTGGGGGGGTGGGGATGTGGTGGTAGTTTGGACTGGTCTGAGCTGGCCAGGCAGGTCTCTCCTCAGTGCAGGCTTCAACAGTGTTCAACACACAAACTTTTCAGTAGAAGCTTGTGGTTTTTATTCCCCCTCATTTTCCTTCAGCTGCAGGGAAGGGGGTGGGGGGAGGGAAGAGAAAGAAAGATGTAACGTGCCAAAGTGACAAACGTCAGTGTACTGTGAGGAGAGATGTCTTATTTCATCATGGCAAGGTGGAAGTGAGTTCACTCAATGGGTCTTTTATGACTCAACGGGACAAGGTGGAGCCATTCTACCCCCTGGCTGTCAATATAACAAAAAACACTGGTCTCAAAGACAGTCCACATCAAACTTTCAGTGTAAAAAAAAACGATGTAGTCATGCGATATAAATAAGCCATTCATGTAGAAAAGCAATGCTGCCCCAGTAAAACTAGACACAACCATGGTGCAGGGGCTGAGGGGAGGTGTTGGAGTTAAGCTACTTTTCTTTTGTGCATTGATGATGCTGCAATGGTCCATAAGTGTTCAATTTCCTGCCCACTCAAGCAAATCAAAACATCTAAATGAGATGGGATTGCTCGGTTTATTAGAACAAACCTCGCTGGCATGTTAAGTGGGTTGAAGAGCACGGCACACTGCGCTGTTCTGAGCTTTGCTGTGCTGCAGCCGTGCAAACCTACCTCTCTCGTAAATCCACCAGTGTGTGTGTGTGCGTACGCTCGGCTCAAGGCTGCTCCCTCGACACCGCCAGCGCTCTCCTAGGAGAGACGGCGGCAAGGAGCTCGCTCACGATCTCCTGCCGGATTTCGTCAGCGATGCTGTCTTTGATCTGGGGAAAGGTGAAATGTGGGGATAAGGCAGGGAAGGGGGGGGGGGGGGGAAATGAGAGTCAAAGACAAATAGAAAAGGTGGATTGAGATAACGAAGAACAGAAAGACTGTGTGTGTGTGACTGTGAAGCGTGGACTCTCCTGGCTAGCTCGGACCTGGCCTGGCACAGTGGCATAAACACATGGTGGAGTTAAAACGAGTGGCTGGCAATGCCAGGAACATACTGTTCTCCTGGGGCATCCACACCCACCCACCCACACACACACCCACCCCCACCCCCACCCCCACCCCCACACCCACACACACACACACACACACACACACACACACACACCACTCAAAATGCACAAAATCCTGCCAAACCTATGACATCATTCACAGGAGGGGAGAAAACAAAGTCACACACACAAAGCCGGGACTCAAAGACGGCTCTGCCGATCAATTCCAAGTTTCCTTTAAAAGCTCCAGAGGTGCAAGTGCAACTCGCCAAGGTCTTAAATTAAGCGGACAAATGGTTTTTCATGAGTGGATCTAGTCAGTAGCCATGCTGTCATCACACTACATCTGTCAGAAGACAGGAGAGGAAATGTTTTTCTGTGTGTGTGTGTGTGTGTGTGTGTGTGTGTCTGTTGTGTGTCATGCGATGCCAAGGACATATTAAATATGTTCAGGACAGGTCTACCCCTTCCTCTGATGACCAGTAAGGGGAAAGAGACAAAACACCCCTCTCTGGAGGACACACTTCAGGAAGGCTTTCCATAATACATAGCTCTGGTGACAGTGGCACTAGTGCACTGGAGTGCAGTATAGGGCAGCCTTCCCCCTTGTTTTGGGCTAATTTTCTGTGCTAACAGGAGAAACTGTGACAAGGGCCACAAAAGAGTAACATGTATCTATACTTTTGTTTTCTATCTATAAATTACAGGAACGTCTGTCTATCAGTGTGTGTGTGTGTCTGTGTGTGTGTGTGCGTGTGTGTGTTAACCGCATATCTGTCGAACCGTTCGTCCGTTCGATTTCAAACTTGGCAGGTGTCTTGCTACAGGCACGAGTAAGTGCTGTGTTAAGTTTGACGTTGTTTGGATAAGTAATGCAAAATATATTGTTTAATAAACCGGTAAAAGAAGCACACGTTTGCTTTCTCCGCTCTACTGTAGCCACTCCCCCTGTCACACAGCACACCGCAGGGCCAGAGACAGCGAGGGTAAAGGAGTTTTGGCAGCACTGAATCAAGGCACAGCACGGGTCAAGATTCAAGATGTTTTGGATGATTATCATGTCTGACATCAACAATAAAGATTCCCTATATGCAGTTTGCTTGCATAAAATGATTCTGTGGACAAACATGGGTATGCAGTGGCTATTTAAAATGACATAAAAATGATGTGCAATAAACTGACACTTATAGTATAGTGTCAGTACTTATATACTTATACAAATAGCCTAGAATACTTTGGACTTGAGACATTGAATAACAAACAACAAACGACAATTCCGACTGCAATGTCCCAAATTGAGGCTAATGGTGCCAAATTTAACGATGTTTCAGAATGCCACACAGCTAGACAACGAGTGGCAGACAGATGTCACTTATGCTACCAAAGACTGAGTCACATCATTGCAAATCTCATATGACGATGCATCTTTCTACAAAATGGTTTGTCTTCCCTGCGGTCATGTTAGGGGATTAAAGGGTTAATTATTCACTGCTTAAAACCACTGCAAAAAAAGTTCATAGCAGATTAAAGGCTCCTCCACAGACAGCCTCTGCATTCTAGCCTCATCCTCACAGCTGCACTCTCATCCGGGGAGAGCTCGGCATTAGCCATGCATGCAGGGCAGCGTTAACACGACTCAGCAGAGTGGACTTCCCCTCAGGCTAGTCACTCACCTCTTTGATCAGCTGTTGCAGGTGTGGGTTATCGGCTCCTCTTTCAGCTCCTCCTCCCCCTCCCCCTCCTCCTGCTGCTGCTACCCCTTCTCTCCCTCTCTCCTGCAGCAGATGGGGGTTAATAGCTGCCTGACTCCCCTGCTCCACCGCTAGTGAGCGCATCTCAGTCCTCCCCTCTCCATCCACCTCCTCTGCGCCAGCCAGAGGCTGCTCTGAGGGCTCCACACCTGGCCGTGGAGGGGGGGCCGGGGTGAGGCTGACTGTGGCCCGGTAGAGGGGCTGAGGAGTGGAGGTAGAGGAGTGCCCGGAGATGGCCCTGTGGCTCCGCACGGGGCTGACGGTGCCCGAGGAGCGGCCCGACATGGGGGTGGTGGCGCGGCTCAGGCCCCCCAGCTCCGACTGCAGGTACAGCTGCTCCCGCAGGAGGTCAGACACCTGGGGAGAAAACACACACACACACACACACACACACACACACACACACACACACACACACACACACACACACACACACACACACACACACACACACACACACACACACACACACACACACACACAAAAACAACCATAACAATGTGTTAAAACAAATGACAAATACAAACATGCACGTTTATATAAACACAAACACACATCCAGATACAGTATGTGAGCCTGAAAGACGAGCAGTGCTCACACACACACACACACACACACATAGACACAGACACACACACACACACACACACACACTGTTATGCGAGCCATGGCGACAGTGGCACACTCACCGGCTCCAGGGCCGAGGCGTTGGACAGGCTGTCCAGACTGTGACCTCTGTGCATGGCCTGTGTGTAAGAATCACTCATTACAAGGGTACCAACAAACCAGGGTTACGGCGGCCGTGGCCGTGTGCCAGACCTACAATATGAACGCCAGCCTAATCTTGGCAGAATAAAACAAGAAAGTCCACTGAAGCGTGAGGTTTGGGACTATACATAGACAGTTGTATCAGTGTCCATCACACAGGGATTTACATTTCCAATTAACTAACAAAAGAAAACCTTGAGGTACATAAATAATTTAACTGATTGCATTATCAAATGTTTTTTCACCGACAAATAGGTTAATATCAAACAGCTTAATGCAAGACAGAAGTTTCAACTGTGAGGAAAATGTAAACTATGACCACACATGTGGATATCCCTCAGTGACCCAACTCCTGATGCTAATTATTCACAGAACATTGAGTTTTACGCTCTATTTCTGTGATATGGAAATGGTGTAGTAGCAGCCACTGACCATAGGGTGGCAGTAGAGGCCACGATGCTGAGCGGCGCGGAGCTGCTCGTTCAGCGCCAGGAGCCGATCCTCCACCTGCAGCTCCAACTCCTGCAGCTCCTGCCTGACCGAACCACGCAGACACTGCAGCTGTTCCGCCTCCATCCTGATGGAGAGAGAGAGGGAGAGAGCGAGAGAGAGAGAAAGAGAGAGGGAGAGAAAAAGGGAGAGAGAGAAAGAGAGTGTGTGTTATTGTCTATGTAGTTAATTGATCTTACTATGGTTGCATACACTGTTGCCAAAGTATACTGACGAAAACTATAGCCAGTCATGACAATAAAGCCACCTAACCGGGAGAGAGAGAAAGGAAGGGAGGGAGGGGGGGGTGGAAAAGGTAGTGAGGAGATGAAGTGTATCATTAGGAATACTGAGTCATTATACTACAGCAATATTTCAGGAAACAGAGAGGGTGGAGGGGCTTTATTGGGTATTGATCAGGTCTAAATTCAATTTGGAGGTAATGAAAGCATTATCATCACTCCAAATGTTGCTGACACTGAGTCTAACTATTCTATACACTACATCTGCATACATCTTTACAACTTCACGAGATGCCGTAATTACAGTTCAAAAGAATAAACATGGCGGTTTCATTTATTCTTCAGGTTACACAGAAAGCCATTAAACTCTGTCCAAACAACTGACATTAAAACAAGGCGTCATAACCACTGGACAAATAGCAGAGAAACGACACGTGGGCTACACTGGTTTTTGTAAAATGAGCTAGTTCCCTCTTGTGGTGGGGTGTACAAACATAATGAAGCCAAATCAAATGTAAACAGTGACATGTGATCTATTGGGTGTCAGTAAGCCCTTAGGGCCTCATGCACATATAGGCACAAACATGAGTGCAGCGTATTTCACTTCCCATGTTCGAGTACATCAGATTCCATTGTTTCCATGCAACCCTGCACATCACCGCAGAGCACCTTCGCTGTCACCTTGCGGATTATGATTTAGTTCTATTTTTGTTGGCACCGCTTAGTAAAATCCATTGTTGATCAAATGCTTGTCAGCTGAACATTTTGTTGTTGGTGTACGTAGGCAAGTGACCAAAAGTGTCGCCGCACTTATGTAGGCTGGCTATGTGGAGGCCAGGGGCGGACTGGGACCAAAAATCGGCCCTGGCATATTTGGCCCAAGCGGCCCTCAAATCGGTCGGGCACACCTAATTAAATACAAAATCTTTGCATTACCCTTAAATATGCATATATTTTCAACTGCCATGGAGCACTGAAAGTGATAGGCCTCATTGGCAATCACTCTCACTGATCATAGGTAGCCATGGAGTACATGATCTCCATATTCAAGTAGCCTAGGCTATACAAGCAATTATTAAAGAAGAGTTTCTGCTTGAATTCAAAGTATCATTTCAAATTATTCAATAGGCTACATTTAAACTATACAATGCTCAACTGACAGCAGCACCAAACAGTTACTGAATTTGCCTATGTGTAAAGTAAATTACCTAGATTGTAGTAGACGTTAATCACTGTAAGACAACTGAAACAACACAAAATAAATAGGGCTGTTGCTGGAAATATTTAATTCCTGTAGGCTATACTACATTGCTGGTACATTTTGGAACATTATAGCTGCATTAACTAATTATCTTTAATGTCTTCCAGTAGCCTATCGTATAGGTTACCGTATATTAGTTGGCTTGTGCATGAATATGACGATGTTTTGTAGCCTAGATTTCCGTCAGTCTACAGTCTTTTAGCCCATCTTTACCATGATAATTAACCCTTCCAAGATAGAACCCTTTCGACGCTCTACTTTGAGACCAACCACCACTAATGCCATCGATGTTGAATTTTGGGCGTCTGACGAAACTGATCAATCTGACCAACAATTAACATCGATTTGACACTCTTTTGCTGTCCGGGGTTGCAAATCATTCATTTAGAACATTTAAGTTAGGCTGTTTGTTTTTATAATCACAGCACGTTATCATAACCACATCATTACATTATCGCAATTAATAAGTGATCATAATCATCATCGTCAGCATGGCATGTCACACATAGCCTACCTGCTCCACCACTGAGTTCTTATCATGTAGCCGCAAGGCTCCACCACCTGCTCACTGTCCCTCTGTATGCTTGCTTACATCCTCGTTCAAACTCAACGAACTTCAACATGTTGCTGACATATGCTTGCCTACTTGCAATATTGTATTTTTTAATTTTCATTGGTGTTACTTTTGCACTATTGTCACTACCGGCATCCGCCGCAATTTCGTGTAGGCAACTTCGATTAACTTCTGATGGCTCACAAAATCCTGGCTCTGGGACAAAATGCGAGGGGAGGGCCTGACGTGAGCTGTTATTGGACCAGTCGACATATGGAAATGTAACCAGTGGGCCGATGATTGTCCTTCCTTTAGGCCGATTGTTGGCCAAAATGATTACATTTTATATATAGCCTATTCTATCGGCCCAAAAGTTGCGTCGGCCCACCAAGAAAATCCAAGGTGGAGGCCACAATAGTACGTCCACATGTGACCACTCATAAACACAATCACCACTAGCTTGAAGAGAAGTGCTTTGGAGAGCACTTCACTTAAATGCTAATTCATCCTGAATGGTTGAAAAAGCATCTGCCAACTGTGTGTTTGTGTGTCTGTGTCCTAACCTCTCCTCCTGACTGAGGTGCTGGTAGACCTGAGGAGTAAGAAGTAAAATAGTGTGTGTGTGTGTGTGTGTGTGTGTGTGTGTGTGTGTGTGTGTCCTAACCTCTCCTCCTGACTGAGGTGCTGGTAGACCTGAGGAGTAAGAAGTAAAGTAGTGTGTGTGTGTGTGTGTGTGTGTGTGTGTGTCCTAACCTCTCCTCCTGACTGAGGTACTGGTAGACCTGAGGAGTAAGAAGAAAAGTAGTGTGTGTGTGTGTGTGTGTCCGCACCTATCCTCCTGACTGAGGTGCTGGTAGACCTGAGACTGCTGCCTCATCAGGGACAGCTCCAGGTCCATCATCTGCGTGCGGAACATACACAAACTCCTCTTCCTCATCTGCAGATCCTGGAGAAAGAGAGAGAGAGCGAGAAAAAGAAAGAAAGAAAGCTCATTAAGACTGATAACGTGCTTGTTTGGGAAAGCAGACACACACACACACACACACACACACACACACACACACACACACACACACACACACACACACACACACACACACACACACACACACACACACACACACACACACACACACACACACACACACACACACAAATATAATCTCCAAACCAAATTCATGATTTTCGAGAAAAGGATAGATAGTCTTGGGAATTGAATCAAGCTCTCCGTCACACCACTCTCCACTAGATGGCCCCGCAACAGCCCCAGGGGGGCTTATGGAATCAAATCTTCTCTTCTGGGAAAACTATTTTTTTCCTCAGAGAAGGGGAAAGGCTTACCTCATAGAGCGTTTGGACGGACCTCTGTGGACTGAAGGCATCGGCGGGGATGTCGTCAGGACACGGGGTAGAGCCCTGCCAAAAAAAAAACAACAAAAAAAACACCACACAGAGTGTGTTAGGCAAGACAGGCATGCCTCCACTCAAGCTTAACCACAACCAGCTCATGTAATCACTTTCATGCAAATGTGTGTTTGCGTGCATGTGACCATGTATGTGTGTGTGTGTGTGTGTGATCTGTATCTGTTTATTCTCAGGGAGGATCGACCACAAGAAAGCGAGAACCTCTACCGCCCTTTATCACGCTGTATTTGCCCAGGGAGGCAGAACAAACATGCATGACTCAGTAGTGGTTGGATATGGATGGCTTTGGAGCAGGTATCAATATCAAAGTCATAAATTATCATTTCCTGGAAGGGACAAAGGGCTTCTACTAAGCCCATCATGGAAAAGCATGCAAAATGGTCACTTGTACTGTCCAACTTAATCTCACTTGATCACCCCTGTTGCATTCTAAGGACTGGAAGAGTTGGTGTGTGAGGGCGTGTGTGTGAATATGTGTGTGTGTGTGTGTGTATGTGTGTGCACACGTGTGCGGGGGTGCGTACGTGCGTGTGTGTGTGTCTGTGGCCAGTACTCACCCGGGCCAGGCTCTGCACGGTCCCCCGGATCTCGTGCAGGACCCTGCGGAGCTGCATCTCCGTGGTGGACAGGGCTGGCGGGGCCGCTGGCTCGTGGGGGAAGGGGAAGCATGGAGGCCCCGAGTACTGCGGGTTGTAGGGCTGACCGAGGCGACCAGGCGACGGCGTGCAATATGGCAGACTGTAGGGGGCGATGTGCGGGTGGACCAGGGGGCTGTAGGAAGGGACCGGACTCGGGCCATGAGGGTGGAGTGGGGAGCTGTAGCGACCGTCAGGCTGCTGCTGCTGCTGCTGCTGCTGCTGCTGCTGCTGCTGGGGGTGGTAGGGGGAGTTGTATGGTGAAACGCCATATGCTAGAGGACTGTAGGGGGCGCTGTTGAGCATGCTGGCGCTCTGCGGAGGCGTGAAGGGGGTCGGGGACGGCGTGTAGCTGCTGCCCGAGGTCTGGGGGAAGGCACCGTTGAAGGACGAGTTCAGGCTGTTGTAGGGAGAGCCGCCGGGCACTGTGGGGTAAGGGAAGCGGAAGTGAGGCAGTTGGTGGGGCAGCTGTTGGGGCAGATGCTGGTGGCGGGGCGTGGCCGAGGGGGCATGCTGCTGGCCCAGCGCGAGGTTGGGCACGCTACTCCAGCCGCCGGCCTCGCCGAGCGTCCGCTGCTGGGGCCAATCGTGCAGGAGCTCGCTGTGGAGCGAGCTGTTGGACAGGTTCAGGTGGCCGGGCAGCGCCAACGACGGGTACGCAGGGACGATCTGCGAGAACGGCCTGTCAGTTGTCGGCGCAGCCGTCTGCGATTTGATGATGAGGGTGGTCCGGCAGCTGGGTTGCCCTTCCTCACCCTCGTCCTCCTCCTCTTCCTTGTTGTTGCCCTCCTCTTTGATGGAGCCCACCTCCAGCACTGCGTCCGAGTCGGGGGTGTAGCGGTAGGAGAAGGTGGGTGGGGTGCAGTGCCGCACTGACCCGTGGCCCAGCTGGACGCGCATGGAGGAGACCACACGGGACGGGCTGAGCAGAGAGGTGGGCAGCGAGCTGGACCGCTGCATACGCCCCAGACGGGTCTTATGCACCCCTTGGGCCTGGGCAGATGTTGTTGGCACTGCCTGACTCGACCGGTCTTCCCTCGTCAAAGGGGAGCACTCCTGTGCCCGGTGCAGGGCAGTGCGGACCAGGTCAGACGCGCTGTGCTTGGAGCCTTCCGGAGAACTTCTGAGAGAAGACGCAGGAGCCTCCATGGGTGGGGAGAGTTCTAACGACACCCCAGCCTCTGTCTGAGGTGAGGCTTCTGCAGTGGACCCTGTAGTGGTCAGACCAGGCTCGTCTGCAGAGCTGGCCGTCTGCGCGGCTATAGCGTCGGCCGATCTAGAGAAATGGTGGGAGTTGTACACAGGCACCTTCTTCTTGCCCTCCTCCTCCTCCTCCTCCTCCTCACTGTGTGTCTCTAGGACGGCCTGGGCGTCCGGCTCGAGGGCGGCCATGTCGGTGCTGAGAGGGGTCGTGGAGTCGCCCGCGTGGGAAGTCACCGTGGTCTCACTATCGCAGCTGTCCGAACTCTCCTGAATCTGACAGCAAAGGACACCATGGTGATGAGAAACAAGCTAGACAACTTAAGCTCATTAATCTTTCTTTCTAGTAAATATTTGCCATTTAGAGACCAAAACATGTAAAAATCACTAGAACTTTTTAAACTTAGGCGTCAGACAAGCCTTTACCATATCACACAAAGCACCCATTAGATATGACAGTGTAATCTGCTAGTTCTGTCTCAGCATTCCCAATGGCTCTGATCCTTCAGCTTGCACTCAGAACCTGCGGGAAGGTCAAAGTGAGTTAATTACCTTCAGATAATTAATTGAGCAATCAGCACAGGGGTCTTCAGCGAATCCACTGCTGTCTGACTGCTGGCTGGCAGTCCTCAGCAGCTCTGCGGACACAGCCGGAAACAGACACAAATATAAGACACCCAGAATAGATCAGATAAATAATCAGCAGAACAATAAAATCAAGAGGCAATTCAACAGACTCATGGTGTGACAAAACACAAAGCTTGCAAACGAGATTCAAAGGACTAAGATATTTACTGACTAATGAAGGCCTCTCAACCAAAACGGAGATAGCTACAGGACTACTTTAGGGAAGTGCTATTGAACTCTCGTTATGTTCCGCAGTAGACACATTTGAAAGGAGAATGGTGGGGAAAAACACTGATGTTGAATAGTCACTGGTGACTGCTACTCTGCAGCGCTACTGATCAGTACACACAACTGCCACAAGGGGGCAGACTTGGATCAGTTCTGGAGACCAGAGCTCAGTCGTGGGGGCTATGTCAAGGGCACTAACGGGGCTTAATGGAATAGTTTTCAGCTGATGCACTTTGAAGAGTAATGCTTTTACCAAAGTTGTTTTGTCCCTAAGAAAAAGAAGTGAACTTTTAACTGGTCACGCAAATTAGATTGTCGTGACCTGTATTCTTAGTAGCAAATGTTCTGCATTAAGAGTATCAGGCTTAACTCAATCCCACAATCAAGAATAGTCTGTGAATATCTGCTTTCACTGAAATAATCAAAGGCTTGGGGCCTCACTGTTTTGGAAAATGTCATAAGAAGTGAATTAGCTTAGATAAAACTGTTTATAAAATTTGTTTGTCAGAAGAGCAAAAGCACTGTTGCTTAACGTAATTGTGGCAACATCAGGAATATATTCCAGCCTTATTTACCCTGAAACTCCTAATAATAGATGGCTGATACTGGATGAAGGCCCCTTTGAGAATCCTACCAGCAGACAGGGTAAGAGACAGACAGCATTCCTGGCATTAGGTGTAGTGTTTTAGGTTTGTGCGGATGAGCAGGTTTCACTGCAGGACAAACTCACCACTGCCGGCTCGAGATGTGCTTCGGGTGCCAGGCTCGTCTTCCTGCAGCTGCAAACACACACACACGCACACGCACACACCATACACACACACACACACACACACATTAGACTTGCTCAGCTTTCAAAATACAGAACATTTCAAACTTTACAACAGAAGTTTCTGATTGAAAACATAAAAAACGCTAAATAAATAAAATCCTCTGTTTTATTCTCCTCTTTTAGGTGGATATACAATTCTTAAATTGGACTAATTTCTGGGAACAAATCAAATGTTCCAATGTCAAAAGTTGTAATGTTTGTAAAGCAACCACAATTGTAAAGCAACCACAAATACGGTAACTGCTCAACTATCTTGTTCAACACAAATGTGGTTATACTAATCTATAAGGTAAAGTTTGAATCTTAAGTGAGCGTGTTCTCTCATCTAAGCTGTGCAACATAAAAGCAATTGTGAAAATATTTAGTCCAACTCAATAATTAAGCTGTCCTCTGCAACATGACCTAACCGAGGCACGTACCGCAGTGCATTAGCAAAACAAAACCACAGTCACTCTTGCCTATTCTCTAGGGACAAACAAGTTCCCGTGCTTCTCTTATTTTTAGCTTCATGTCACGACCGGCGGCTTTCTCACAAAGCTGTAACTACAGCGATACTGTGGGAGTACTATGGGATGTGGGAGTATGGGAACAGCCCCTCTCTCTCCCTCTCTCTCCATCCGGTGTGGGTGGTATCTACAGCCTTCAGTGTTAACCCAGTGACCAGTTCTATGTGGAGGAACAGGCCAAACAAAACAAAAACAGGCTTGGAGTGGTTCTCTACCTCGTCCATCTCGAAAGACTCGCGGGCCTGGGGGGAGGTGCGGAGATGGTCGAGGAGCGGGTTGGGCAGCAGGTTGGACGGCTCTTTGTCTGGCGTGGAGGTGATGGCCCTCTGGAGGTCACTACCCAGTTCCTTCGCGTTGACCCTGGTCAGTCCATTACCGTTACTCTCCTCCGAGACCCCACTGATGCTGACCAGTACCGGGGTCTCCATTCCCAGCACAGGGCCCTCTGCCTGGGTGTTGGGCTGGGGTTGGTCCCCTCGGCTCTCTGAAACAGGCGCGTCTGGGGCGTCCCAGTTGCTCTCGCTGCTCCCCTGTCCGGCTTCCTCGGCCACAGTGGCCAGCGAGGGCGAGTCCTTCTTCCTGAACGCCTTCTGCGGCTTCACCTCGGCGAGTCTCGCGTGCTCCTCCGCCGAAACGCTTGCGCCGATCCCGATCCCCGGGGGGGTTCCGGGGTCAGAGTTCGTTGGCGCCGCCGCCCCCGCCATCGCGCTCCCCTCTGGCGAACCGGCGGGGGCGTGCAGGTTGTGGCGCGTCAGGCTCTTCTTGAGGATCTTGACGGCGTTGAGCGTGGAGTGGGAGTGAGCGCGGGCGCGAGGGATGGGCGGCAGCTCCTTGGCCTCACCCTCTGCTTCACCACCGGGGCTGGCGCCGACGCTGCCGATCTTCTGCACGGGTAGACCGGACACCTGCGAGTAGAGCGACGAGAAGGCGTTGGCCACAGTGGTCAGCACCTCAATCTGCCGGAAACGACCTTCAGAAATGAGAGAGAGAGAGAGAGAGAGAGAGAGCGAGAGAGAGAGAGAGAGAGGGAGATATGAAAAGACAACTCTCAGGGGGCTGTGTCAGCAGAAACAGATGTCTGAGAAACATTCACAAACACACACAAACACACACACACAAAATATTCAGCTCTTGAAACAGCATCCTTGATAAATTTAGCAGCAAAGATGATTAATGCTGCATGAAACTTAAAGGTGTCAGATCATAGAGGAGCACTGTACATGCAGTACACTAGACTGGGGATGGGAGGGGTGGCAGCCACTCATATTTTTATCCCCCGTTCCACAGCCTTACAAGGCGCTGGGACACACACACACACACACACACACACACACAAAAGCAGGAGGATGAATGCTATGTAGATATGGAGGGGGGGAGAAGGACTGCACTTCGTCTCCTCTGAAATGCATGTTAGTGTGATATGACACGGCACATTAGGCCTGCACAGCCCAGGAATTTATCACTCTTTCTGCAGACTTTTCCTGCAGTCACATGAGCCGACTGAGTCAGCAAGATCAACAGAGAGAGAGAGAGAGAGAGAGAGAGAGCGAGAGAGAGAGAGAGAGAGAGAGAGAGAGAGAGAGAGAGAGAGAGAGAGAGAGAGAGAGGGGCGATGGTGACAAAAAAAGGAACTGAAAGTCTTCAGTCTTCTTTAGGAAAGAATAAAACTCTGCTCTCCCCTTCTCTTCTTTCTCTTTCCTACAAGGGAAGAGGGACACACTCGCACGGCGCTGACCAAAAGATGCCTGAGGGAGCGCTGGAAGGGAGGGAAAACAGGGCGCTTACATAAGAAGTCAACATGACTCTATGGGAGAGCCATGCACCCCGACTCAGTGCAGCCTCACTCATCCAGCCTCTTGTGAAATGTCACCAGGGCTGGGACAGTGTGAGTGTAAGTGTGTGTGTGTGTGCATTAGGCCTGTCGCGATATTCAATAAATCAATTAATCGCATGATAATTAAAATTAGCTCGATAATTTTTCTGGCCGCGATAAATGCCATTTGCTTGTTTGTTTTCCTCGTCTCTCTCTCTCCCTCTCTCGGGTCCTTAGAGTAACGATGAGTGAACCCTCATGTCAGTCACTTCTCAGTCGCATGGTGTGTGGGGAGGCGGGACTACTGGCGTATCCTACCACAGAGTGCAGCTAAAAAGCCGCGTGAGAAGTATACCGGTAGGCACTAGGCAGAGAGAAAGCTAGTTGCGAGTTTGAGTAGGCTACGCCTAATAAAGACAAAAAAGATGGAATTGTTTCTAAGCCAAACGCGACAGCTGCAGTGTGGGAGCATTTCGGATTTAAACCGAATGGCCGTGGTGAACCACTGAACGCGTGCGAGTCGGTGTGTCGCATTTGTTGGAAAACAGTCGCAATTAAAAGCGGCAACACAACAAACATGCATATGCATCTAAAACACAATCATCCGCTGCAGTTGTCCCAGTTGGGGAAAAAAAACACAACAAGTGGGCCGTCTTCCTCTTCCCGAGGAAAATTCTCAGAACGACAATATTATCGCTTATCGCAATAATTTCTGAGACAATTTATCGTCCAGCAAAATTTGTTATCGTGACAGGCCTAGTGTGCGTGTGTGTGTGTGCGCGAGTGTGTGCGTATGTGTGTGCGAGTGTATGAGCGAGTTTCTGTGTGTGTGTGTGTGTGTGTGTGTGTGTGTGTGTGTGGGGGGGGGGGGGGTCCATGGGATCTGAAGCTCTCTGAGAACTTTGATATTTAAGACTTCTCCGTGCTCTTTTGTCCAACAAAGCCAACATTGATGCATAATCCTACAACTGCCTCAGCACGTTGCAACTTCAGCCAAATCTAAATATACTGACATCAAATATATTCACAAATCAGACGCAGATCATTTCTGTATTTGCACTTCTGCGTTGATGATCAGCAGGACGAGACACACTGAGGTATGCACGCATGCATGTGAGAACGTGCTTCTCTCCTCAAAGTGATCTGATCATCTACGTGAACTTCAGAGGCATTCCACAAATCATTTTTGGACCATAAGCAAATGAGAAAATGGGCCTCTTTGTTCAGTGTTATTTTTACCACTCTGACTGGTAAGCAAATTAAAATTTTTCATTCATCAGACAGGACAATGTTGTGTTTTTGTATTTGGCAGTGAGCGTTTACCACGCTGCTTAAGCACAATGCATTTTAAGAGCATTGCATTTTCTGCATCTTGCGTTTTTGCAGAGGCGTCCTGAGCGCTTCGAATTAAAAGAAGTTGAACTCCACATGGAAAAGTACAACATCATTCACGTTTTTTATTAAAACAGTGCATTTAGCGTTTTAAAGCAGCAATCTAAACCCCTGTCTGATGGCGTATTTAATGAGCAAAACCAAGCCAGCTACTACTAGGGGGGTAAGCCGTTTGAACTTGGTAAAGTTATGCAATAATGACCTTCCTTATTGTACGATCAGATGGATTTCTCTGTCTGACTGCGGCACTTTCACAATGAGGACCTTAATAAAAAAACCTTAATAAAAAATGGACCTTGATAAAAAAAGGACATCCAAAAAGAGGAAGTTCCCTCATAAAACTCAACATCCCAGAACAAACACAGACTACTCTCTTTTCCAGATGACACCTCTCACTCTCCTGCTCTCTCAGGGCAGTACAGTCCGTTCTGCCCTCTTCTCCACCGCAGATGTGCTGAGGGTGTCCACATTTGCACTGGTCAAGGACACTGCAACCAGATTCCTCTGAGGTGGGTCGGTGCAGTTAAGAGGCGCAGCTTCAGGCAGCACTGGGAGGAAGTATGTGGGGAAAATGATTGACAGACAGGGCCATAAAAGCCGGGCCGGGCCGCGGCTGCAGCAGCAGCAGCGCTGGAGAGTTATGTAAGCGCTTCTTAGGTCCCACTCTCCCCAGCGTGTGTAAAGAGGCCAGAGTCCCTGGGGCCGGTTAGTGCACAGAGTCCGAGCCTGCAGCCCCGCCGGAGGACAACAAGGACCCTGTTTCGGAATCGCTTTCCCTCGCTTTCTCTCTCTCTCCCAGTCTCTCCCTCTTCCTCTCTTTTTACTCGTTCTCTCTCTCGTGTTCCTTCCTGTTGCTCTTAGGGTCTGATTTGTGGCACCCTTGCTTTGTGTGCTCCTGGCCAGTTTCACAAGAGCCATGCAAATGTAGGGCACTGCTAAGGGACTGGCACCCCTCTGGCAGCGGGCTGACTAGAGACAGAGAGAAGACAAGAGGAGAATCAGGTCTACCCCTTCCTCACTGCCTGCCGTGCCACACTGTGTACCCAACAACACACAAAGGCCCTCTTGTGCTCTTGGGTCTCTCTCTCTCTCTCTGTCTCTCTGTCTCTCTGTCTCTCTGTCTCTCTGTCTCTCTGTCTCTCTGTCTCTCTGTCTCTCTGTCTCTCTGTCTCTCTCTCTCTCTCTCTCTCTCTCTCTCTCTCTCTCTCTCTCTCTCTCTCTCTCTCTCTCTCTCTCTCTCTCTCTCTCTCTCTCTCTCTCTCTCTCTCTCCCCTCTCTCTCTCTCCCCTCTCTCTCTCTCTCTCTCTCTCTCTCTCTCTCTCTCTCTCCCCCCTCTCTCTCTCCCCCCTCTCTCTCTCTCTTGTTCGCTCTCTCGGTCTCTCTCTCGTTCGCACTCTCTCTCTGTCTCACTCTCTCTCGATCTCTCTCTCGATCGCTCTCTCGATCGCTCTCTCTCTCTCAATCGCTCTCTCTCTCTCAATCGCTCTCTCTCTCTCAATCTCTCTCTCAATCGCTCTCTCTCAATCGCTCTCTCTCGATCGCTCTCTCTCTTGATTGCTCTGTCTTTCTCTCTTGATCGTTCTCTCTCTTTTGATCGTTTTCTCGATTGTGCCCTCTCTCTCTCTCTCTCTCTCTTTCTCTCTCTTTCTCTCTCTTTCTCCCTCTCTCTCTGGAAGAGGCTGATGGCCGTACGTGGGCTTTAGAGAGTAGAGACGGGGGGAGAAAAGATGAGTGAAAGAAAGAAACACTGCGGTAATGATGTGGAGAGGAAATGGGGAGGTCATGATCTGCTGGTGACTCATCGCACTGGCCAGACCACAACCATCGCTGTGCAAACGTGCATGCATACACATACACTCAAACACACACACACGCACTCACACACCACATACACAAGCGCACACACACACACACATGCCAACAACCATATGTGCATACATACACACACACCCCCATACATACATACATACATACATACATACAAATGATCACATGAACAAACACAAAATCACATGCACACGCCAACAACCATTTGTGCGTATACAAACACACAACCATGTGTGCATAGATACACGTACACATACACATACACATACACATACACATACACATACACAAACACAAACACAAACACAAACACAAACACATACACAAACATACATACATACATACATACATACAAGTGATCACATACACAAACAGAAAACCACACGCACACACACCCACACCATCCGCTTTCAGTCACAAACATATGTCTACATCTAGTCTCTAGCTGCCATACTACTACTGAGCACAAAGTTAAACTCCACATGGAAAAGTAATGACCTTCCATATTGTACGATCAGATGGATTTCTCTGTCTGACTGCAGCACTTTCACAATGAGGACCTTGATAAAAAAAGACATCCAAAAAGAGGGAAGTTGCCTCATAAAACTCAACATCCAGAACAAAAAAAGACCACAACTCTTTCTTCCAGATGACACCTCTCACTCTGAAGCGATGCCTTCTGCGATACACTTACAGACTACAGACACACACACAGACACACACAAACACACACACACACTTGGACCTACTTGTCAGGGCGTAGTTGGGGTTCTCCAGCTCCATGCGCTGCAGCTGGGCGCTCAGGTAGACCTTGATGTCGATGCCGCGGGCGCCCGACGTGCCATTGAAGAAGCGCGAGGGCACCTTGGACGAGATATTGGGCTCCTCGCGGCCGAAGCCCAGGTTGTAGAGGATCTCCTCGGGGTCCTCCTCGTACAGGTCCAGCAGCTCCGACAAGCTGAGAGAGGACAGGCCACTAATAACCCACACGCGTTAGAGAGACGGTCAGGCATGCAGTACGGTCCACATAAACATGCATTACCACTTAGGCAATGCACACAACATGCAAATGAATCATTTACCAGAATAGAAACAGAGTCGGATAATGGCGATAACAATAACGAGCTAATTCTGCTGATTACGTCCATTAGGAGTTACACAGAAACACCTTTCTAAATTACAGACGTCCAGATAAGTGTTCCCGGCCACAGGATCAGAGGTGATGTAAATAACCGCACTGAGTAAACTTCTGAGTAAACCTTAGAAGCCTCTAACTTACTGTAAGTCTGTGCAGAAGTTGTACACAGACATTTCCGATGTATTGCTCTACATGTCAACTGGCAGAAAAAAAGTCTGAAATATTGCTGTATGAATTACTCCACCAAGCATGGCCTTAGTCTGCCTGGAACAGTGACAGATGACTAACACGATAATGACTAAACCAAGGTGAAGCACACACACACACACACACACACAAGGTAAAGCAGCAGAGAGAGACAGAGAGAGAGAGAGAGAGAGAGAGAGTGTGTGTGTGTGTGTGTGTGTGTGTGTGTGTGTGATCACATGCATATGTGTGTGTGTGTGTGTGTGTGTGTGTGTGTGTGTGGAAAAAGAGAGAGAATTGAGGGTTTACACACAATTTGTCATGTTACTGTTTCCTGTAATGCTGTCAATGTTCTAATTGTTATGCTGTTTTAATTGTGCTTTGGCAACACTGTACTTACTTACAGTCATGCTAATAAAGCAACCTTGAATTGAAAAATTGAATTGAGAGAGAGAGAGAGAGACAGAGAGACAGCGAGAGAGACAGAGAGATCTGTGGTGCTGTTCAGGACCAGACTGTTCTGTACCTGGACACTGTGGTGTTGCTCCTGCCGGAACCCGTGGAATTCATGCTCCTGCCTTTCTGCTTGAACTGAGTGCGCTTCTCTCTAGCTGGCACCCCATAGCTGACACACACACACACAGAAGAGGAGGGTCAGTTAGGTGGAGTTCCTCGAGTAACTCTGCAGGTGAACAGAGAGGGCAGAAAAACACACACACACACACACACACACACACACATAGACATATTGTATACACATAGAAACACACAGGTGCACCCGTGTGGGCTTGCTTACCATGGAACCTCAGCTTTGGTGCCGTTGGGCTGGAGGTGGTTGGCTGCAGTGGAGGAGAGGAGAGAGAAGAGAGGAGAGAAGAGAGAGGAGAGAAGTGTGGAGAGAAGAGAGGAGAGGAGGAGGGCAAAAGCACAGAAATCAGAGTCAGATGGCTGTCAGCACCACCCCACTCCCATACACACAAACACACACCAACCGCATGACACATGCTGCCGCATACCAATTCCTTTCTCTACTATAAAACACACACACGCACACACGCACACACACACACGCACACACACACACACACAGACACACACACACAGACACACACATACACACACACACAAAGAGAGAGTTCCAAAGATTGTTAGTTTCACAATCCTTTCCCTTGCAGAGGGGTGCACCTTCCCAGAAACAGAAAGCTTAAAACACGTTTCGCAAACAAATGCCACCACTCAAACGTCATTGGCACAGTGGCAATTTGCAGTGTGTCAGCGCGGAGCCTCAGAGACCTGGCCGCGCAACACGCTAAGTGCAGGAGCTCTGGCCTCGCTCCAGGCTCTCTCGCTCCGCTGACCAACCCGGGCCGGGCTCAGGCATGACCGGTGGGGGGGGAGAAAAGCGCAACATGCAGCTGCATACATCCACATCTCCACCTCCACAGCCTCCACCCACCAAAGCGTAACAACTCACTCTCTCTCTCTCCCACACCCACACCCAAGGAGGACACCAACTAGCTTTAGCGCCGAATTGCCTCTTCGCCCTGGAAGCCCAGGATCAAAGGCACCATTTTCCACCGAATTAGGCTTCATCCTCACAGGAGTGCCGCTGAAGAGGGATCAGCGTGGCCTGCCATGCTACACTGAGCTACGCTACACCACACCACCTACACATAGTAGCTC
>NW_027468718.1:41063771-41111271 GCF_046254945.1 Alosa pseudoharengus
TGCCGCCAGAGGATCCCTTGCCCCATAGCAGTGCTGTGCTGTGCTGTGCTGAGAGTGTGTGGGATGTGAGTGAGTGAGTGCACTTGCTGTGTTCACTCCAAAGTTCACGAGGTGTGGTGGGTTGATAGAGTCACTTGACAGGCAGATCCTACTGTTGAGTAATCCTCCCGGCGTTACGACGTACCCAACAGACGTAGCACCGGTTGTGAAAGCGAGGAGGAACAAGTTCCGACACCATTCACCAGGACACACACACACACACACACACACACACACACACACACAGTTTGCTTAGTGTAACTCACCCTTGGTTGGTGTACCACCCTGCTCATCCAGAGAAGCCCCTAAAGGAGTCCTGCAGACACAATAGAGATATGTCAACCTCCCAGTACACCAACACACACACACACACACACACACACACACACACACCCCAACAGCCAACATGTCATACCAAGACAAGCACCATAATTTACTCCGGTTTCATTACACAGCCCACACTTTTAACGACACCACACACCCATCAGGTACTATCGGCGCCACTCCATATCAACTGTACCATCACAACTAGCACTGTCACTCAGACTGACACACACACACACACACACACACACTCCTTAACTTGGCTTTCCCTCTCAGAAATACACATAGTACACATTCTATATAATCCTAAACGACTCCACTGCGCAAACACCGTTAGACAGCTGTCCTGCATAGTGGCCCAAGTAAACTTACAATCCGCCACGTTCATACTCTCCCGTCACTTTCATGAAGTCAGATTCTAACTCTTCAGCGTCTGGAAACGTGTGAAAAAAACAGCAACCCATGAAACAGTCTTTTGAGGCTAAAAATAACTCGACGGGGCAGAGTGACACGTTACACAGACATTACCCAATCCCAACATGGACACACAACTATCGACCAAAAGCCTGGCTAATAAAAAAAAAAAAATTGTTTTTTAAAAAAGACGAAAAAGCAGCAAAATGACTGTAGGGGTGTAGGAAAGCCTATGCACACTCCTCCGACCTGCTTCCAAACTCAAGGCGTAAATGAAGTTAGCTGACGGGGGTGAAGGACGGCCAAAAACCAGTCCGTTCTCTCCTGTTGAGCTGTTGTGGCCCAGGTGGGGGATTTTTGAAACGGTGAGATATTTGACTAAACAGACAGACCTGGTCCAGTTTGGAAGTCCTGGAAGCCAAGAACCAGGATGTGTGAGATCTTGTTTGCTAAACTCCTCCTGACCTTCACTAGCTACATTAACCGTGCTAAGGAGCCAGCCTGAGCATCCAAGAGAGAACCCATTAATAATCCAATGGAAGAGCAAGCTCAGAAATAGAAGTGTCCAAGAAAAATGTCGAGTGACAGAATCGACTGCTTTTTAGAACTTTTCGCGTTGACGTAAAACATGCAGGCGAAGAGTAGACATAAGCCGACAGCAAAGAGGGCCAGAATGCTCGTGGCCATCTCCAAAGGAAAGCATAACAGTGGTCTCCAAGCTACGCTGTTCTGCGGCGGGAAGCATTCATCGGCCACTCGACTGAGCCAGGAGAGTGTCACTAAATCACACCTTGTCCCGCCGTGAATGAAAAACAACGCAACAACAACAACTAGCATATCAAGGAGTCGAACAGGAAGAAGACATACAGGCACCTTTCAGGCTTCAATACACACTTGGCCCAGTGTTAAGGAAGACTGCTGATAATGTGGGTTTCCCAAACATGTTTTACCGTATGCCTGTATTCACAGTGAAACACGAAATTTACAGTGCCAGAGGCGAGCTCTGAATGTAAATGAGAGTCGGGGGGAGAGAGAGATGGGGAGGAAGAGAGAGAGAGAGAGAGAAAGAAAGAAAGAAAAAGAGCCAGAGAGGAAAGGGAGGGAGGGAGAGAGATGGAGAGAGGAAATGAGAGATAGATGTAGAGAAGAAGAGACAGAGAGAGAGACAACCAGACAAAGAGAGACAGAAAGTGAGAATGAAAGGGAGAGAGAGAGTGAGAGAGAGAGAAAGATAGAGTTCTCCTCGCCAAAGGCTTTAGAGAATCGCTGATGTTCTCACTGTGCACTGAACCCGTCTGCCTGCTTAGTATGCAAGTGAGACCATCAACATTGTTCTCTTCATTTGCATGCGAATGTATGGAGTTGCATAATGGTGCACCACCCTACCTGCAGTCTTCAAGCCAGCTTGCTATTTTGTTGTTCCGACCTAAAAAAAAAAATAATAACAGTGAAGGAAAAAATGGAATGTTAAAATGAAATCACCACAACATGGACTATCGTATGATCATGAGCAATGCAGAGGTCTTTTTATTGGCAACAACGTTGGTCCTGCCAAGTAAAAGTGGGTGCTACCACTGTGCAATCTGAACTCGTACTCTGGTGAGAAGAAAGCGAGCAGTAAAGGTTGTTTATTGAATCTTAATCATTTTATGGCGGCTTGCGTGGAGCTGTTTCAAGAAAGCGGTCGAAAAGCCAAAGCCACTGTAATCTCAAAGCTATTCCCTTCTGCACTTCATCAGTCTGTGCTTACACAGAAGAATTTTTGCTGGGGCTCAGCAGAGTGCTGTAAAACGGATAACCCTCCGTGTGTTCTTTTTAACCTCCTGCTTGGTGTGTGTGTGTGTGTGTGTTAAACTGTCAGGTCAAATTCAAGCCCAATGGTGTATGCGTTAAGAGAGTGGCAGGCATATACTGAATCATCTCACCACTTTTTTTTTTTAATATAATTTTTTTATTGAAAAACCATGAGTATTTACAATGACTTTATACACACAAAACAGCCCCCACCCACCCACCCCGACTGGACCAACACAACAACAATGAAAATAATAAAATAATAAAGGAAAAGGAAATGTTTAGTTACAAATGTCTATGAATAGACACACCTAAGTAAAATTAAAACACAGATACATGAATAGGGTTTCAATTAGGGACAACATGACTTCAAAGCTCTGTATGACCTATTAAATTATGCCTTAAACTCTATCTCTGAATTCTTACAGTATTTAGTCCATCAATGTGTTGGGAAGCTCTTGAAGACTACCAAAGTATGTCAAAAGAGGTTCCCAGACTGACTGAAATTTGTCTGACCATCTTATCGCAAATTTTATCTTCTCCAAATGTAAGAATAGCATTACATCTTTCAACCATTGTGCTGCTGTGGGTGGTATATTAGATTTCCAATGAAGCAGAATTTGCCTTCGTGCCAGCAAAGAAACAAATGCTATGATGTTGAGTTGTATCTTGGTCATGCTTGTTTCCTCATTTCCTACACCAAATAATGCTATCATTGCACAAGGTTGTAAAGTGACTCCAAGGACTTAAGACAGCACATCAAATATTTCAGACCAGTACCCTGTTAACAAATGGCACGACCAAAACGTGTGTCAAATCTGCCACATTAACATGACACCTGACACAACTATCAACATTTGGATAAAATGAAGAAGTCTTCGCTCTACTCCAATGCAAGCGGTGAACCACCTTAAACTGGATTAGACTAAGCCTTGCACAAGAAGTACTATTGTTCACTCTTTTCAGAGCTTCAGTCCAAGTATCTTCAGAGATTTCAGTGGCAAGTTCTTTCTCCCATTTAAGTTTGATCCTGACCAGCTTGGCATTTTCCATTGACATGATCATTGTGTAAGAGTGTGCAGTAAAACCCCTCAACCAAAAAAGGAACTTTCAAAACTGAATCTACTAGTGACTCATTAGGAAGGCTAGGAAACTGCGGGCTATGGATCTTAGCAAATTGACGCATTTGAAAATAGCATTTGACGCGTTTGAAAACAGGTCATTTTGTTGGAGGTCATATTTGGAACGTAAATCATTGAAACTAGAGAAGGTTCCATCCACATATAGATCACTGAACCTCATGATCCCTTTTCTATACCATGCTACAAAGGTGTGATCCCATTTGGCGGGTAAGAAGTTGTGATTGTTACACAGCGGAGTATAAGTCAGAAAAGTTTCCCTCAGGTTGTTCTGCCTCCTAAACTGAGACCATATTTTGAGAGTAGATATTAACACGGGGTTGGATGTAAAATGTGATATCTTCATAGGAAGATTAGACGAAACCAGGGCAAGGAGAGATGATGATATGCATGACATGCCCTCCATTTCACACCAGTCTATACCTGGAGATTGAATCCAGTACGCTATTTTGTGGACATTTGCTGCCCAGTAGTAGCTTCTAAAATTTGGCAGAGCCAACCCGCCTCCAGCTCTTGGACATTGTAAGAAATCTTTACTAATTCTAGGGTTCTGACCACTCCATATAAATTTAGATATTATTTTGTCAAGCTTACAGAAAAATGATTTGGATAAGAAGATAGGAATACATTGAAACAGAAATAAAATCTTTCTTCACGTTCACGTTCATTTTAACACAATTCACTCTGCCTGCTAAAGTCAGATGCAAAATGTCCCATTTTTGTAAGTCTGATTTAAGTTTAGACACGAGTGGGGCAAAATTTCCATCAAAGAGGTTTTTAAATGCAGGGGTTATGTTAATACCCAAATATTTGAATCCTGATCTAGAAATATGAAATGGCAGAGCATGATCTGGGATTTGCATAGCTAATTTGTTTATAGGTAAACATTCACTTTTTGATAAGTTTATAGCCCGAGATCTGACCAAAAGTATGTAACACTGAAATAATTGTATTGATACTTTTCATTGGATCTGATATGTAAAGCAACATATCATCTGCATATAATGATAACTTCATTTCCAGTCCCCATCTACTTATACCATGTATTGAGGGTGTTGATTTGAGGACCAAGGTCCATATTCACAAAGCCTTTTATCTTAACATAGGCCTACGGATTGATGCAGTATCATTGCAACATTATTAAATTAATCTGTCACCATATGCCTACGTTTGCAAAGAGGAGAACATTTTAATTTGATTCACAGTGAAACGTTACATTTAATTTACATGTTGACAATGAGTCGTTTTGGTTGTTGTTGGTGGCGTTATTGCATCCCTTTTATGCCTACAATGCAGAATTGTTCCCTCGCGGTTGGAAGCTCTTGTTGCCGCATACGCATTTAAAAAAATCGCAACGTGAAATGCCGCAAAAAGCGGTTTGTGAATAGGTCTTAGTGAGTTAGGAGTCCTCTTGACGTCTTTTAAGCGGTCCCAGACTTAGGTGCTACTTTTAGGTCTAAAATGCTTTGTGGATTACTTTTAGTGAAAAAAATTAGGAGTCCTAAAGTTAGGAGTGACACGCCCATTATTTTTAGGAGTTGCTCCTAAATTCGCCAGTTAGGAGCTACTTTTAGCCTTAAAATTCTTTGTGAATACGGCCCCAGAGCTAATGGTTCTATTGCTAATGTGAATAATAAAGGGCTCAATGGGCAACCCTGTCTGGTACCTCTAGACAGAGAGAAACATTGGGAGCGCATTTGATTTGTAATAACTGAGGCTTTAGGGGAGGAATAAAGCAGTTGGATCCAGTTGGTAAATGTTTTACCAAAACATTTCTTTACATTTCTTTAAAACAAAAAAAAGAAAATCCCATTCAACGCGGTCGAAAGCCTTCTCCGCATCTAATGAAACCACAACTTCTGGGGAATCATCAGATGAGGGACTATACAACACATTCATAAGCCGTCTAATGTTGGAAAATAAATGCCGCCCTTTGATGAAACCTGTCTGGTCAGTTGATATTATATGTGGTAATGGTGTTTCCAAACATGTAGCCAATAATTTGGGCAGTATTTTAATATCAGTGTTTAAAAGTGATACTGGTCGGTATGATCCACATTTTGAAGCATCCCTACCCGGCTTTAACAGAAGATTTATGGATGCTTCATTAAGGGAGTCAGGCAATTTGCCCTGTGACAATGCATCAATAAACATATCTAATAGTAGGGGGGTTAGCCGATCAGATAATTTTTTATAGAAGTCAATTGGAAAGCCATCTGGCCCTGGGGATTTTCCATTTTGCATGGCTTTGCAAGTGCCATCGGTTGATCTAGATACTCCTTGTGGTTAGTAGATAGTGTGGGGACTTTAAAAGGTTTTTAAAAAAGTCTGAAACAGTGATGTGTCTTTCAGTGATTGTGAGTTATATAAATCAAAATAGAAGTCCTTAAAAGTAGCATTTATTTTTAGGGGGTCTGTTGTGATTCCACCAGTTTCATCTTCAATTTTTGATATAATCTGTGCTGCTGACCTAGATTTAAGTTGATGTGCCAAAAGACCCCTGATTTTTCTCCATGTTCATAATGCAATCCACGCGATCTCATAATAAGTCGTTCCGTTTCAGAAGTAGAAATTAAGTTAAACTGAGTTTGTAATTATATTCTCTCTTTATAAAGAGATGGACTTGGAGAGGAGGAATATTTACTATCTAAATCAGATATGGCATCCATTAGCTGCTGTTTTTGTTTCTTTCTTTCCCTATTACGATGAGAAGAATAAGCTATTATTTCTCCCCTAAGATAGGCTTTAAGTGTCTCCCATAGCAGTGATGGGGATACAGAATCCATTTTGTTAGTTTCCAAAAAAGTATTGATGGCTATACCTATTGAAGTGCAGAATGTGTTATCTGACAGTAATGTGGTGTTAAATCGCCACTGTGGACGACTACTGTAGTTTTGTTGAAAATGAAGATCCATTAGTATGGGGGCATGATCTGATTCTACAATAGCAGAATACTCAACCTTCTCCACTGAATTCAAAAGTTTCTTATCAAAATAATCTATTCTGGAATATGTGTGATGCACGTTAGAAAAAAATTAAAACAGTTTACTCTGAGGATTAAAATAGCGCCAAGGATCCACACGTGGCTGAAAAATGGCTGAAAAATTCTGAAAACTTACAAGCCATTTTAGAGAGAGTTTGCACTTTAGGTTTGGACCTGTCCAAGTTTGGATCCATAACACAGTTAAAATCTCCCCCTAAAATCAACAGCTGGGTGTTAAGGTCTGGTAGCTGACAAACAACCCTTTGCACAAATCCAGCATCATCCCAATTAGGAGCATATATATATATATATATTCACCAGTAATACAGGTATATGAAAGAGTTGCCCAGATACTATAACATAACGGCCTTGTGGATCAGATATATAGCTAGATGAAGTGAACTGAATTCTTTTATGTATTATTATTGCTGTACCTCTTGCATTGGTGTTAAAGCTAGAATGAAATATTTGCACCACCCAATGTCTCTTTAAGCGTAGTTGATCTGCATTACGTAAGTGCGTTTCTTGGAGAAATGCAATATTAGTTTTCAGATTTTTTATGTGAGAGAGTATTTTACCTCTTTTAACAGGGCCATTAAGACCTTTAACGTTCCACAACGTAAACCTGACGGTTGACCCGCCAACATCATGGAGATCATGCTTGTTTGTGTTTATGTTTAAGTTTAAATTAAACACGCCAGCGAGATAGCTCGCCCCTACCTTCAGTAGGCTAGCCTATTCCCAGATAAATTCCACGCAGTGTTTCGTTTTTGTTTGTGATACAGGCAATGCTTTCAAGCCCTGTGTTGCTAACATACCTAGGCTGTGAAACTAAGGTCTAGCTAGCCTATTGGTGGGTTTAATTGAATTTGAGTAATAGGATACGCAACCATTTACATCTGGAGATAGTTTGTAATTCCTGTAGAGCTCACCAAAATTATAGAAATGATACAAGACACTTATCTCCTATAATCCAAGATAGATTTTCTTCGAGTTTTTGAGCATTTATTTTACCAAATGACATGGAAAACATAATTCATTTCATCCACATATTCTTATGCGCCATGCACAACAACGCTACTAAGTTAGCTTAAAACCGTGAGAATCAAGCAAGCCTCACGGGCCGTCACGGCATTAAAGTGACAGGCACTAAATTCGACTTGCACAGCACCAATACAGTGTAATGACATGAAAGAGAAGTCTTATAGTTTATACAGTGCTGTGCAAAAGTTAAGACACCCATGCTGAAATTGACTAATGGGAGGAATAAAAAACATCTTTTGCCTTTTGTCTTAATGCCTTAATTAAAAAAAAAATAGGACATCAATGATCTTTTAATGTATCATGTATCGTAAATACGTAAGGACATTTACACCTCCCACCTCACCCGCAAGCCGACCACAATTGTGAGTGATGCAAGTCACCCCGCTGACAATTTGTTTGATCTACTGCCCTCTGGGAAAAGGTACAGAAGCCTGCGCCCCCGCACCACCAGACTCACCAACAGCTTCATACACCAGAGGGGTATTCCAGAAAGGAGGTTTAACAAACACTGAGATAAAACTTAACCTCTGGGTTGTCTGAACCTGTGGCGACTAAACCCGAGCTGTCGGTTCCAAAACACCGGTTACCAGTTAGTTCAATCAACCCTGTGTTAGATAACCTAGAGTTGTGCGCGTTCACGGCGAACTTATAAAGACATCATCTATTGAGAGTCGAAACCATGATTGAAACCGGCGAAAGGAAGAGCACCGTATTTTTCAGAGGCGGAGTAGTCGAGGCTTACGAGGAGGAGAGAACTGTAATAATAATAAAAAAAAGCAATACTTAAGCGCCTGCGTCCGAGACCTTGCTTGGCAGAGAATAGCCTAACTGACCGTGTAAATGTGTATGTTTAAGATAGCCTATTTAATGTCAAAAGCACAATGAAATAGTTCACTGGACATCACGTATTGTATTGACTGCTTTCAATGATGCTTTCTTAAACTAGCCTACCTTGTCACAGATTGAGTGGGCCATAGAATTCTTTGAGAATCCCAAATGCAATTTTCTATTTTAACGCGGGTTCTGCAGCTGTGGGCCAAGTTAAACTTTTGCGCTCAATCATCGGAAGGGTGAATGTCGGAAGGCATGGGTAGCCTATTGGACACATTTCGGTGCACATTTGGAAAATTTAATAAGTGATGCTGACCTGCCAGTTGGTGAAACTACACTTTAATGATCATCGTGGGTTTGTGTCCAGGAAACGAATGAAGTTGCGCAGGAACTGCTTTAGCGCAAGGCAAACTTTACGCACCAACCGACAGCTTGCCGATATGCTCTGCGTCTCCAACACTACAAAAACTCCCAGTCGGAGAGCGTGTGTAGCCTATTAAAAAAATATTTTATCCCAAATGCCATCAGCATTCTTAACCAAACTTAGTGACAACATGCATACCTGGCTGAGCTGTACAGCTATTTAAACTTATTTATTAATTTTCTATAGGCTGTTTCCCCTTTTTTGTACTGTACTTGTTTTAATTATATCTTCAATGTGTCTGAGATGTTGTTTGTCCATCTGTCTGGTGAGCCAAACACAAATGTCCACTATGGTGTAGCCAAGGCTAGCTAGCCTACATTAAAGATTTATTTTATTCTATTCTAATCCACCATGCGTAATGTAGGGATGGAGAATGCTTTTTAAGTAGGTTATATTTAGGATTCAGCTGAAAAACTTGTTTGGAAAAGAATGGATAGGCTAGTCCTATCATGTGATGTCGTGGTCTTATCACCCTCTCACGGTGAATTGCACGGATGAATATTACATGATTTTGTGCTTCTTTGTCAATCGGACCTTCGTCAAAATGAAACGCCATTGTGTGACAAGTGTAAAAATAGCGGCCTGATTGAACATGCACTGAAATAACCGAACATAATTGAACATAACCTGAACAAAACCTACCCCCTACCAGGTTAAGTTCAGAGCCTATGTTACCATAGTTACTTACATAGCCTGATCATTTTTGAGCTTTCTGGAACTGAAATCCCAGGTTTACCGTTTACTCTGGGTTTACATACCCAGTTCAGTTCAGAGCCTATGTTATCATAGTTACTTACATAGCCTGATCATTTTTGAGCTTTCTGGAACTGAAATCCCAGGTTTACCGCTAACTCTGGGTTAACATACCCAGTTAAGCCAGTAAACCTGCTTTCTGGAATACACCCCAGGCTGTTAGGATGCTGAACTCTCTCCCCCCTCCACCCTCAGCTACATAACATCCTGGACTTTTGGACCCAAAATGGCTGCCTTGCACTACTCCACTTGCACTACTCCACTTGTACACTTGCACACTTTGCAACTTGTTGTTGTTGTCCTGAAAACACTTCTGAACACACTTCTGCTGCTCTTACATAACTTGCACCACTATGCCACTTGCATACTAAGGTCAAACAGAACTACCTCATCCATTTATTGGCCTGACTTTTGCACTATTATATTGACTGTCTACTGTATGCACAATTGCACAATTTCAACCCAATTTTGCTGCTCTTATTTCTTCATTGTATGTGCCTTCTTATTTTTACTTTTTATATTGTTTACTTGAATGTTATGTTTGTCTGTGGACCTAATTGGTAAAATATGTCTTGTCTCCACCGTGGGATAGTAGGAAACGTAATTTCGATCTCTTTGTATGTCTTGACATGTGAAGAAATTGACAATAAAGCAGACCTTTTACATACAAAACGTGTGTCATGCCTTGATCTAACACCATTAAAGTCAGTAATAATACACAGTGAAATCCAACAAGTTGACAATGACAAACAGAACTAGAATGTAAAATCCAGCCTACCCCATTATCCCCAATAAACCCAACCCCTCCTATCTCTGCTAAATTAGCAGCACGCAGGATTCGTCCCTTTTCTAAACGCTTCCAAAAACTCGCTATCAAAAACAATACTCTCTAGAGAGCCCCTGAGTTAACATAATAGTGAAGAAAACTCCTATACACGGGTTTCCCGTTTACCAACAAAACTAGATGCGCGCGCAGCCTTGAGGCAGAAGTCGCTTGGTGGCCGTCCACAACGTTATAAACTTAACCTAAATAGTCGGCTGCTGTAAGCTACAATCGGATTTTTTTGTATACCCCTGTTGTCTCAATGATAATAACATCTCATTTCAGACTATATTTCAAAGTTTGACGTTCATTTGTATTATTAATATAACATCGTATTTTGTCATTTTTGGCGAAGACATGCATTCCGTTAGGGATATTGAACATATTTAACATTCTCTAACTATCTTGATTTCGAATTGGTGCAGTTTTCAGCACAAAAACTCATTTTATTCTTTTGCTCTTTTGCATTGCTCTATGCTGTTCTATGGTGCTTTCTGCCTCTTGGTTGCGCACGCATGTTTTCGTGACGTTCCATAGAAATCCATGTATACATTCAAAGTACTTATGAACAAGAACAAAACTAAAAATACATAATAATAAAATTAAAATAACAAACTGAAACATGCCTTAACAGTTCACGGCATACCATAAGTGGAGCCTAGCCCCGCAGTAGGCTACTTAGTGCTAGTTCGTCTCAGATGTAGCCATTAGCTTACTTTACCCGGTGTTGGTGAATGGATGTGACATTCATATCCACGATACTGTGTCGCGGTGTGAAAAGGCAGAATCTCGACACACCCTTTCTAGTGTTTCACGCAGTGCTTTGCAGCTTATGCGGCCGCAAAAGCAACCCACATCTCCCGCTTTACTTATCGGTAGCCTACGTTGTCCAAAAACAAACAAATAAATAAATAATAATTTCATACCTCTCCTTGCTTTCATTGTATACTATGTGTGCAACTTTACCAAACAGTATAGAAGTACAAGTCACCAAGTTCTCTTCATCAATTTAATAAGGATTCAAAGTACTGTAAACCCCTCTCCTTGCCCCGCTCTCTCTCGCGCTCCCTCCCTCTCACTCTCCCTCCCTTTCCTGCTCAATGAACACGCGCGACTTAAATAAAACATTCACAATCGTGAAAGCAATGACGCATAGAAGACGACTAGCTAAATTACTATTAAATCCGCTTAGCATCATTAGCATGCTGCACATATTTGTTTAAAACTCTTGCATTGAAGTTGACTGATCATCTCAATACCAACGTTTCCCAAAAGGCCCTGTCCCAAGGAAAACAAACACAGATGGGGAAACTGAACAGTCCAATCAGTAGACTATGATAGGCTAAGCTAGCCAACTATGCTACTTTGTTTACAATATTTCCAGGCTTCAACCAGACAGCTGAATTAAAGAGGTAGAGTTGTAATAAAAAAATAGTAGGCCTAGGCTATAGGCTAATCTGCATAAAGTGTGTGGTCATAAATATCAGTCATTGAGAAAAATATTTGTATATCAGGATATAAAATAATAGATATATTATATTGTAATCCTCTGGTGTTCTAAGGGAGGCTATTAAAATGTTATTTAATAAAATGTCTACCCCCCCCAAAAAAAATAAATAAATAAAAAAATCGAGATTCATATCGAACCGTGGGTCCAAAATCGTGATACAAACCGAATCGTGAGGTTGGTGTATCGTTACAGCCCTATGCGTTAGTCCTCCTGTTCGATAGAGGACTTTTTGAGAGTAGAAGATCTCGGCATCCGCTGGTGTTTCAAAAATAAAAGTTTCCCCTCCATGGGTCACGCGTAAACGCGCAGGGTAGAACTCCCTGAATTGAACTCCCTTCCGATAGAGAGCCGCTTTGACGTTCTTGAAGGCTGCACGCTTCTTGGAGAGATTAGCTAAGGTCAGGGTAAAACCTCAGTGTATTACCCTCGTATATTGCGTCTTTCTGCCTTGACCAACGCATTACTCGCTTTTGGTCTTGATATCTGTGGAAGGCGACGATTATGGGTCTGGGTGACTGACCCTTTTTAGGTTTCTTTACCAGAGCCCGATGTGCGCGGTCCAGTTCAGGCGGTGTAGAGAATAGGTTCTCCGTGGTGTCTTTCAAAAGTGTGGAAACAAATGTAGCCATGTCGTCCCCTGTTTCACTATCCTCTGGCACATTTATAATACTAAGATTTACTCTTCTAGACCGGTTTTCAAGGTCATCAACGCGATCAACCAGCGTAGCATTCAGAGCTTGCAATTCCGTGATGCTTTCTCTGCCTTGAACAGGGCGTCAAAGTTTTCGCCTGTTGAAGTCTCCACCGCGGTGACTCTCCTTCCCAATGTGTTCACCATTTCGTGGAAGTTTACTATGGATGCTTGGATTGGCGCCAGAGACGTTTTAATCAAACCTGCCATGTCCTCTTTCAGATGTTCGCGTTGTTTTTCCATTTCTGTCGCCAACATAGCCAGGTCATTAGCCTTAGCAGCATTCGCCATGTTAGCTACCTTGCCACTTGGTCTTAGGTTGGGCTTTTTCGGCTCAGTATCTTCCTTTGGCATGTTCCAGCAACAACAAAAAATAAACGAATGAAACGATTTCTTACATGTACGTTCGTGTAGTAAGGAGTTTTAAGGTAGTTATGACAAAGTTCTCAGGAGACTCTCATTCGCACGTCTTGTTCCTACATGTCCCAAACCAGAAGCCATCTCACCACTTTTAACTCCCTGGAGTTAATTATCCCAAACAATTATCACCACTATTTTTTTTCTCCTTCCTCACCACTCCCCCCCCCCCCCCCCAAAGAAAAACCACAGCCCTCCTACCACGTACACATTTTACAGCAAGCCTCCGATTTGGGGAAGAGGCTTTAGTCAGTTTGAGGTTTGCCACTCCAAACACCTGGGGAGCACATGTTTTCCTTTTGCTCATCAGTCACCAGCATGAACCCATATGAGCACACAGTGTGCACGAGTAGACCACCAAATATAACCCATACCTCTACAACTCACCTAAAACATTCTGTATATAAAGCATCTACCATCTGATGTGTACATTTCATCACAAGCCTTCAAGAAAGCTGCTAGAAATTCCAGCACCTTTTGGGCACAGTAGCAACTCAAGCTGAGCAGAGCAGTGTAGTCACGTCAGAGTGATCGCCTCTGTAGTTCATCACAGCTCAGCATAGATCTGTGCAGTGTTCTCCAAACCTTTGTTAAAGCCAGAGAATGGATATGTTCTACGGACTGTTCTCCAAATATATCTAACTAGAGCCTGGATTATGCACTGTGTGCAAGTGTTCTCCTAACAGTCTGGACATATGGTGCCATGATCTCCAAATATATCATACCGGATGCTGCCCTGAAAGTGTTACGTAGCCATATTGTAAAACCCTGTAAAGACAAACCGCCTGGAGGAAGCAACGCCTTTGTTGGTGTTGTGCGGGTAAAGGGACTTACCTGGCTCCTTGGCTGCGGAGGGCTTCTCCTCCATGGGCTCGGCAGCGGGCACTGGCGGGCACTCTTCGGAGCCGCCGTCGTCCTGGGACTCGGGGGCCTGCCAGGAGTCTCGGCTCTTTGCCCAGGCCCTCCTCTTCATGGTGGCATCCTTCCATGGGTGCTCATGCTCGCTCGGGGGCTCGCACTGCTCCATGTCAGTCTGCGTTCTCCCGCCCTCACTCTCTCTCACCGTCACACACACACACAGCGTGTGTGTTACTGCAGTAGGGGGCAAGTCACCTGGGGAGGGTAAAGAGGGATAGGAGTACAGGCTCAGCATCATATGACAGCACAGGCCAGAACATTCCTACACACACACACACACACACACACACACACACACAAACACACACACACACACACACACACACAAAGAGAGATTGATGTATAGTTTACAGAGAGGTGCTCTGTTTCATCACATAGGCATGTAGGGAACCATTGGTGCGAGTTGTGCATCCTATGAACTGACTCGTAAAGTCAACGTGTTATTTATCAAATACTTATGTGGGTAAATTTTAGTATGTCACCCAACAAACTGTAAAAAAAACAGAAGAGTACAGTGGCGGAAAAATTCTCTATAAAAACACACTGAGCTACTGTGTTTCTGCTGCCTTTTTATGGCTGTATACTAGCTTACATCCCAGACCCACCAGTCTAATGAATGCTCACAGGCCTAGCCAAAGTTGCTAATCGGTAGGTTTGGGAGGATTCCAGGTGGGCAGTTAACGTGTTGAGGCCAGTCTGAATACTATGAGCTTAAAGATATCGTTTTTGACGTTTATTTGCTGCACTCTTGCGGCCATTCAGCAGCCTGGGCTGTGCGGTCGTAGCCCCTTTCTTACCGTTTTCCAAATAAAAAACAGAAAGCAGCTAAGCAACCAAGTCTATATTTGCAGTAATTTAGGGGCGTAAATGAGCGGCTCATCATCAAGTGGCACAGTCCTAGTATGACAAACTCTTGTGTATGCAGGACAGATTGTAGTAATGATAATTAATTGTACTGTAAAGTAATAAATTAGATCTTAAAAGCCCTCAAAAATGAAATGAGATCAAAACGTGTGTTTTGGGTCCTCCTCCCACGGAAGATCTAACTTTCACGTTCACAGATTCAAGTAAGCAGGAGGGAAGCCTATACTACGCAATGAGATAAGCGCTGTGTTGAGCCAGTGGTGCGTTCAAATTAGGCAAACGAGCAGCACAGGAGGGAAAGCGCACATTTACAGGGCTTGTTATTGTAAGCACGTGGTGAGGCTCCTAACTTAAGAAGAACGAGAAGAAACTTTTTAAAACTGCAACAAGGATGAGGTCCATGGGCTCATCTTCAACGAGTGGTTGTTGGAGAAGAGGACTGTTCAACCTGGGTTCACTTATGTGCTGAACATATAAATAAACTGGCCTTACTTTCCCTTTGCAAAATGGAATTGGTGAGTCTTCACACCATTATTTCTTTCTCCTGAAGTTTATGTATGAAATAGGTTTCCAGATTCCACTCAGATGGGGAAGTAGCTACAAGGATTCCAAAGTTCACATTTAAGAACAAGAGAAGAAACGTCAAGGTAGCAACAGGTCGTTACATGCCTCCATTGGGAGCAACAAGGTGATCGTTAATATAACAGCTTTTATTAGCCAATTATAACATTAACGTGGCGCAGGAGAGGATATTCCCATCCTGTATTAACTCCTGTCCTGTATAGACTCATCCCCCTTACCTGTCTGCCACACAGATAGTGTAGTGGGCGATAGATGGTGTTCTTATAATGACACTGTTTACCAACGAAACTAGACTATTGTGCAGTATCCAAAGCACAATAGGCCAACTATCACATTAACAACCCAACCCCCCATCCACACACACCCAAGGGCAACTGGAACTTTCAACTTTACTGGTAAAATGACGCGTCCCACTCGAGTCCTCACAGAAGACAAACCTTCAGATGCGTAAGGCATAACGCACGACGAGGTGTCCATTATCAGAAATAAATGGACGACGCGGAGGCGTGAACCGCCCGACGTGAAGTCCATTTATTTCTGATAATGGACACCTCGTCGTGCATTATCCCGTTTATACCATGGTCACTTACGAAATAAATAAATATGAAATCAATTATTAATACTAAATGAGTTTTAGAGCTAAAACTTGTTTGTTTTTTCAGCTGTTTATCGCAACACTCTGGAATGTTGATAAGTCACAGCTGAGCGGACTAACTCAGGTGTTTTCAAGCAACGTCATAATAATTTTATAGGTGTAGTATATCACTTTTTAAACGACACCCTTTTCAACCTAGACCATGGTATAAATGTCAATAACCAACTGTAACAACAGCATGCACAGTAACTTGCATACAAGTCAAGCAATGCACACCACATAAACAATACAAAACAAACACATTAGATAACCTCTTACCTAAGCAAGTATAAAAAAACACAAGCAACTGAAAACAAGCAACAAACAAACCAATTAAAGTTAAGTGCACTAATCACTGAGGGCACGTCGGCAGCAAATCTAATAGAAAGCAATGACCCAGCAAGAAATGACCGGTACCTCAGTGCTGGTCCTGCCCACAACACAAAGGGATCTACAGTGAGAGCAGCGGGCGCCTGGGAAGCCGGACAGTGTGGCGGGATCTCAGTGTGGGATGGATGGTGGAGCTAGAAGTCAGAAAACAAGTAGAGCAGGAAATGTCTGTTTAGCCGAAAGATTACAAGCTGGTGCAGAGTCATTTCCTGTTTTTTGGGCCCCGTGCGCTGGCCGTTCTAAAGGGAATCGGACAGGGGGGACGGCGCGGCGGCCAAGTGGGATGGATTTATCATTCAAGTGAATGATCTCTCAAGAGGCCCAGGCGGAGGCTATTATTAGGCCAGGCCTATTTTCAGAGAGCCATTTTCATAAGTAAGCAGGAACTGGGCTTCCAGAGGACTAGTAAATACAAATGAAATCAACAAAGCGAGTGGGGAGGGCCCAGACGTGGCATGAGAGCGGAGACAGAAAATAAAGACAGAAAAATAAAACAGCTGTCAAACATAAGTGTGCGCAAGCTTGCGTTTGCTCAGAACCAACATCGCCATGTCTGGTTCTAGGGTGGCCGCGGCTGAGCGGGTGAGTAAGTCAATGCGAGCGGGATGCCATGCGTCCATCCAAGCGTGACGCCTGCACACTGCCCTCCCTCTGCGGTTTCACCATGCTCCGCCACACACACACACACACACACACACACACACACACACACACACACACACACACACACACACACACGGAGAACAGATAGCTCCCACAGAACAGCGGTTACGCAGCGATGCACAGGCTTGCATGCCACCACAAGATTGCATAGGAACAGATCTGGCTCGTTCTCAGGCTACACCAGTGAGTCATCGGGAAACAGTCTAATGATTATTCACACCGTGATCTTAGAATGGAGTCCTCAGTGTTTCCTCTAGGATTTTTTTAAGCAGTGGGGGCAGGCCTGTCCGAACCCCCCCCCCCACCGTCCCCCCGTCCCACGGAACTGACAACTGACACTTCGCTGCAACACAAACAGTTATATGTATTCACCTCTATTCACACACAATGAGGCATTATTTTCAGTTGTGATTGAGCTGTATATTTGAAGAATCTACAACAGGTCTGCACAATGAATTTTCAAAGGCAATTGCGACTATTGTGCGTCTGCCCCATTTCTGATACCGTGGGGGAAGAAAATTAAACCGTGGGGGACCGCCACTATCAAATCAACATAGAGGAAACACTGACTCCTCAATGAACATCAGTGCTCGCGGGAATTCTGGGCAGAAAGCATACAGATGGCCAAGGGTTTAACCATCAACATCCACATCACCTTAGATGGTTGCTGGAGGATTATTTAAACTGAATAAGGCGCACGCACGCATGCACACACTCCATGAGTATTAAAAACTGGTACATAGCAAGACCAAGCAGAGTGGCCATTATAATCTCTAACAAGCTAGATCTTCTGGAAAACACTCTGGGCAAACCTCTGGTCTTTACCAATATGCATGGAAACTTTTGACATACAAACAGATGTCTTTGTGGGGGATGCTCAACAAACAACTAAAACAGACATTGCCTGTCATTTTCTTTTTTCCATGACACAAAGCCACTCCACACTAAACATTTACTGACGTTCACGAAGACAAAGATTGTAAACAAACTTCTTTGTCATTGTGCACAAGTGTGGCACAGTGGAACATGACAAGCTGAGGTGGGCCGCCCTTTAACAAGGAGTGTTGCTGTTTAGTGTCGTAAACACGGGTGAACCCCCCCCCCCTCAGTCTTACAGCCCCATATTGGACCTGTAGTGCCGGCCACCACTGTAAACAGGCCCATCACAAAAGAACACAGCCTGCTTTAAATGGACACAGGCTGCAGGGAGATGGATGAAGAGCGGTATTGTTTTAATCTAAATAACTGTCAGGCTGCTCCACGAAACGTGCGCCACTTTACCACTCCTGCTGCTGCTGCCTCAGGATGAGCGATGTCGCTAGCATTAGCCCCCCTGCCCCTCCCACCTCCTCTCGCTGCGCGCGCAGATGGAGGAAGCCATAGCTCTCCTGTGCTTCAGACGGACGCAGGGAGCAGATGTTCAGGATGCAGACATAATCATCCAGATATCATGTTATTCAACTAAGCCCCCCCCCCCCCCCCCCCACACACACACACACACACACACACATGTATACACACACACACGTATATAAACACACACACACACACACAGCCTCCACCTACATCATCCCCCTTGTGGGGCCACAGTACAGTCCAGCTGTTTGCCTCGTGAGGAGCAGGAACACCAGGGCAACATTGCGCAACACTGCACAAAAATATACAGAGTGGGTACAGGAACCAACACAGCAGGGAGTCCTTCTAATAGGACAGGCCTTTTCTCTAGCAGACCAGAGAGGAAACAGCGAGGCATTAATCATGTTTCAGCCTACACGGTCATCACTGTCAAAGAGTGATAGAGATTGGAAAGTCATGAGGGGAAAATAATATGTGAAGAAAGACAGAAGGTGAGAGAGAGAGAGAGAGAAAGAAAGAAAGAAAGAAAAAAAGAAAGAAAGAAAGAAAGAAAGAAAAAAAGAAAGAAAGAAAGAACAACAGATAGAGACAGACAGACAGAAAAAAAGAAAGAGAAGTGTTTTTCTTTCTGATCACCTGACAGGAGGTGTGTCAAGCAGGTCAGAAATGTGTTGTGTCCAAAGCATTAGGTGTACCCCTGGAAACTAAAGCCTTGCCTCAAGCGTTGATGTTATTACAGAACAGGAACGACATTGGAAACCAGAGGGGGCCTTTCTCTCTCTTTGCCCAGAATAGACTGTAAAAGCTTTCGACAAGAATAGAGTGAAAAAAAAGAGCTTTGAACACACTGTGACACTGTGCAACACTTCTGTTTTCTTTCCTGGATTGTCTCTAGTTCACAGGAATGGAGGCAACATTGGCAACAGTGTCCATGACAAACACCTGGATGTCAAAGCTACAGACAGAGGAACAGCACAGCGTACCACCCACTTTTGACTATCTCCAAATAGACCAAATAAACCTCAGGATGAGTCAAATTAAGCACAGAAACAAAACCTCCCGCGGCCCTAAAATCGCTTTTCAAAAGGATAACTATTTTTAGGGCTCTTTAGTGTACCCCCCCCACACACAAACATAAACTGGCCTTGACCCCTATCTCGAGAACCAGGATGTCCCAGTTCCCACATGTTCACTGCCAGATGGGGACCAGGATGGAACCATCAATTGTGACAAAGCCAATGTCCCAACAATTCTGCTTAACTTTCAGACATGACATTACTCTCACACCCATGCCTTCCCAGAAATAAATTATTTACAGATGCAGACACCAATGAGAAACTACAAACACTCTCAATTTTCACATTCCGAGTAAGAAAGTGGTTTCAGCAAGCTGATTATTATACAAAACTGATGGTAGTGATTCAGAATTTGGCCAACAGGATCAAAATACTTTTGAACTTCATTTATTAAATATATTTAGACAATAGACTAAAATGAATCATGTGGCATTTCTTAGAAACAACAACCCTTTGCTAATCTACTTCCAACTTCCAACCAGATATCTATTAGATCAGAGCTCAGATTCAAAATAGGGCTTAAAAGATCTCCAACTCCCCTTTTGCATGCAACAGAAACCACACCTGCTACACCTACTTCCCTGTAGGGGAAATATAATACTGGGCTCTCTTTAACTGCCCCACTGCACCGCCACTCTGACTGACCGTAGTCGGGTTCCTGGCATCACGAGTGGCTGCTGCCATCCTGGCCTGTCAGCAGCCATGGGAGTAACGCTCCAGCACACACTAGCCGCTCCATTGTGGTATTGTTTCACAAGGTGAGGTAAGGAGAGGCACAGACAGGGTTAGGCACCAGCAAAAAGGGCAGCTACCTTCCTGTGCCACACCCCTCTGGAGTCCCACAGGGACCAGTCCACGGACCTGAGCTAAAAAGCCCCTTGGAGAGGTGAACTTTCAGACGGCTAACGTTTCATAACAGTAACGGAGCTGACGTAATGCTCACTTCAAAGCAACAATGTGAGCTGTTGGACTGCACCATGGAGCTAAGCAACCGAGCCAGGGGAAAGGAGACCTTTGTAATTCCAGCTGGAAAACACAACACTGCTTGTGCCTGTCGTTATCTTCCCAATCATCAGCAATTTAATCAGCATCAGTGCCGCAGCAACATAGCCAGACGCTTGACACCAAGTGCAAATAGACCCAAACAGACGACCATTATCGTAAGGACTTTTAGCACATCCACAACCTCTTCACAAAGCCAGACAGAGATCTGAGTAGTGCAGTAACAGAACAGTGAGGCTTTCCAGAGCTTAAGCCCCTGTCAGACATCCTCAAAAAGAAATTATGAAACGCACAAGGTCTGCATACACACATGGACTGTGAGTGTCAAGACCCAAGAATCAATTGGTAATGTCCCTGAAAAAAATCCTTTATTTTGGATATGTGACAGGCTGCTTACAGCATCAGCACTTTTGTTAAAGCTTCTCCTCCTCCTGGCACCAAGACCATTTCCGCTCAGGCTTTAAACAGCGTGGCTGTGAACAACTGGGGTTCGACAATAAATCTAAAGAAGATCAAAATCATCCCTATCTCCCAGACAAAAGACATAGCTATGTGTCTGAGTGGGCATGTGCCTGTTCTCTTCAGCCATTGTGTTTGAAAGTGCTAGAAGTTATACCTCTCTCTACTGTCCGACAGCATACATAGATTTAAACCTGAGCACATAAAAGTGCCTCTGGTTGCATAGTCCTCCAGTTGTAATAATGGGTGAAAAGACGTGAAGCTCCCATTCCTGAAATTATAGGGTAAAACAGAGAAAGACTTTAATTGGAAAAAGCCAGGGTACCACTGCCAGATATCACCACAACATATGCTAAAGGAATCTGACAGAGTCCTGTGCCAAATGTAGGGGAACCTATGAAAGACTATGTCCTTGGACAATAACAGGCCCATATTTTTCTTCTTCAGTGAAAAAGGGGCTTTTGTTGGACAGCAAGAACACTCTTTAAGCCCACACAGAAGGCCAGAGAACACAAACTGTACTCTTTGGTCAAAGCCACAGGCTGATCCTTTAGATCCTTCCAGGTTGTTTGCTTTGCTTTTGGGGGTAGGGGGGTGGGGTCCTGCAGCTCTGTGACACATTTTGTATTCAGGACAAAGCATTACTGGCCAGAGGAGAAAGACTCCAGAGAAGATGTAATGTGTAAGGGTAATGAAGACAAGGTCAAAAGACCCGTTAAAATACTGAGTTCCAAGTTTTAAACTAAATACATTGACTAGATCATCATGAAGCTGACGAGATAATTATATACCCTCAGATAAGTAAGAGGTTACTATGTGTATAGGTCCAGCATAGGATTCAGAATATACAAAAGCCATTGGAAACTCAGCATAGAACACCTACAGTTGAGAGGCAAAGCACACCCTTTCATGGCTAAAGGAACATTTAGGCCAAAGAGCGATGACAGAATAACACCCTTGCACAGACTCATTTTCGAGCCTGCTTCTCTTGGCTGATCCAACATGAGGGGTAAAGCATCTCTCCTCCACCCCTTTAATAGACCAGCTGACACTGGAACAGACCTGACATGAACCTGAAGAACCCCCACCAGATCCGGGCCAAAACTCAACAGCCACCAAAAAAAGGGGTGAACAAGTCCATCATCATCATCCCCCCCGTCCCAAGGCTGCCTGTTGAGGCACACCACCAGCAGCAGCAACAGCAGGGACACGCCATGTACCAGCATTATCATAACACTGTTTAATCATTAGCCCGAACAAGGTCAGTGTTGCCCAGGGTTTCAATTTGAGCAACACGAAATAAACACACAAAGCGCACAGAGTGAATGTCCAGGGCCTGCAATAAAAAAAAAGCTGAGGCAAATGGTTACAAAACGCTCCCATGTCATATCCTGTGCGAGGCGGAGAAACCCAAACGCATCACAGCACACCGTAGAGAGAATAAGGTGGAAGGATAAAGCTCTGCTTATTGATGTTGGATTAGTGGAGTACAGAGCCAAGTGCTTGAGAAAACAAACGTGTGTCAGTAGTGCTGAGCGAGCGGCAGGAAGGTTCTGAAGCTCACTGGAAAGAGTCCCAGTGCTGGGTGCTTCACAGAAAATGGGCTGTAAAATAGACCTGTGAGACTGTTAAACCACTATATGTAAGGTGTATAGCCAGCAACATATGTGTGCAGTCTTATGTTTAAAACATGAAAAACTATTGTCTGACATAAATTCTGCTGAGGCGACATTTATTTTGTGGATAAAATGCATGCTGAGTATGCATGCATATGAGATCCAAACTATCTGATACTTACTCATTACTAAGTTGTTCTGAATAAATTTCTGGATGCACATACTCTGTTTCAAACTGTTACGAAAATGTTTATACATATAGAAATGTAAGCATTCCACATAACCTTGCCAACAATGTAAGTCTAGTGTGCTCAGTTGAATCCTGGACAGATGCAAGAGAACATTCTGTGGTTGGAACAGCCACTTTGTAGAAAAGTGTGCGCATGCACACACACACACACACACACACACACACACACACACACACACACACACACACACACACACACACACACACACACACACACACACACACACACACACACACACACACACACAGACGAAACACACACACACACAGACAGACACACACACACACAGACAGACACACACACACAGACACACACAGATACACACACACACACACACAGAGACACACAGACACACACACAGAGACACACAGACACACACGGTTAATTTAGCACAATTTCTCATCCTCTCATATCCATTACGCACACTGCCTGTTTCTGTCCATCTTGTTGTCCATCCGCGTCGGACTCTGGCAGGGATGATTTTGGGGGCTGTTTGTGGGACTACAGCCAACCTCATTTCCTGTCTCCGCAGCCTCAATCCCCCCTCATAGCCCGGCATGTATTGTACACCCTGTCTTCAATTCAAAGCGCCTTACTGGCATGGCCATTTTTTAAAGGAAACAGTGTGTTGCCAAAGCTTGGAACATGCAGAAATAATGTATTGTAAACATCAACGCAGAAAAACACCAAATCATGTAATATGTGTGTTGTTTGAGTATAAGCACTACACTTCCACTTGAGAGGCATTTATCAGTGTGAACTAAATGAATGTCTGACTGCTGTGTCTGCAAAACTAAAATATGTCTAGTCATTTATCTATCTATCAAGGCATGAGTAGTGTCCTGCTAAGGCCAAGACCAGTCGATTTCCCTTCATTCTGAATAAACTTGACCTGGGGAACTCTGTGATGCTATGGCAACACAGACTTCCTCTCTTCCTGTAACAATAATACTGCCCTGAACACTATGTTGTGGACTTGGCGGATCTGATACGGGGGGAATATAAAAAAAAAACTGAGATTACATAAAATACCTGGCTTGATTCTGCAACTTGGACTCCAGCCAAAACTAATTTAAAGGCCAATGGAATGCAAAACAAACAATCAGCAAAGTTACACAAAAAGTGGCTACATTTATAATGATTTAGAAATTAAATTAAACGAAATATTTAAAATATCTACATACACTCCAAAAAAGGGATGGTAGGCCTGCAGAAGAGGCGAGGCCCTACTAACTTTTCCTGGTTAGAAAAAAAAATCCACAGACATGATCGTAGCTTTCTTGTTTGACAGGGGAGTCTCTTCCTCTCTCTCTTCCTCTCTCTCTTCCTCTCTCTCTCCCTCCCTCTCTCCCTCCCTCTCTCTGTGTGTCTCTCTCTCTCTCTCTCATCATGTGAGGGAACATGAATCCACCCATATTGGCTCAGCAAACACCCCAGACGTTAAGTCAGGCTGCTGAGCGAACACCTGTAGCCTATGCTCTTATCTACAGGCGCACTGTGTTCCACCCTCAGTTTGCACAGAGTATGGGCTGCCCTACTTTTCAACATCAACCAGCAAGAGTGGAAAATTCACCGTGGGGACAAAAAAAAAAAGGGGAACGCATCAGAAACAGACAACTGGGCCCCTGGTATATACACATGTCACTGTCTTTAGAAGTTTAACAGAGACGGCAGGGCTTTCTCTTTGCGTACATGCTGACTGATGTGAGAGGAACAACACTTCAAAATAGTTTACAAAGAATATGCAAAAGAATGCCACAGATTAGGCAATTTCCTTAACCCAGACTACATCAGAATGGGCCTATTATTAGAACATTCTATTACTGAGTGATGACTTGCAGAGTAACAGGAACGAGGACAACAGCAGGCTGATACCAAAGTGGAGGTGTGACATGTTCTAAAAGGAATGTTAGAGTTACAGTAACTCATGAGAGGGATCAGTGTGTTTTAATTTCAATGGCATGGTCCCACTGCTGTAATATGCACCTGCTAAACCCACCTAGCACGCCCAGAGAGACAGAAAGAGAGAGATAAGCCGAGAGAAATAGAAAGTACAGTCGCTGGAGAGAGAGAGAGAGAAAGAGAGAGAGAGAGCTTGCCAAAGATAAAATCCATATTTCACCCATCGGTCTAGGTGTGCATAACCTATGGATGAGGCACCTGCTCCAAACGGTTTCTCTCATCATGATTGTTCCATGTCGACATAAATAAGCGAATTAACGGAATGAGCAGAATCCTAGATTTGATGATAATGGTTAAGCAAGCCGGAGGCTACTGTCTATAGCTTGCTCACTGTCTGCGTTCGTAAATCATACTTACCACGGCCATACTTTGTCTAATCTTTCAAGAATGTGTCTGACATACACATTGACACTGCGCTTCTTTACTAATGCTAAGAAACTGAGGCTGTGATATAACGCTCATATCAGCTGATATCAACTAACACACTACCTGTACTACGTAAGCAGCATGCTTCATACAGCCAACACCCTTCACCCACAGGTAGACTTGCTTGCTTCATCATCCAGCTACGATGAAAAAAACAAGACAATACCAAACAAATGAAGGAATATTTGTTGTTTCCATGTTAACTGCTGACTGAACCCCTAGCCTAATTCAGTATCCTACAAAGTACAGAAATGTGATGAGTCATGTAGATGAACACGGTAATAAAGTTACAATTTGCACCTTGTCTCGGTTGTAATTCTGTTGAAGTGCCACACTTCTACAGTCAGCAACGTACACCATGACACAAATGCAACATGTTGGCAAGGATAAGCTAGTTAAAACGACTATGCATTCCACTCAAAACTTTTCTCCATTTACTGTTTTCTTACTCCCAAGTTCAAACTCAGTGCCCTCCGCATGCGTCAAAGAAAATCTGAGTGAATCCTAGACTGACGCAGATAAGATCAGATTGTATGCGCGCCTATTCTATTAACGCATCGCAATTTGAATGACACTCACATGAAAGAGAATTAACATTTTCTTACCATTGTAACACTAGGCTACTGTGTGGAGTTCTATTGATCAGATTCGGTGCTGCTCCGTGTCATCTGCCAAACTTCACCGAACTTCATGGAACTGAAAAGCTTCCGCTTCCGGACAAAGTATAAAGTAACATAACAAGGGCGAGTGTGGAAAACAGAGAGGACTCCTCCACAACTTTGACCGTCCTGAAACCTGCTGGAGAATAAGATAAGTGCAAGAGGAAACCGGACCAAAAGTTGCTTTTCAGCCTTCAAAGTAGCCCGTGCTCGGTGTCAGGGTATAAATATAGAACAAAATGGTGATTAGGAAGAGCATGAAACAACATGTAACAAATCAAATTCCAAACAAAGTCCAAATGTAGAGATGTTAGTTGTGTGTTTTGCTGTTGTGGTAACTGACTGTTTCTCATCATGGATTAAGGAAAAGGAAAGAATAACTCTAAGGAGTGACAAATGTAGCCTACATGCACTGTTGGACACGCATTGTACCCCGCATGCTCCCACATTCCAAAATGCGATCAGTGATCTTATTGAAAATAAAAAAAATATATAAACAAAATGATATATACAAATAAATAAAACCGTAGACTACAGTAGGGTAATTTCTGAATTAACCAGACTATTACGTAGTCTAAGCAAACGTTTTCCCGTTTGTTATATAGAAAACCTTTTCAGTATAGTAAGAATAGACTTATGTATGGTGTGGTGTGCTATTATTTTGTAAGTATGACGTTTAAATTTGAATTTAAGGGATGTATAAAATTTGCAGATATGTCATTTAACCACACGAAGGCGCCATTGTATGCCATATCTGTTTGAGGCGCCCCTTGGATAAACATTCGAGGAATAGGCCTACATCCTCTACTTGTGTAAGAAGACTTGTGTTTTCAAGATAATATTCCAAGCAAATTGAATGATCTGATGTGGGGTAAAAACATCTTAAATTCCTAGATGAATAGCTAAATAGGCTATGGGCCAAATTCGTGATTGCAACATTATTCCAATATTATTTAAAACCCAGGGAATGTAATCAATGATCATCTGATTAAATGGACCTTATCGGTTTTATATTCTACACACCTCGGTTTAATTTCAACTTCAAACCAGAAAATGGTTGCAAAACAGATGGAGCATGTGCATTGTAGTCAATGACAACCATTCTAACATTTCCCATGAGGGCCAGGGCCGGTTCTAGCCTAATACATTTGGGTGGGCTGGTAGAAAGTTTGGGTGGGCAACATAGCAAAGCGGTCAAATTGGATCAAAATTTACTTAAACAAACAAAACACAAACACAAAAACGGGACTACCTAGCCTGAGTTGCTGCAACCAACAATCAGTATTTCTGAGACATGTTTTTAAAAGAAGTATTTCAAATACAAAATAGTGTGCTGTCATTTGTATTTTATTTTATTGAAGAAAATGGCTTCGTATTTTGTATCAAAATACTTTATAGGTGTGTATTTTTGTAGTTTAAAAATACTGCCAAATATTTTTAGTAAAACCAATAACCTACTTTTGGTGATGTGATGACATCATAAAAGTGCAAAATAATGAATGCAGCCTCTGACTGGTGCTGTATAGTAATTTCCCCGGAGTTGTTGTGAGCAGAATATTGAGATTCAGGAAGATGATCCAGTACAAGATGAGTAACGTATAGCTTGCTCACACACGGATGGATTACAGCACGGGCCTACCGGGCCCAAGGGGTCAGGGGCCCCTGAACCCTAAGCCTTTGCATGGAATTATTGCCTCAATATCAGCAAATCAGGATGTAGGCTATGAATCTGATTGAATTTAGTATTGGCCATCCCCAAAATGCACCAGAATACAGGAAATCACATCAAACAAGTTAACACACACACATATGCGACAATTAGTGGGGGGCCCTTATCTGCGCCCAGGGGCCTGAAAGTTCATAATCTGTCTGCTCACACACACACCAACCTCTAGTTCCTTGATAACTTTAATCATCCAATCAGAAGACATGGAACTGGCTATGTGGTTGCCCTGCAACAAGTTGCCCCATGTATCGCCTAATGCAACCCGATGAAAATTGTATTTAATTAGGCTTATAATTTCTCCAGACTTGTTTTGATCATACTATTGAGATTTAGGAAGATGATCCAGTGCAAGATGAGAAACTTGTAGGTTTCTCACACACACAATACACTCCCTCATACCAACCTCAAGTTTCTTGAGAACTTTAATCATCCAATCGGAAGACATGGAGGTTGTCCTACATTGCTCAATCTGGGCATGCATTGACGATGTCAGAGACTTTTTGAGTGCATCTCTGATACAGTATTTAAGCTATGAGATGTAACAGGCAGGTCAACATACTGATCTGTTGACTGTTTGCAGGTTATGGCATGTCTCGTAGATGCTTGTCGGGCATCATAAGTAGGCAGAAGCGACCAAGTGGTTGTACGACACTGAACATAAGAGCCACAGGGTGGCGCTAAGGTAAACGAAAAAAGGCAAAGGCCAATTCTTTATAAAAGTGGACTGCTTGGAGAATTGCAGCCCGCTGAAATACTGAAAACTTCATCTCGTTTGAGAAGTAGAGTGCTTCACGACCAGTTCACTCAAAACATAACACCTACTCTTGTTAGAATAACGTCGCTTCATCAAATGTGGAACTGTTAACCTTAGGCCTACAACTGTTTATTGGAGTAAATTTCCAAAAGACGAAAATCGCTTTTTTTGACCTCACAGTGTTTGCAATTTAGAGTTGAGTAGTTGAGAAAACCTCATGTCAGACTACCATTTTTTATTTGTTTATAATGCCTACAATGTGAAAGGCCAAGGCTATTTCACATTATTTAACATGATTTCTCAATAATAATAAAAACACAATTCATAAGGAGTTTCAGTGTCTGTCACAACAATAAAGAACAAATTATTATTATGGTTATTATTATTATTATTATTAGTAGTAGTAGTAGTAGTAGTAGTAGTAGTAGTAGTAGTAGTAGTAGTAGTCGTAGTAGCCTAGTAGTAGTAGTAGTAGTAGTAGTATAGTAGTAGTAGTAATATGTAGACCTATTCATTTTTATTTGTTTTATTTTCGGGTTGGGTTTTAGTTATCCTGCTTGGTATAATAATGTGAGCCAGTCCTTATGCTGTGTAGTTTGGACATGTTCGTATGCAGCAGGTGGTCTTACCTGTGATACAAATTCGCATTTGCTGGAGGGGCTCCCTTAATACCGACCGTGTATTCCGCTCGGAGCCGCAGATGGGTCACGAGCCAAAAATTAACGTCTGACTCTGTACCTCTGTCCCTGCGTGATTTATTGCGCCAAAATACCAAAGAACTAATCAGCAGTAGAACTAATTAATACAAATCTGCATTTTTGCATATGCAATCAGTGCGATGGGAGCGCAAATAAATGGGAGGTTGAATTCATTTTAGAGAGAAGCCCACTAAAGCACACACACATAAAGCGCACACACATACCTTTTAGGTACAGAAAAGCCGTTAAGGGAAAAGTGCTATTTGATGAGGTACAGGAAATGAAAGGTCATATCATCAATATTTCAATGACACCTACATGTTTTATTCTTAACTACAGTGAATACCGTGTTGTTCATTAACATTAAAACAGAATATGTTGTTATATTCTTTATTTTGTGTTTAAAACCAGAGTTAATATTAAAGATTTTGTTAGACTTGTCAGATTAGCCTACTCTTAAAACTTTATTGAATGTATAGCCTATATAACTTAGATAATGTTTTTCTCATTTTTCTAACACATTTCACATGTGTTTCAAAATACATGTGTATGAGAAGTTTCGTTTTTTTTTTTTCTAGAACAGATTTGGGCAACACAGTATCGCTTAGCCTACATCGAGCTTGTTCACATATTGAATGGATTGAACAGAAAATACTGAAAATGTATTTCCCCCTTGGGAGGTGCTTTCGGTGGTGCTGAACTTGCTTTCTTCACTCCACGGTTTGCATGGTAACGGAGAAGTAGGGCTAAGTAAACAGTCCTCCCCTTGCAGCAAGCAGCTTGTGGACTTTCGACCAAAGCAACTATAGTGCATTTATGAGGAATACTAGCAAGTCAGTGGATGGAGGCTGGCTTTGAGTTACCATGGACACTTCACTGTTACCTAGTTATCAAATATCGACCCAGCTCCACAGCTTTGCGCTGGGCCATTAACAGATGTCAGGAGTAGATAAATCAGAAGTTCGCAAACAGAACAAATGAAATATTTGTCACGCATCACTAAGCACCCACATACGGACCTACCTGTTCGCGGAAAGCACTCATATAGGCTATAGGCTAATCTTTGTGAAAATAAGTTTTTCTTTAATTTAAGACAGCCACTGGAAATATATGCTCATTTTCATCGAGATGAACAAATAGGACTGCATATCGGAACGTTAAAGTGTATTAGCCTATATATTTTATACATGTAACATATAGGCTAACTGCTCCAGATGTGCAGGTTGTTTTCGGTTTTATGATATAGTTCTGTTGATGGCAGATGCTTCTGCCGCAGCATAAAGCAACAAGGGCTCTGCCTTGAGTGTTCACAACTTTGAACAAGTGGGGCTGCGGTCAACCAACTATACCTGTTTCCCTATCATGGAAATTAATGTGGTCAGTAGTTGACCATTGTGCCACTTTTGTTTCGCTAACTGTTCAACGGTCATCACGTCCATTTTTTCCTTAGGATTATATTAAATTGAATAGAAAACAGCCGATTTTGGACGTTGGATCAGGTTAGTGAGCCGTGAAACAGGCTTTTGTTAGCACGCGTGCAACTCGCGTGCCGACCAGCAGCTTGAAAAGAAGGGACTCATTATGAGGGTCTCGCGCCAGACTCCACAACCACTATTTACAACATATCACCCTCGGTGAAAAATATAAGAAGCGGCGTGAAGCAAACACTTTCCAATATACTGAATAGCCAGCCAACACAGGGCCTGTATATTCTACCTGACCTGTCATACAAGTAGAAAGAAATTAGGAACAAAAGACCATTAATAATAGCCTACACACCAACAATAACAATATAGTTTAGATGCGTGTTCATGCAAAATATTTTCTCCCTGACACAGCTCAGTCTGATCATTAATTATTACTTAGAATGCTCGTCGATTATGAGACTAATTTATGATTCCCAATAAAGAATAATCCAAATAAAGACAGGGAAACACGTGTTAAATGGGATGGGCATGAGAGATGGTCGTGATTGAATGTGTCCTATGCTTGAAAGGGTTAATTCATCCTGCGGGTACAAACAGGTCCACGGAGTCTCTAACTGGCGACAGATGGCCACTTTCTTTTGGCCACAAAGGGATGGAATACGGAGCTCTGGCGAATACAAATGGAAGATGTCACGTGACGCTTGGGGCCGTTTTCCTGACGTAGTCGGCCATATGGCGCGTGCCGAGGAAAGAGGTGGGGTTTGCTGCCAGTCATTGGTGCAAGCGTTTTAGCAGTAGCCATAGATATACATGTTCATCTCTCAGCATCAGCTGCCGCCGTATATAACCGGAGCATCCCTTGCGCAGGCACAGTCCATTTCGTAGGTCCTTGCACACCAAGAGGGGTATGAAACTATCATAACAGACATTCTGCAAAAACAGGTATGTACGAATCCCATTTATTTTATTGTGAACTTTGTTTATGTGCATTGTATTTGCATACTGGGAACAGAAATCTCTGTTTGCGCAGTTAATTGAAATGTACAAATTTGGCATTTAGTAATTTTGGAAAAAGATGTCACATGTGGCAGGTGATGTCTGGGAGCACTTGTTAACGGATATCTAAAAACAAATTAAGAATGTTTCAGCCCTCCAATTTTTATCTGAGAGTTGAACAACTTGCACTGATTTAATTATCTTCAGAGTTGTTTCACTTTAGAACTAAACAAACAACTGTTTTATTATTATTATTATTATTATTATTATTATTATTATTCAGTGTACACTTTCTCTAATTGAAACAACTGACTAATTTTATTCGTTTTGTGGTTAAACATGAAACAACGGTATGTGATGCAGTTCGTTCATGTTTTAATCATTATGTCTCACGAAGAGATGCGTATGAGTTGCTAAGTGTTATCGACTTATATTCCGATTACTGCGTTACATAACAGCATTGCCAGTCAGCAGTGATGATTTCATACAGCCATACAGGTGATATGTTGGTTTACGTGGCATGACTGAGTCCTGTCTGTCTACCTGTCGGTTTGTCTGCGTGCACGCCATCCGTCCCGCTTGTCATACTGACCACTTTTATTGTATTTTTTTAACAGTATTCGATCATGACCAAGTCATACACCGAGGAGAACATGATGTTGGAGTCACAGAATACAGCCAACTGGACAGACGAGTGTCAGAGTTCCCAAGACGAACACGACATGGAAAAGAAAAACGGCGCACACGATTCCATGAATAAAGACATGGATGAAGAAGACATCGACGACGATGAAATGAACAGATTGGATGAAGAGGACGACGATGAAGATGATGAGGAAGAGGAGGGAGATGACACCAAACCCAAAAGACGTGGACCGAAAAAGAAGAAAATGACAAAAGCTCGTCTTCAGAGGTTTAAACTCAGGCGCATGAAGGCCAACGCGCGGGAAAGGAACCGTATGCATGGACTCAACGATGCACTTGAGAGCTTGCGTAAAGTTGTGCCATGTTACTCCAAAACCCAGAAGTTGTCAAAGATAGAGACATTGCGTTTGGCGAAAAACTACATTTGGGCTCTGTCTGAGATTCTGAGATCTGGCAAAAGCCCGGATTTGATGTCATTTGTGCAGGCCCTATGTAAGGGTTTGTCGCAACCTACCACAAATTTGGTGGCGGGCTGTCTCCAACTGAACCCCAGAACTTTTCTCCCGGAACAGAGCCAGGAAATCCCCGCTCATATGCAAACAGCAAGTGCTTCCTTCACCGCTCACCCCTACTCTTACCAGACGCCCGGTCTTCCTAGCCCTCCTTATGGTACAATGGACAGCTCCCACATATTTCATGTCAAACCACACGCGTATGGAAGTGCGCTGGAACCGTTCTTCGAAACCGCCCTGACAGACTGCACTAGTCCGTCATTCGACGGACCTCTTAGCCCACCTCTGAGTGTGAACGGGAACTTTTCCTTCAAACACGAGCCTTCGTCTGAGTTCGAAAAGAACTACGCCTTTACCATGCACTATCAAGCGGCAGGTCTGGCGGGACCGCAGGGGCATGCCCCGCTTTACGCAAGCTCTGCCCAGCGCTGTGACATACCGATGGAAAACATTATGTCCTACGAAGGTCATTCTCACCACGAGAGGGTCATGAATGCCCAGCTAAATGCTATATTTCACGATTCATGAATCATGTGAAACTTTTGAACAGACTTTGATTATTATGTGTTGAGGTGTCCGGGTGTACCTCGGCGCGAAAGAGCAACAACACTATATGCTTAATCGTATGTATGTATTTATTGTTGTTACTGCCTTTAGGAGAAGTGAGGATGCATATTCTCTTTCACCTTATGTATTGTATTCTATAGTGCTTCTACATTGCGGTCACAGGAGGATCTAGGTGTGACCTTATTGAGAATGTGTTAATTATCCATGTTACAAAATCACAAGCAATAATTTGGAAACTATGCAATTTTTAAACGAGATACTGGGCCAATTATAAAAAATATTATAGATTTTATATTTTTCAACCTGCATTTTACTACTTATCTATCCCATGCTGAATTATTTTGTTGTGATTTTGTATAGAATTGTCAATTCATTTTTTATAAAGTCGAGTTCCTACATCATTCCAACCATCTCCATGTCAATGTTTTATAAAATAGAGTTATCTCATGTTTATACAAAACAGTAATTATTCTAGCTATTATTCAGTGATGTAAACGGGCAGGCAAGTGCTTAAGAACCTGTTATGTTGCCTTAGCAATTATTTACTGTAAACCATGCAAAATTGCACAATTATGATCGTTTCTCTCCCAACAGTGTTGTTTTCCAAACAATCAAGAATGCTTAATCATTCGAGAGAAAATGGACAAATGACTCGGGAGTCACGACAGTCGCCCACATAATTGGTGTTGGGAAAGTATTGCTGATGTACATACAACGTTTGACTATCATCTGGAAATTGCACCCTGTGTACAATCTAAACAAGGGACTGTCATAACAGAACGATAATAAACAATCACCCTACCTTCATACTCAATCCTTTTCTTCTGGTTGTTAATCGGTACGACATAGGCTTCAGTATATCATTCTTGACCATCCCTCCTCCCTTTGAGCAGTAGATATGTTGCATGTGCGACTGCAGTCCAAAAAGCGTGGTTCCGAGTTTGGATTTGTGCTGTACTTCTGTTTGTAAAATGTAGAGTGATGTATTGCTGCAGCATTCAAAGTTTGGTTGAAAAACCTTTAAGTATCATCCAATGGTTCTAGTGGGATTATTGTATTTATGTTGGTCTCATGGAGCCCACTCAATGATTTGTAGAATAATGTGAATGAGTATGATTTTGCTATTATTCAATGCATTAAATATTTTACTACATACATTGAATGCTGAGTATTATCTATAGTTCAACATGTATAATTTAGGATTTGTTGATATGCCTACATTCGACAGGTTGATCAGCCAGGTTTGCTCTCAAGAATTTAATTATCTTAGGTCTATAAACTATGAAAATAATCTTGTCCTGCGCGAGTTTTTTCGCTGTTAGACATTTTGAAACCTTTTGCTTGTCAATGTTGACACAATTAGTAAGATATTTAATTTGTTTTTTAGTGTAACATAAGCTCTTTGAGTCGTCAACAGATTAGTCAGATGTCATTGCCTCAAATGGCAGTTTATTATTTTTCTCCGTATGCTCTTGAGTCAAGACATGCGCCACTTCAGGGTCCTTCACACTTTGTTGTTCAGGACTGAATGCACTGTCGGGTTTGTGAATGAACACTCTGAGCCTTGGCTGAGTCAAAATATTTTTTTTCAAATAGCCAAAATCCGGCCATCCTGTTGGCAGGGAACTGACATAGGCTACTTCACGATTAATGTGTCAGACGTGCCTTATTTGTAGGCTATCACACAAAACATGTTTTTGTTCACCAAAGTTTTTTTTTTTTTGTTTTTTTAGAAGTTGTAGGATGGTCTGAACGCATTCCGATATTATTTCAGTATAGGGGGTTTCGTATGGAAATCATATTGGATAGTGTTAAGAACAAATGGTCATAATCTGCTTACTGACCCTCATAGCTAGAAGAAGAAAATGTGACAAAGAAACATAGTGCAGCGTAAGCGTTCACATGTATTAGACTAGCCTACATGGAAACCGGGAACACAGAAAGTGTATGATTGATGTAGATGAACGCCTGATGAACAGACCTACAGATTTGCTGCCATACCACGAATTGCTGCAGTCAGTCGGTGGGCATTTTCGTGCCACAATCTTTTATGCAAAGTGAGAGAGGCACAGATGTTACTTCTGCAGGGGAGGTTTTAATTTATGAAAATTATCTTTTTTATGCATGAACACTCACTGCATAAACCAATACATCTAACCCAATGGGATAACAACAAACTTCACGTCAAGGTTGTTGCATGGATATTCTGCAGGTTTGTTTCTATTGAAGCTGTTTTACAGGGATGATCACCACGTCAATACAAATTATTAAACATTTCTATGAAATCAGTGGAAGAGCTCGTGGAGGGAATTAGAACAAGCGATTTTTTGTCCCATCGAGGATGACTTCTGTGGTTTAACACTGAATTGTGTGTGTGTGCGCTTGGCAGTGGGTACACTTAAAACTTTGAGGGATAGAGTGCGACTATCTCCCAGAAATCTATGACTGTATTTGGAATTTAACTGCTTAATGAGAAGTTGCAAACAAAACAAATAGTTCTCTGAAATTAGATGCACCATTTACTGACTGGTTGTAAGGTGGACGTGTTTTGGCGTCCCGGCCTTATAGGAACTGTCCAGAGTGCTGGGCCTAATAAAACTCCTTCCGCGCGCCCTAACACCGCCCCTGGTCAGTGTAAATTATTGTTTGCTAAAGTAATATTTTTTACAAGTAGTTCACATGTAGTTTACAATATTGCTAATATTGCTTGATTTGGAATATTGAAAACTAATTGTTGAAATTAAGGATTTATTTAAACACTCTTCATCTTAAATTGCATAATAGGTGTAGCCTAATTTTATCACACACAGACAAGTTTTACAGATGCGTAAAATGATGGATATTCAGATGCACTTCTGTCAATGTGAAGGTGCTCAGAACAGAGTCGGCTATTGTGAAAAGTAGCCAGCGCGCCACCGCAATAAGGTGCGCTCCACGGGAGCGCGCGCTGCTGAGAGAGTCCACTCGTGCAGCAAAGGAAGTTTCACTGGATCGCATGCGAAATCCCAACAAACGGGAGCGCGCTGACTCGACAATAACTACACCGAGCCCACCTGCTGACAAACAACAATAATGTTCGAAAGTCCACGAAAATCGATCACCGTCCGAGGAGTATGGTCAGAGAGCCAGGAAGAGCTACACGAGATGCAACCGGTGTCTCCCGTAGATACCAGCCATCGCGCTGCTAAGAAGAAAAAGAAAAAGAGGAAGACACAAACAGGCAGTACACGTTCCGTTTCTGCCCCTCAGTTAAGCACCGAGGCGCCCTCTGAAACTGAAAATCTACCAGGCGACTGCACTCAAAAAAGTAATGACGAACCGATAGTTAGAGGAATATTTCAGATAGGGAAACGGAGCCATGATGTAGTTCTAACTGCATCGCGAGTTACGTGGACTCCCATCCAACCAGAGACCCCTACAGGTGAGCTGCGTAGTGTTTTCTGTTTCCATGACAATTGGCTTCTGTTCCTTTTTTCAGCGAGGTAACACCAGCAGCATTTTCTTATCAAACATAGGCCACACACAACACGACCACCCGCTTGTCGGAAAGAAACTATCCCTTTGCTGTACATAATCTGCCACAATGGAAGTAAATGCGTAAAATGAACGCGCTAGCGCCAAGTGTGACTAAATTAGCCAGTGATACAGCAGGGATTAAGGATCAGTAGTGTTTAAATTAAAAAAAAAAAGTGAAGAGAAACTATGGCCGACCATAAGGACTAAGTTCTGCTTTGTCATGTGTTCTTTTTTGGTGTCAACATAAGACGCTTCCTGCTACTTAATTGCAATGTAACCAATCAGAAAACACGTTGGCGTGGGAGGCGGCCTACCGCAAACCTCGAAAGACCAAATTATTCAGAATTAATTTGTGATCGTTTAGGCCTATGTAATGGGTCATATATGCATAGGCTATAGGCTACACAATAGACTACACGTTTTTATACAAATTTAGCAAATTACACCTTGATTGTAATGGATGTAATACGTTTTATGCAATTACTGACAGATGCAACACAAAACTGTGATTTGCTTGTAGAAGCTCACTTTTTTTTACAAACTTTTTATTGAATCACACAGCATGTGGACATACAGATTTTCACATTGCCTGTATCATAGCATTCAGAGACTAAAGGTTATCCTGAAAAAAGAGGAAAATGTTACTGATGCCAAAAAGTCCTATGTGACAGATGTGCTGGTAATAGACCCCGGTCCACTGTTGTGACCACCTAAAGTAGGGCATCTGCTAGTCTTGTGGACAGTTAGCAAATGTCCAAGTAAATGATACTCAAAAACTACCATCTGCATCACTGCACAAGGAAGATCAGTGCATGACTTCCTTTTCGCGGGGTAGTTTTTGCAATATGCCAGCACACCCACTAATGAAGCTAACAAAGCATGTGTTGCTTTTTAAACTGGTGGACATTTTGACACAGTTTAATTAAATAGCCAAGTTAGAGTCATGCATTGGTAAACCATAAACTTTCAAGTTTTTTCACTTATGAACTTAGCTATTATTATAGCAGTATCAATGCACTGACTAGCTGGTTTGACTCTGTTTGACTTTGATTCCTTCCCTTCCACTTTTTGCCAAGAGTGAGTCACTCATTTGCTTTTAGTGCCACACAGGAAATAAATAAATAAATAATGCATGCATTGTAGTTGATCATGAAGTGAAAATGTTTCATCAGTAACGAGGAGAAAGGGAAAATGAAGTGTTTTGATGCATGTCCAGGTGTTTGAGGCGAAGGCATGTATCTCTTGGTAATGTTGTTTTTGAACAGAGCCTTCAAAAGCCCCAGCAATGCCTGGTGCAAGAGGGCCCCTATTTTGCTTAAGCTTTATAGACAGTGCTTTTTTTTATCTGTGATCCAAGCTAATGTTATTAAGCCAGCACTCTCATTACACAGAAAGCATCCATCTAATAACCCCCTATGGCCTTTACCAAATGCTATCATAAAACTGCCAAAAAATGACACACCAGTGCTGATATGCTGGGTTGCTTTATTTGACGGCTTTGTAATTCAGTTCTGCCTGGGGATAGAGGATCAAAACATCTCCCTTTATTCTTTAGAATTGGACAATAACTCTCATCACTTTGCAATATTGTGTTATTAAATGCCCATAATGGCTGTACTATTCTTGCAATAAAGAGGGCATTTCAAAATTGCAACAGTCAGATAACATTTTAAATCTGACATTTCATGACTTTTTGTCTTTGTTGTTCTCACAACGTGGAGTGAAATGCTACAGCACCCCAGAACAAATGTCCCACTGTGGGCAAAGTGTGGGTGTGTGGGTGTCTTGTCAGGTTGTGGTTTGTTTACACTTGAATGTCAGTGTATCTTAGCAATGACTCGAGCACAGAGAACAGAGCTGCCTCCTGTTGGTCTGAACTCAGTGACTTTGTATCTTCCTGCCCAGAGTGTTATATTGCTCTGTGCTGTTCTTTGTAGATGTGTCTACAAAACTCCAGTTTTCACTGTATGTAGATGTGATTGTTCCCTCGCTGTCTCTTAACAGTGTGTGTGTACTAATTGGGTTGTACATTAGTTTCAGTGTTGTGCAAAATCAGAACATAAACTTTGAAACAGTAGTGCAACTGGTTCTGTTTGTATCATACATCCTGAGAGCACATTGCAGTTTACAGTAGGGACCTGGTGATTGTGTTGCCTGCATAAGAGCAAGTCCAGGGGGAGATGTCTTGGGCTCTGCCTTTCTTTTGTTTACTGTATCGATATGGATTTCGTTGATGCAAAAGTAAAGATTTGAGCTGGATTAAAATGCTATTTTTATTACTGTAATCTTTACATACACATTAATGCACTGGGGGATTTTATGTCCGTGACCTCCTTTTTTAAAAATGACTATGAATGTTCAGAATGGATAGCTGCTACTGTTGCTTCAACATAGCTTTTGATACAAATGTGCATCCTTTCTTCTTTGGCTTAGGGTCTTGTACACACTGTGTACAACACCCCAAGCTGTGCACACTGATTGCATTTAGTTTATGTAGACAAATATTGTTTTTCATTTATCTTAACCTAAACCTAGGTTTGTTTTCTATTTGAGATTACAGTAATATAATTCCTGTAAATGGAATCACGTTGAGTTGGTGGTGTTGAATTTGTTGACATGAATACGTTCTAGATAGCTGTTTTCCTAAAAAAGACAATACAACCACAGCATCTAGGATTAGGACCCCCGGCATGCTTACATTTTATGATTTTAAGAAATTCTATCTGTATTACGCATAAACTGGTCTGGACATTTTTGGCAGTTTTGGAAGTGCTTTGAAGTCTTAGCTATGTTGTGGTGTTGATGTGAAATTTTAAGTGACCTGTTTTTTTCCGGAACTCTGAGGAATCTTGTTGACCACTGGGGTCAGTTGAGCTCTTCAGCTTGGTCTCTAGTCACTGGTTTAACTAGCCAGTCCTCAGATTTCTGACTCCACTGATTGCTCCACAGAGCCTCTCCAGGTCCAAGTTTTCATGTCCTGAGATAAAGTGTCAAAAGTTGAATATTTTAGCAAAACTTTTTTCCAAATCTGTTAGGACTTTAGCCTGGAGGAAATCCCAAACTAGGTTAAATACAGTGCAGATGCTGCACCAAGTTATAGCTCCAATTTATAATCATGTCACAATATTTTTGAGGATGACGAGGAAACGTATAAACATCATATAGCTCAGAAATAGCAGTATTCTTTAGTCATAGCATCAGTGTATGCACTATGTGATTATCGTTTGGCAGATCAGTCTTTTCTCTCTTGGCTTTTGTCCCTCTCCCCCTCTCTCTCTCTCTCTCTTTCTGTGTGTGTCTCTCTCTCTCTGTCTCTCTCTTTCTTTCTCTCCCTTTCTGTCTCTCTCTCATTCTCTGTCTCTCTCTCTTTCTCTATCTCTCTCTGTCTCTCTCTTATTCTCTGTCTCCCTCTATCTCTCTCTGTATCTCTCTTTCTCTCTCTCTGTCTCTCTCTCTCTCACTCTCTTTCTCTCTCTCCTGTTAGTTTTGCAGTGTTTTTCCTAGCCTCTGATTCCATGCCCATCCTCCTCCCCCTGCCTCCCGCCCCTCTCTCCCAGCCCTGGCCACAGAAAACAGAAAGAGACATTTGACTGACAAAGCAAGGTGTCATTAGCATCCTCAGCGCTCATTATGCCAAGTCATGCACCGCTCATTCGAGAACACCTGAGACTCTGGTCTAAAGCACACTGGGGCAGGTGTAAGGTAGTAATTAAAAGCAGCCCAGGAAAATGGGCTCCATCACAGGATTGGATTGCATATTATGAGAATCTATACTCAGGGAGAGGGGGGAAAAAACAATTCGTTGTTGATTTTCAAGTACCCATCTTGAGATTCAAATTGATTGTTGAGAATGTTTATTATTATGGCAAGTAAAAAATGAACAAATATCACAACACAGCAGGGTAAATATCTTTGTTTGCTTACAAAAAAATATGACAAAGATTTAAAGAGCATATTGACCTTAGAAGAATATACCTAACCAAAGCAAACATATGTATACCATAATTGGCTTAGGAAATCAACAGGATTGTTTGAATGAAGACAAAACAAATCTATATTTATCCTGCCATTTACAGCTATAAAACTTAATCAGTTGAATTGTTCAGTGAACAGTCCCCCTCTCTACCCCAGCAAGGCCTCAGAGTGTATGACCCTACCGTATTATGAAGGGAATATACAGTGTCGTACTCTAATTGCACACAAGGAGCAAACAGACGCCGCCGTCTCCTTTGTTTGCTTCCCGGGGGCCCCCCAGAAATGGCAATATAAAAATGTAAATATTGGGTTTTGGAGTTGTCTGTGTGTCTGGACACACAGCCCTCTGAAGGCACAGGTGGAAAATATGGTCTCAGGCGCCCTGCTGTGAACCACATGGCCCCACGCAACATGGGGGCAAAGAGCAGCGCGCAGGCCTGGCACGAGCCCTCGAGCAGAGCTTGGACACTTGTCAAAGCACAGTATTAGTTTCATCTGCAGAAAAAAAGGGATAGAGTGGGAGATAGAGAGAGGGAGAGAGGGGGATCCACACAAACCCTGACAACAATGAAGACAAAGAGGGAGGTTTTTGTGCCATGTATTAGATGTCCCCCATTTTGTCCTAATGAGGTAGTAGAGTAGAGTTTACATGAGCACTTCCGCATGGTAGTGATTCAAAATGGGCCTGTGGAAGGTAGTGTAGTGAAGTAGAGATGCAAATGGAATATTCCAGTAGACACACACACACACACACACACACACACACATATACACAGATAAACACAAATATACACAGATAAACACAAATATTCCACAAATAGTCCTTTTAAAATACATATTCAGAGTGGTTTGTTTCTATCAGTGCAAACATGCTTTCCTGAAAATCTTCAAACTATTGAACGGTGCCTGTTAGATTGTGAGGGCATATTAGATTACGCACGTGCAGGAGATGGGTGTAGAATTGATTCCTTTTGTGCCATACATTAATTGTGCGTTGACATGCCGACGGCGACGCGCACCATACCCCCCCACCCCACCCCCCCAGGCAGGCGGTGAGGAGCGCCGAGAGGAAGCTTGTATCCATCTGGAAGCAATAAAGTTTTCTAGGAGAGTGCACAGTTTTATTTAATCTCCCCCCGCGTCTCACTGTGTGACCAATATGAGGGGCTGAGCCCGTCGTGTCATCTTAAATCAGAGTCATGTGCGCCAAGCGAAAAAAAAAAAAGAAGATGACACTTGGCAGGATGGAGAGAAGAAGTGGAACTTGTTTGCAGAAGAGCCATTTGTGATCTGTTTTTTTTACGTTTTACAGTCATAGAAAAAGACAAGACCTTATCTATGATCAATGATATAAAAATGCAAAAATAATAATTTATGAAAATTGTTGTTTGAGATGGCACTGCTGTCATATGCTTGCCATATAAATGCAAAACATATGTGTGCAGTTGGTCATCGGACATGAAAAGGCTCTAATAAAATGTGCCTTTGTGTGTAGTTAAAGCAAACAGTGGCCAGCATCCCAAGTAACATTATATAGAGTCCTAATCTTTATGAAAAAGCGTTTAAAGTAGGGGGTAGGGCTGAGTGCATGCTCTGGATGTATGTACTTGTCAGTGACTGAGATAAGGTCCCAGGGGACTGCAGGTCCATCCAGAGACAGACTGTGGAGTGGTCTCCATGTCATCTGACCTGGTGTGCCATCAGACCAGCCATATTGATCTGGCCCATAGCAGCCCATCTAGAGCAATGACCTAGAGCATATGGCCCATACTACATCTGAGCCGCCATGCCCTGGAGCGAACACACACACACACACACACACACACATACACACACACACACACACACACACACACACACACACACACACACACACACACAGATAAACCACCAGCAGAGAGGCAAGGACCCCCCATGGTGTGTCCACTCAGCCTGTATGGATTGAGAACTTGAAAACCATACCCTGAAGAAAGAAAAAAAAAGAGCCTGAAAACAACAAAGACTCAGACGTCTGCCGGCCCGGGAGGAAGACTTAGTCCGTTGTGTTTACCCATCCTCAGCATGTGCCATGCACTGCTTCTGGTAGCCTGACCCACGTGTCAACGCTCTGATGACAAGTAGTGTATACTTAAAGGATATGAAAGGGACAGGGATTAACAGTGCTGGCAAGCAGAGGTCGTTTATTGTATTTCCTGACAGCAGCCCTTTCCCTGAGATGAGCTTGCAGCTCTGGCGCTAAGGAGCTGTAAACAAACTTGGGGCGGACGCGTGATTGGTGGGAAATGACTGAGCAACACTCTCGTGCATCACCATGACCCACGTCAATGGAATATTGATTATATAACCTGTTGTGGATTCCTTACATGTGACTGCCCAATGGCTGAGTGGACATGAGTGGTTATGCCCTTCAGAACAGCCCTAGCACTAGAACTAGGGGAAAGAAATACACATATACACAACATACATTAAGCTGTGTGCTATATAGGGAGTATGCTCTACAGAACATACAACATACATACACAATGCATACAATACATATGACAGGGTGTGAATACATACCACTAAATTGGCCAAACTGTAATAAAGTGTACATGTTTGCACAGTGTTGTTGAAACACATGCAGTATCTAATCAGTAACACTGAAATTATAATATTTATCTATTTTTTTCTGTAGTTGAACAGTGTGTTTGTTGTTTGAGTATTTAGTAGAAGCCGTGTGGCTCCCATCCTTCCCATAAGACAAAGGATGATTAATGTTGACTGAAGCAATCTCCAAAAAATTAAATCTCATTTTCCATTTGTACTGTTTCCATCTTATCATCTCATTTTTTTTTTAAAAAGCAAGTGCCAGGCTTGGAATATTAAGTGAAATTTGTATTGTTTCTAAAGATTTTGGAGTTGTTAAATCTACAACATAGCATATGTTCTTCTGGCCTGCTTTCTCTTCCGTTTCTCCCATTGTTTCCTGCTTTGTGCTAAGTCCATTTAAACCAAACTGCTACTCCTCCTGATTCAGGGTGAATAATAAATAGTCATTGCCAAGGTAAGGGCTCAGACAGACACAGACAGATCCAGTCAGGGTTCCCTCACAAGAGCTGAGCCCACAAAAAAAGTGAGAGAGAGCGAGAGAGAGCGAGAGAGAGAGAGAGTGAGACAGAGAGAAAGAGAGAGAGGGAGTTCAGCTCATAGTAGTTGTGGTTGTAGTTAGTAGTAGTGTGTTTGGAGAGTTTGCATGAAAAGCGGTTGCCGTGAAAGCGTGGACATGTGCAGAAAATGGCAGCACAATTAGCACCAAGCAGATAAGTCCCTCTGTAATCCTGTTTACGCTTTGCATCAGACAGATGTGCCAAGATTGATACAGACAGGGTGCCGGCTTACTGTAATGTAGCAGGGGAGGGGCCCTACCTCTCTCTCTCTCTCTCTCTCTCCCTCCCTCTCTCTTCCTATCCATCTTTCTATTATGCCATCCACCCTCTCTCTTTTTCTCACACACACTCACTCCATCTCTCTCTCTCCCCCCACGCTTCCTGCCTTTCCTCATCCATCTCTTTCCCTGTTTTTGTATCTCTCTCTCTGTCTCTCTCTGTCTCTCTCTCTCTCTCTCTCTCTCTCTCGCTGTGGTCCAGATCTATGGCCACCCACCCTCGGTGTCCTCTTCCTGTCCATCGTTCTGAACAGGGGCCAGTTTAGTCCTCCCACCCCGGCCAGCCCACAGACTGCTCAGCCGGGAGAGATTAGCTTCATTCCCTCTAATTAAATTGACTGTTTTTTTGGGGTATGTGTGGGTATATTTGTGTGTAAGTCAGTGTGTGTTTGTGTGTGTGTGTGTGTGTGAGGGGGCTTAATGTGTAGATATGTGTGTATGTTCTGTGTGTGTGTGTGTGTGTGTGTGTGTGTGTTCGTATGACAAACACAAAGGCATCTCTGCTAAAGTTGACTAGATGCTGTTGCTGCTGCTGTTGCTGCTGCTGCTGCTGTGTGAGCTGGGCCGGGCCCCGAGCTGAGCTGATCTGAGTGGAGCTTTCGCACGGCGTCGCGTCAGGCTGAGTGTGAACAGATGGCGCAGGGTGTCCTGTGCAGTAATGTGAGAGGGTAGTTAATGTTCTGAAACACGGAGGTGCGGCTGGGGCTCGGCTAATGAAGAAAGGGTTTCACATGAGGAGACGCAAACACATTTAGGGCCGACAGAGAGACAGAGCGGTGGCGACAGGGAAGGAGGGAGGAAGACAGACACACAAAGACAGACAGACAGACGTCTTGGAGGTGGCATCCGTGGGAGGAGAGCCTGGTTGGGCTGAATCACAGCTTGTCTGATGACTGTCACCATTTTTAGCTCGTGGTTGAGAAAGTAAAAGAGAGCAGACTATAGTCAACACATCAGAATGATGCTGAAAGGAAGGGTCGTATGTGACTGCTTTACTGTTTTCTCACACTCATCAGAGGATGTGATGCATGTCTCTACTTAATAACAACAAAAATGTTCAACGGGAATACTAAATAAACATGAATGCAACCTTCATGACATCAAATTTCATTTGCACTGCCAAAATATAATGTTTTATTTTTTTTGTGAGGAAGATGCAGTTTATGAACTGTCTTGTTGAAAGATGTGTGTTTTGATGAAAAAGCACTTCCAAGAGTTCTGGAGAAAGTGGTGCACAACCTTATCTCTCATTTAATTTACTTTGTATTGGTGTGAAATGAAAAGGTGTGAATTTATTTCTGCAATTTACTTTACTTTGAAACTAATTGTGTGCCTAGTTATTTTCGAGGTCACGGTAGTGCATTAATGCAATGTGATGTATTTATCATTTTTACTGATGATTGTGTCATTGTGTTTGTATTTGTGTGTGTGTGTGTGTGTGTGTGTGTGTGTGTGTTTATGTTTCTTGTGTGTATGTGTTGTGTGTGTGTTTGTGTGTTTGTGTGTGCTTTGTCATGTGTGTGGTGTGTTTATGTGTTGTGTGTTGTGTGTGTGTTTGTGTGTGTTTTGTCATGTGTGTGTTGTGTTTATGTGTCTTGTGTGCATGTGTTGTGTGTTGTGTGTGTTTGTGTGCGTCTGTAGAGCCGGCCGCCCCGCTGAATGCGGGCTTCGTGGAGCTGAAGGACATGTTTGCGGTGAAGGTGAAGCGTCGGCGGATGGTGGGTCAGCAGAGCGGGGGTACTCTACTGGGCATCACCCTCTTCCACTGCCGACGCAAGGGCTCCAAACTCAAGGACCACGAGACCCACCTCAACAACCTGAGCGTGGACCACTGCGAGATCTGGTTCAAACACCTCAAGGCCTTGCTCAATGGTAGGTTTGCTTACAACACTGGAGCCTCGATGGTAGATTGGCTTACAACACTGGAGCCTCAATGGTAGATTAGCTTACAACACGTCTCAGTGTTAGGTTTGCAAAGAAAGACAAGTAAAGATGCTTGAGTTGGTCAGAGACTCTCAAAAGCAACAAGGCCTAGCAGTTATTAATTAACTGCTCTAGGTTGTTCTGTATGTAATATTAAGGCCTGTAGAGAAATAATTGTGAATCAGTATTCACTCTTTGAATGTTCAGTTAAGGCTTAAACATAGACTGCTCCTGGAGGAGAGAATTTTTCTTCACATTTTGGAATCAAAATGAGGAATCATCAGGAACATGAATCAATAAGTACAATTGAAATCGGAACTGATAAAATTAGAACAATACCCAGCCATACTCCTCCATTGTCTCTCTGAAAGAGGGCGCTTCTCACAGCACAAGGGCCGTGGGTTCATTTAGGAGGAGGCACACTTGATGACATTCATAGCTTAGATCCATAGCCTACAGATGGGTGGGTCGAGTGTTTAAATGTCCTATAGTTTTTACACATGAGCTATGTTACACCCTAATGTAGTCATAATTAGTTCAGACAATGTAATGTGTGTGTGTGTGTGTGTGTGTGTGTGTGTGTGTGTGTGTGTGTGTGTGTGTGTGTGTGTGTGTGTGTGTGTGTGTGTGTCCATGAGTGTTCTCTTTTATTCTTAGCATGGCAATTTGCTTTTGTTGCCGCCCAATTTAACCCATCGCCCTCGGAGCAGTAATCAAAGTCGCTGCACACACCAAATGGAAAATCAAACATTCCCGAGCTTTCACTTTAATTGGGTGTCATTTCAGTGCCTTTAAAGAGTCTCGGCTCTATAGAAACATGGGGGTGAAGCATCCGGTGCCATTTGCAGTTTTTATTGCCCCCCGCTAATGCAAATTGAATGTTGAGTGGGAAGGCCTTGTTTGTGCCCAGCCAAGACTCAGGCATTAGTGTGGAGTAACAGTCTGAAACTGATTCGCTGGATGGCCTCTGCTGCTGCTGCTGTTGTTAGTGTGGTTATTATTATTATTATTATGTCTCATTCCTGCTCTCGACTCCACTGGGTTTCTCAGAGGGGTCCTGGGCCGAACTGTGGCGTCCCACTGCATGTGGGCTCCTTGGCCTCGGAGGGTGGAGGGTGGAGAGAGGGGTGTGTGTGTGTGTTTGTGTGTGTGTGTGTGTGTGTGTGTGTGTGTGGGGGGGGGGGGGGGGGGGGGGGGGCGGGGGTGGGGTGGTCATTGAGCGGTTGCAAGGGAGGCCAGCTCTTTTGTGTGACGAGCATGTCATTGGGCCACCGTGCGTCCGCTGTGCTTTGA